>NC_081238.1:2548125-2870463 GCF_902713425.1 Acipenser ruthenus
GGCAGCCCCCACAGCGTCTCAAACACTGACACTCTCTGTACAAAAACCACACCTGCACACTGTTTTATCTATGTCACTCTCCAGCACCCCCTTAGCTGAAAGTGATCCAGAACCCCCTGCAGTGTTTATAAGAAAAACATTTTTTTTTACCTTTACTGTGTCCCATATTGCAACAATTTGTTTTTTTCAAAATATTCCAAAATATTTCTTTCTGGAATCTACAGCTCTGGTCAAACATTTTGCATCACGCTATAGAACTAATTTTGCTTCATAAAGTCGAATGAAACCTTTCGAATAATGTCACGTTAACATATTGAATTACATACTGCTTTGCAGTTTTCCATATACTTAATGAAAAACTGACAAAAATTTAACATGAAATACTACACTACTACTACGGGTTCCGGTAGACTTGTGCAATATCATTTCATAGATTCTTTGATGTTCTGGTGTTATTTTACTATATCAAGTTTGATCCAATTTATTTGACATAAAAACAGTGCTTCCAATAGATTGGATCAACTTGAATCAACTTCTTAGACTGTGAAAACACACTTTAAGATAGCAAATGCACTCTGTCACTGATACTGTGTGTTCCACTTCAGCTGTCAGTATCTAGTACCATCAGTAGGTGCTGCTACAGTCAACATCATCTCTGTAAAGGATGACAGAAGTCATTATTATTTTACGGTTTATCTTTTTGTTTTCAAGACTTTAATTTTCTCTGGTGAAACCCATGTTACTTCCTGTGTTCCGGCAGCACATAGAAAATGATGTAGGGCAAACAAACTGCAAAACAACAAGGACTTGTAATAATGAAAGATAAGAACATGTCTGTTTGTGATACCCTTAACACCTGTTATCAAAGCCCCTGGCATAATCCAAACCAACAAAACAGCTGCGGTATCTGCAGATCACTTTAGGGTGCTGGAAATAAGACACCTTGTTTGCACTCTTAACTTTGACAGCATCTTCACCACCCCGTCCTTCTCTCAAGCTGTAACCTCACAGAACATGTGCTGTGGTTTCATGACCTGCTTTCAGAGCACCTCTTTTCTACCCCTCACGCAGAGAGGCAAGAAGCTCGCTGAGATCAGCTCCACCACATCCTCCTCACTTGCTGCTCTGCATAACCGTGAAAACAACACCCTAGCAAAATGTGCTGATCCCGGTCTGACAAGTTATTCTAAGAAACGCTGCAGTGAAAAGGCTCCAACTGAAAATAACAAAAACACAACCACCCACACAGGTCTTAAATTAGTCGTGCCTGTGACAAAGGTTCTAAAACTTTTTCTAACTACACAGAAAAATGTTCTGATCCCATTCTGAAACACAACAGTTAAATCAGACTTGACTGGGGGAGGGGAAACAGCAACCTCCCAGTTCCTTTATTAGCTGTAAATTAAACCTACAGAGTTGAGAAACATTGAATCAGGGTAGATTTCGAAACATGAATCAGACGTTCCGAGGCCTTTTACTGTCATCTGTAGGAAATCTGTTCAATAATTTAAAAAAAACACCTTTTACAGACATGTTTGAACAATCGTATTAGGATCCCATTACAATCCCAGTACTTTACCCTAAGAAACTATTTCACAGCTGCATGGTCTGGTAACGATATAGCGCTACACTGAATTACAGAGTGCACTGGCTATACCATCGACATGTCAAAATATGAACACGTTCCCACTGTGGTACCATCGTACCAATGGATCATACCATTGAAGCTGCCCTTGTAATACCATTGCCTCTTGGTAGTGTGGTAACGTGACTGCCGGTCAAGTCTGGCCAGTGGCACAAATAGCAAACACCCACAGACAGTATTGCAGTTCAGCGCCTTGGCACACTTTTAATAACACAAACAAACAAAACACAGGAGCAAAATAAAGGTTTTAAACCTAACACTACAAACTCTTAAACACACAAAACAAAACAGCACCCAAGCGCAGCTATCCCACTGCACACTTTCTTTTCAGTTAACCAGTCATCACTTAAACAATGAAACACAATAATGGGGGGGGGTGCCCTGCCCCTGTGCGTATTTTATGTTTATATGTATGTGTGTAGTTCACATGCAGACTGTGCCTGCTCAAATTAAATGATTTTAACAAGCAATCGAGCAAGGCACAGCTGCATAAAACAGGCACACATCTTTCACTCGGGGTTGCTGTGTTCAGGGAAAAGGAACGGGAGAGAGAAGGAGAATTAAAAACAAATAATAACATCAATTGCTACGCATGCTGTTTTGTTTTGGCCATCGTGCCTTTTGTTTTGTTCAGTGTTTTGTGTTTCAATCGTTTTATTTATAATAAACCAGTGCAACAGCACATTTCTGTCTGTTACCTGGCCGGACGTCAACACACATAATCACAATGTCCACACACCCACACACACGTGCACCCTCTGCACTGCATACATCCTCCCCCTGCTCTGACACAGTAGGTAACAAATGATGTATTGCCAAACAGGATTACATGGTAAAAAGCGTTGAACAAATCAATATGTAATGAATAAAAGCATGCAGAATAAAGAGGAAAGTGTTTATTACATCATGCACGCATCATCTTACATACATAAGATGACATAGCTCTCAAAGGTTAACGTAGGTACTTCATTTTTACAATATATTTCTTCAGTATAACTTGTGGTGTTTGTCATGAATGCAGTGTATCATAAATCCTTTTTTTTAATATTACACCACCTAAATAACCATTTTATGACCAAATTGAGAGAGCCTAGTCTGACCCACCGTCTTAAAACTGATGTTGAGACAGCTTCACAATTTTAAGGAGGATCTTGAAATTACACACAGAAAAGATAACAGTTTTAGTTTTTCATCACCAAAATGATTCTGGATACAACTGCATAGTTTTGTCTTTTTTTCCCTCACCACTCCTAGTGCTGATGCAGGATGTGGGAGGTGGGGTTGCTGGAGGAGTGACACGGGTCTGAGGAACCATACCTAGAATGCTCTCTTGCTAACATTAATAATTGATTATTTATTTATTAGCAGAATTAGCACATTAGTTTCTGCACTGCATGCAACAATGTAACAAACCAAGACCAGTTTGCTTTTTGGTACTAATTGGCACTTAGTATTGCATGGGTGGGTCGTGATGCTGAAATCATTTGAATCAGTAATATACACGCTACTATCAATTCAGTCAATGCATGGCTGTAGCTCCCAGAGGCTGAATGTTCAATTAGTTGTATTAAGGAAATGTACAGTAACTGAGAACAGAGCCCATCTCCCAGCAGCCTGTGCTTTCTGCAGCAGCTACCCTCCTAGTACTGGTACATCATTTTTGGTCATAAATAAATTGATAAAATCTACTTTGTGAGCATTTACTAGGGCTTAAGCAGTCACAAGTAAACAAAAAGTTATTTTTATTGAACCTTAATTAAAATTAAAATAAAACATAACAGAAGGAAAAAAAGCCACAAGGTCACAAGTACAATTTTTGGCAAGCTGTTTATTAACAATACATGGTAATGCTAAAAAAGAAAGCACAAGAAAATGAAATATCCATTACAGGCTTCCCACACTCATTTTAAAAGTTTACCACAGTAAATCTGACAGTTTTTCCATGCTTTTTCCCATGTCTATGCTATGCATTTGCCACAGTACTTTACCATGGTTTAACATGTTTTTAAATGTGTTTTATAATACCTCTCTAAGCACAATGCTTACTTATGGTTTACCATGCTTTCAATATGTTTTATTACACTATGCTATATTTAATATGGTAAACTGGTATGGCCAGCTAAATCTGAAGTTTGTATGCACCATCCACTTTGTGCTTTCACGCGATTTGATTGACTCTTGTAATGCAGAAATTTGCATATTTCCCGATTAGCATTACAAGAGCCAATCAAATCGCACAAAAGCACAAAGCAGACTGAGCTCATTTGCATACAAACTCCAGATTTAGCTGGCCAGTTAAATATTTAGCTAAATGTTAAATCTTGTAACTAGATTCATAAATTATATCTGAATGTACACATTTAAAACATTTATTTATTTTCACAACATTTAGAAATCTGGGGAAAAATACAAGATTTAAGTTAAATCTGGGAAAAAATAAATTTTTTTTTACATATGGCACCCCATAAAACAGCAACAGTACAATCAGATGAGTAGTTTGGAGCTCCTGGTCGGTGTTCTCTCTTTACCCGCAGATCAGGAATGTCAATAACTGCAGTAAAACTGGCCTGCATTGGAGGAAGTGCTACTTCCATTCAAAACATGTCCACTGCTAATGTCTCTGCATGTGTGTGGCAGTGTTGTGTTGTGTTGTGTTGTGCGTTTCAGTCCAGGTGTTCACTGCTAATGTCTCTGCATGTGTGTGGCAGTGTTGTGTTGTGTTGTGTTGTGCGTTTCAGTCCAGGTGTTCACTGCTAATGTCTCTGCATGTGTGTGGCAGTGTTGTGTTGTGTTGTGTTGTGTTGTGTTGTGTGTTTCAGTCCAGGTGCCGTGCTAATGTCTCTGAATGTGTGTGGCAGTGTTGTGTTGTGTATTACAGTCCACCTAGAGCTACTCTGAGATGTCCATACTCCTATAATATTTGATCTAAGCCAGACTTGCACTCGTTTTAAACATTTTAATTTGCACACAGCGGCATCTAAGTCCTCCATCAACTGTTATTTAAAAAGAAATATTTCTAAACACAGTATTTCACAATTTTCTTTGCAAAAGCAATACAGCAATAAAGAACACATTGTGTTTCTGTTATCAGGCTTTCCTGTGAAGTTTCCACATTCTGCACCCTGTTTAGTTGAAGCACTTCTCACCTGTAGGCTACAAAGGAGAGAGATACAAATTGTATGTAAAAATAATGCGAGATCTTGTAACAATTGTAAGTCGCCCTGGATAAGGGCGTCCCCTAAGAAATAAATTATATATATATATATATATATATATATATATATATACATACAAAATGGAACATCTTCAATATGTTGCACAGTTTATATAAAAGTGTCAGTCTCACAGCCCTGAATAGTTTGTAATTACAAACTATTCTTTTATTATGTTATTAATAACATTCCCCTGTTTTCAATCACTTATTCACAATGGAAAAGACCAGCACGGTGATAGCTGGCAGGGGCTTCAATAACCAAGAATGCACAAATATCTGCTGCTTCCCAACAGTGTAAAACACTGGCCTCCATGTGCCATTCTGATGAAGATTTCCACCCCAACTTCTCTGAAGAAATGTGGTAATCAGATTGACAGTGAGTTTCTAGTATTGATATGTAGACCCAGGACAGAGGGCATGGGACACTCCTTTACGCAACAGAGAGTGGTGAGGGTAAGAATGGGCTGTCTATGCAGGCTGCTGATGCTGAATCATTAGGATCCTTGAAGACCCAACTAAGATTAAAGAGTTACTAGAATGGGCTGTGGGCCTCTCGTTCGGAAATGTTCTTATACATTTATCTTTTAGAAGTGCAGCCAGCAAAACAATTAGGAATATTTAATAAGTAGTGTGTAATTCAGATTACATAGAATTCATAATAATAATAATAATAATAATATGCATACCTTCAGCTTCCACACCAGCGCCGTCACTAGCAGACCGTACAGGACGCTCTTACACACCATGAGGAGGTAGGTCAATCGGACTGCTCCCAAGTCCTTGTGCATGGAGTCTACAAAAAGACCATGACTTAATAATTAGAGCATTACTTTTCAGTGTGTTGTCTGTTTACAGTATACTGTGAATTCTACTTGTTCAGAAAGCCCATGCTAATCAGATTGTTGGTTTTATACCCAAACATTATTTTGAGATTATTTCATCTTTTAGGGAACAGTTATACTTGCTGCTCCTTTATCTTAAGTGTAAATATTGTTCATTTATTATTTTGATAAAGAGTTGGCACTCACCTGAAGTGAGACAGCCTGAAAATCAAACAAAAAGAAAGAATACACTTTGTTACAAAATGAATGAAACAACTCAGGGTTACGATGCTGAAGCAGCGTTTGTTCATTATATATATATATATATATATATATATATATAAAGTTTGAGAAAAAGGAAAACTGCTGTGTACCAAAATGATCAATAAGAAAAAATAAAAAAATGAAAGGATATTTCAGGTACTTAAAAAGGTAGATTAGAAATTTGCAATCAATTATTCTACCTTTTTAAGTACCTGAAATATCCTTTTCTTTATATATATATATATATATATATATATATTGTAACAAAGCGCAACTCACTCAGGTTCGTTGCACCTTTAAAAATAGACCCAACACGACAGAAATGGATTTTAAGCGCTGGGGCGCTAGTTTTAATAAACACAAAAATCAAACAAAACACACAAAATAAACACCTAGCTCTGTACGAGCACTAACTAACACACAGGAACACCCTGGCTAACACGGGACAGCTACGCTGTTTCCCCGTCCTTACAAAACACACTGGTTTTATACAGCACTTACTTTTTTACTCATGACTGCCAGGAAGCAGAGCACACCTTTCTGCCTCCTTCTCCTCAGCAGCCTCGAGCAGACTAGCTGCCTCTCTTAAATACCCTGCACCTGGTTTTAATTTAACAATAGCTACCAGGTGCAGGGGATAATTAATAAAACAATTAACAAATCAAATTCAACGATAAACCAAAACAATTAAACTAAACAAATGTGCATTCTGCACATGTTTTCCACTCAGGGAGGCTTTAACCCCCTCCCTGCTGTGTTACACTTCCCCCCCCTTAAGTGTGCAACACTGATCGGCCATTCCAAGGCCACCCCCTCCCCTAAAACACAACCACCCACTCTCAAGTCCACAAATGTCAATTTTCGCCCTCTTCCACGGGCAGGCTTGAGGGTGGGTCGGTCCCTCCGGCACTTCCAAGAAGGGACCGTGAACCAGCGAGGGGGAATCCGGATGGCTTGACCAGGGCGACTGGAGTGCAGGCCGGCAACCGGGAGCAAGCAGTGACAGGCAGAGGTGTGCGACTGTGGACCCACGCAGCGACGTCTGGAGCTTCAGGGGGAGCAAAGTGAGGGAAAGGGGGAGCGCACGCGACGTCTGACCTTCATGTCGTGACGTCTGTATGTCCAGGAGGAGTAGAGTAGGGGACCAGACAAGCAACTGTGCCTGGCAATGCTGCGACCCGGGAGTCAGGACCAGCGGAGGGAGGTCTGGGCATTCCGGTAGGGGAACCACGACGTCGGGGCAAGGGACCGCACCAGTCAGTGCCGGAGTAGTTTGTGGGGCTGGTGGTTGGGGCTGTGGAGGAAGTAGTTTCCTCACCTCCTCCCCCTTGATTGTTGCTTCTCCCTCGGGCGCTGGAGACAGCGGGGCTTCTCCCTCGGGCGCTGGAGACAGCGGGGCTTCTCCCACGGGCGCTGGAGACAGCGGGGCTTCTCCCTCGGGCGCTGGAGACAGCGGGGCTTCTCCCTCGGGCGCTGGAGACAGCGGGGCTTCTCCCTCGGGCGCTGGAGACAGCGGGGCTTCTCCCTCGGGCGCTGGAGACAGCGGGGCTTCTCCCTCGGGCGCTGGAGACAGCGGGGCTTCTCCCTCGGGCGCTGGAGACAGCGGGGCTTCTCCCTCGGGCGCTGGAGACAGCGGGGCTTCTCCCTCGGGCGCTGGAGACAGCGGGGCTTCTCTTGACCTCACCCATCTCTGGAACATTAGCTCCAGCTCCGATGGTTCTGGGTCCGGAAGTCCCCGCTCCTGTCTCCGTTTTCTGTTCAGTTCCTCCTGAACAGCAGTGGCCGCTTTCATTGCCCGGATCATCTCGTGCAGCGCTTCCATTTTTTTTTTTTATTTATTTTACTGTGCTGGGTCAGTAGGGCGCGTTTCTGCCCGCATTCTCCACCACATGTAACAAAGCGCAACTCACTCGGGTTCGTTGCCCCTTTAAAAATAGACCCAACACGACAGAAATGGATTTTAAGCGCTGGGGCGCTAGTTTTAATAAACACAAAAATCAAACAAAACACACAAAATAAACACCTAGCTCTGTACGAGCACTAACTAACACACAGGAACACCCTGGCTAACACGGGACAGCTACGCTGTTTCCCCGTCCTTACAAAACACACTGGTTTTATACAGCACTTACTTTTTTACTCATGACTGCCAGGAAGCAGAGCACACCTTTCTGCCTCCTTCTCCTCAGCAGCCTCGAGCAGACTAGCTGCCTCTCTTAAATACCCTGCACCTGGTTTTAATTTAACAATAGCTACCAGGTGCAGGGGATAATTAATAATAAAACAATTAACAAATCAAATTCAACGATTAACCAAAACAATTAAACTAAACAAATGTGCATTCTGCACATGTTTTCCACTCAGGGAGGCTTTAACCCCCTCCCTGCTGTGTTACAATATATATATACACATGTATATTGCTACAAGGCAACACTTAAAATGAGACATGGGAGCATATATTTGCACTGGCTATAAAAATCACATTTATTCGCATTCATAAACGATTTGTTGGAAGTTCTTTACAGTTTAGGGATTATGGGTTAGAGTGTAATTACTTTACGTGATTGTATCACCTGTATACTGTATTGATTGGGCTACACTCAGGGTAAACCAAGCAGAACTTCATCTCCAACTGGTTCATCACAGATGGTAGTTTTAGTCACATCAGCAAGCTGCCTTTTTCTCTACAGTTTAAAATAGTGTGTGCTGATTTTTATTATGTCTCTTCTTACTTCCCATAACCATGAAATTAGGATTCAAGTCTATATTTTACCAATGGTAAGTTATATTGTATATGTTTCATAGTACAGCTTCAAATTTAAAAAGCCTATGGTGTAATTTAAAATAATGTCTGCAAACCCGTACGAATCTGAATACAGTTTCCGTGGATTGCAGAGGGGTTACATCTGAATCACAAGTTTTTTGCTGTTATTTTGTAATTATTTTTTTAGTCCTGAAGAAAATGTTAAAATGGCCACAAAATCAAAATGAATTCAAGTGCAACACCACAGGAATCGCAGCTGATGGATTGGAATTCAATGGAATTTGCAGGGATTATTTTAAAGTATAAAGCATCTCGCTGACATTTGCCTATGATTAGGGAAGTATAACAAATATAAAATGTATCAAAACACATGCTTAGGATATTACATATCACACTGATGTATTGTTATTATTATAATTTTATGTTATACAATAGGTTTTATGGGATTGGCATTTTAAACTATTATATGAGCAATTCAGAAAAAGAAATGATTCATTTAAATCATGTTCAGATCAACCACGGAAATAAATCAGATACTAACTTAAAAAAATATTAACTCATATTTTCAAAGCGTTTACTCCAGTCTTTAATTAACTCCTGTTTTTTGAAAGTAGAAAAACACCTGTTGACTTTACAAGCTTACTATGAAATAGCTTAGTAATGACACTCTCATGTTGTCTGTTTCTCCGTGTTGTACATTGCTGTTGAATTTCTGTCGTTCAAAAAAGTTAATTAAGTGCATTTGAGACTGGAGCAAATGCTTTGAAACGATGGCCCATTATCGCCACTGTTTAAACTGAAATAAGATTAGCATGATCCGGAATTACACCCTGTATGTGAAACACGAGCTGCATTTAAAGAAAAAGTGACTCAAACTTTGAATCTGGAGCAAAGGATACCTACCCTCTACTCCATGAATCTTTTCTTCAAAAAACATTGGTACGTCAGTTTCATTGTAGAACTTCACAGCACAGGTGAAGGTGTTCTTGGGGTTAAACCATTCTTTCAGGGTCAGTCTTAGCCGGCTGCTGATGCTGTAGTTGTTGGTGTTATTGTCCTTGATAGCATAATCATCTGTTTTAACCCCGTCATCTCTGTTCTTGCCATTGATCTTCCAGGTGATTTCAATGTGATCCGGGTAGAAATTAGTGGCCAGACACACCAGGGTCACCCGCTTCTTCTGCACAATCTCTTCCTTCGACGGCTCGAGGATGTGAAGTTTAGGGGGAACTGGGTCTTTTTCTAAGCAAGACAAATGACAGTATAATTAAAACACTGCAATATTCTTGCCAAGAGTTTAGGAAAAACAAAAACATGGTCCTGTTGACAAAACATTAAGAACGCAGGAAAAGTTCTAAATGACAGGCGACCATGTGACCATTTCAAGAACCCTTTAAATGCATCTAAGGGTTGGGTGCTTTTATCAATACTTTTAATGCATTAGCTAAAATGTTGTTAATAGGGGACAATGCTTCTGTACATTGATGTGCTGAATGGATTTGCATTTGTAACATTTCTAATGTTCTTATTTTATGTACTTGTAAATCCTGATTTATTTGGATGTCATTTATTTTAGCAATCTCCTTTTAAAAAAACTTACTTAAATGGCGGAATACAAAAAAAAAATATTTAAAAAAAGATATTTAAAAGATTTATATTAGTATTTTATAGAAATAAAATAGTTTCCTGCTTGTCCCAACTTAAATCTAATAATAATAATAATAATAATAATAATAATAATAGTTTATAAAAGACCAACATCAAAACACAATATTTCAACTGGCACATGTTAATGCATTAGGTATACATTCTCTATAGAATTGTGTTCTGTTTTTTAACTCACCTCACTTGGCCAAAGTATGCTACAGTTGCAGAGCACTTAAACTAGATCTCATGAGCAGAGGTAAAGATTCCCTTTACAGGCAGATTCCACTGCTTCGTATTGTTGCTGTGCATCTCTGTACAGTGAATTCATTTCTACATATTGAGGTGAACTAAAAGTGTACAAGTATACAATGATTTTGATTCCAGTGTTAAACTGTTTCATAATGTACATTGTTTATACAGTATAAGCAAAAATGATACCACGTTTTGTAATTCTTACCTAGAACTGTCAGTTTCGTTCCTCTACCAAAGAACGGCTCATAAGCTGAGCACAGTTTTACAAGACTATCACAAAACTGCTGAACCCAACACAGTATGACTATGAACTACAGGATACCCTATCGCAGCTTACAACAAAACAATATTTGTAATAAAATGTCTTCCAGTATATACTCAGGTTTTTACCTAGAACGGTAAGTTTTGTTCCTCCACCAAACTGCATTTGTCATAACCAGAGCACTGCACTGCAAGACACTAACAAAACCAATGGGTTATAACCAGAGCACTGCACTGCAAGACACTAACAAAACCAATGGGTTATATCCAGAGTTTTCCTACAAATATTTATTTGTAAAATAGTAACCTATTATTTGTAACAATGCTCTAGAGTATTTTATGATGTAGAAACTTTAAACACATAAAGTTCTTATCTAAAACTGTCAGTTTTGTGCCTTTTCCAAAGTAAGCTTGAAAATAGGAACACTGTGGTTTAAAGCTGACTTCAAACACCTTCTGTGCTCTGTGGCAGGGCTGAGGCCCTGCACCTGTAAATATTGTGTTTTTGTTTTTTTGTTGGCTTTATAAATAACGTTTGTTGGAATGTAAGTTTATGCTGGATATGGCAAGGCTGGGGTTGGAGTCCCCTTTTTAATTAGGACAAGTGTGGAATGTGGCCAGGGGTTAATTGAGCTCATGATTATCAATGAACCCAGGCCACATGCTTTAAAAAGGAGCTGGAGAGCCGTTCTTTGTTCTCAGCAGGCTGGAGGTCAGTGAATGGATTAGCTGTGAAGCGGCACAACTGTGTGTTTATCCAGTTTGAGACCACCGTGAGTCTAACCGGGGTCGTGAGTGCAACTGAGGATCACAGTGTGTATACCGGGATCCTTAGTATTGAAGAATAGGGATTAGTTTAAGGGATTCTAATCCCGCCACAGTCTGTTTGAGTGTGTGTCAGGGAGAAGGTTCCTGGAGCGGGACCTCTGTTATAGCGGGAGCAGCGCTCGGATGCTCTTTGCCCAGCTTTTGTTTTATTAGATGCATTTTACCCACTGTACTTTGTTTTGATGTTTTGTTTTCTGTTTACACTCCAGTTTGTGTATATCGGCCTGTGCTCTTCTAGTGCTGGTATTGTCATGTGGTTGTTTGGTCTGGTAAATAAGTCTGCACGCCTGAGTGGCGTATCAACGTCAGACTCTACTAAAAGACCAATTCCTAAGAGTCTTTACCATGCTACCATGTACACCCACAAGCCTCTGTCACTCCTACACACCTAACATTGCTTCTACCTTGTAGTCAGCCCTCTTCACAATCAAGAAGCAACCAATCACTCTATCAACAATTAAGAAACATATGTAATGTTTAATGTATTTAATATATAACAATATTTACTCAGGAAAAAATGACATAACATAAAAATAAATGACATTTCACAAATGCATGTGTAAACTCTCAGAAGATGAACTGAAATCCTTGGATTATAAAGACAGGAGGTCTAACTCATGCACCCTCCAGGAAACAGGGTTTTCCTATATCTGTGTTTCCTTTAAAACAGGCCTATTACTAATTTCAAATCAAGAAAAGTTACCTTTCTCTCACCCTTTCAATTGAGTACCAATCAATGGCAATTAACACCCAGATTGAATGATTTAAAAGCCGAATGGAAGCAAATTTTCCTCTCACTCTGTTGACATTTGTACTGTCAAATACTACCATAGCGAGGCCCATACACACGATTACTCCATGTTTATTTTTTTATTTTTTTGCCTTAAATAGTTTAAAACGAAATTTAGAAAAAAATAGAAAGGCATTCAGAGGATGCCAAAAGGCCACACTGATAGAAACCCACAATAAAACACACCCTACAAAAACACTGACCCACCATATTACAACAGCAGATTATTTATTTATTTATTTATTTCTTAGCAGACGCCCTTATCCAGGACAACTAACAATTCTTACAAGATATCACATTATACATTATTTCACATTATACAGATATCACATTATTTTACATACAATTACCCATTTATACAGTTGGGTTTTTACTGGAGCAATCTAGGTAAAGTACCTTGCTCAAGGGTACAACAGAGCAGTGTCCCCCACTGGGGATTGAACCCACAACCTTCCGGTCAAGAGTCCAGAGCCCTAACCACTACTCCACACTGCTGGGCCTAACTGGAAGAAGCCGCGGGGCAGTTAAGCAGAGGCTACACAAAATAATAAGTTAAATATAGACTAGGTAGTTGTTAGATTAGTGTGTATGTATTCTCTATTACTTAGATTCTATTACTTGAAAAAAAGATAAGACAGAATCAGACCGTAATTAAAAGAAAATAAATAAAAGGAAGACAGCAGGTTGCGCAGGTTGAACAGGTTCAATTCCACACCATCCCTAAATGTATTTTGAATATGTTCATAGACAAACATAAGGATCAGAATTGCTGAAGCTACAGTTCTGTAGGAAGACTTGTATATATGATATATGTATAACAGGTTTATAATAAATATATATTTTTATTTAAAAAGAATATTTTTATATTCAATTTTATTTACAGGTTATTTGAAAAAATATATTACAATATATTATAACAATATTGCTAAGTCATTATTTCACAGCTTTTGCGGCTTCCTTTTTTGGACACACATTTCAAAAACGCAATCAAAAGTTGATTGACATGATTATTTGTTCTTTGTCCTGTAGATAACATTCCCCAGAGGGGTGGGGGAGGGGGGTGGATGAGAGCCAGCAGAGATCCCAGACCTAGGAAGCCCACCTGAAACAGAAACAGCATGAGGCCACCTCCCAACAAGGCATGACACGGAACCTTCTTTCAAATAGACATGTTTGATCTGGACGTACATCCCATAGCACTGGGGTACCACTTCTGGAGCTGCACCTGGTGCATGCAGTCCTTCACAGCGGCAACATGAACACTCAACAAGGTTCTGTAGAGATCATCTCATTGTTGAAGATATCAACAGGTTTCCTGCTCAGACAGTGCAGGTTTCCGGTTTCTTTGTTGAGGGTTTCGTACAGGCAGCATAAAGAGATGTATCACTGTGCCCCCACAGCATCACTCTGTCATACACAAACTCACATGTCATTTCCTCTGCTGACAGCATTCAGATCTGATGAGGCTGTGTGGTCCAGTGGTTAACGAACAGGGCTTGTAACCAGAAGGTCCCCAGTTCAAATCCCACCTCAGCCACTGACTCATTGTGTGACCCTGAGCAAGTCACTTAACCTCCTTGTGCTCTGTCTTTCGGGTGAGATGTAATTGTAAGTGACTCTGCAGCTGATGCATAGTTCACACACCCTAGTCTCTGTAAGTCGCCTTGGATAAAGGCGTCTTCTAAATAAACAAATAATAATAATAATAATACTAAGGTCTTGCTTTCAGCTAGGAGAACAAGAGGAACTAGACAACATCCTGCTTTTGACTGCTTTCTTCTGTCAAGAGAGGGGATTTCGTTTTCCATGCTGTGTTAGAATGGCTAGCTTTGTACAGCAGAACACCAGTCTCTGTAAGTCGCCTTGGATAAAGGCATCTGCTAAATAAACAAATAATAATGAGAGAACCAGTCAGACTGTTAGAGTTACACAAAGGGAGTGTGTGTGTTTCTCATACTGTTTTGAAAATCTCATCATCAAACTGTGGACCTGAGGCTATATAACCAAGTATACTAGTTACCCTTTTTTTTTAAAGAATATACATGTCAGAATAGGAAATCCTGAAACATTGTACAATGATTCACACACTGATACATTCTGAATGTTGCACCTCTACATTATATAAGTCAAACTGGTGCAAAGGAATTCCTATGAAGAGAAGCTTGTAAGCAGTCACATGGGTTGTCATGGCAATTGTGGGCAAGTCAAGGACCACTCTTTAACAAAATCATGAAAGAAATGAAGAAGTGTTTCTACTGTTGAAATACGTTGGTCAATGTTGTGCAGTTTAGAATTGATTTTAAGATTTGTTTGTAACTTATAAGAGTGTGAATGGATTAGCA
The DNA here is from genome assembly GCF_902713425.1 of Acipenser ruthenus. Taxonomy (NCBI): domain Eukaryota; kingdom Metazoa; phylum Chordata; class Actinopteri; order Acipenseriformes; family Acipenseridae; genus Acipenser; species Acipenser ruthenus. The sequence continues at coordinate 2,562,954 of NC_081238.1, forward strand.
CCCAGTTACTTATATGAATGATTGACCCTGTTTACTCCTAACCACACTCTTAAGCCCATTTTACACTGGCATGCTCTACCCGGGTCTGAACCCAGTATCATGAGGTTTGGCGGCTATGTGATTTCACACTGCTTTCTGAAGAAGCAGGGTCGGCCTGGGTGACAGAAGCAAGTACACGATGCGTGAACGCACTGCCCCGGCAGCAGCAATGTTCACATGACCATCCTTTCATATTTTAAGCTTCTCTAACCAAATGTTGATTAGAGCAAATGTCCCTGCTGCAATCTGGCTCATGGTGTGTCTCAATCAACAGAAATATTTCTAAACAGAATAAACAGAAATGATCCTTGCAGGAGTGAAACCTTCTAGCAGGCGTGGCTGTTTGTTACTTCGTCCGCTTAGGAACAGCCATCATGCATTTTGTCTCACTCGACCAGTGGCGTGACAAAATGGACTAGGGTAGCAGAGTCGTCACATCCATTTATGGCCCGCCTCTGCTCACTCCTGATTGGTCGCCTGTCTAAAAAAAAGGACATTCTTCGACTCGCCTATTGGTTAAACTCACTCAAGCCCTTCAACTGAAACGGAGAATACCCTCAACTGTCGTTGAGTCTGGTCATTGTTTTAGACTTATGCGGGGGAAATGCAGATCTCTTATTGGTTGATCACATCCCCTTCAAGAAACCCCTAGACTCTTAAAAAACCTCTAGTAAACCCTGTAAGTCATCTTGGATAAAGGCATCAGACAAATGAACAAATAATAATTAGAGTAGTATGCTTCATAGTATAAGCATGCACACTGTACGTAAGTGAGTGAAGCAACGTAATGTCATTTGACTGACAGTTTACTTGGCACTGTCTGGTCAGCAGAGAATACCTTGAAGGTCCTGACGGCATGCCACTGCACTCGACCAGGGTCAAAGCGCGTTGACCCACATCCTGAGGTGGGTCGGTGCCGAACCGAGTATGCCCCGGGTAAGTGGTTTCACACTACGCAGGATTGTGACCCGGTCAGTCGGGACTCGGGTAGGAGTACCAGTGTGAAAGGGGCTCTAGACCACAGGATGCGGGGCTGCTGATTATTCCAGGGTGAATATAATGACATGGGAGGAAGGGCCTTTTTTAAATTATGTTTTTCTAATTTTACAATTAAAACCACATGTTTTCCCTCTTTTTTATTTCAATTTTATTATTTACTTTGCATTAGACTGTTTTTAATGTAATGGTTTAATTGTTCATGTTTTGTGTGAAGCGCTTTGGGGTCCTTGTGAATTGTATTGTATTGTAAAAACAAGAATATAACCTAAACCTTCATTCACCTCTCCTTTCTTAATGTATTTCTGCTTCAATGTCTCCATCAAAAGCATAACAACATCGCCCTGCAGTGGAATCAAAGAGTACAGCATCATGCAGAGTAAAAACATGATCATGGTTTAGCAACCATGTAACAGTAACACCATGTAACACATTTTTCATTAATTTAAAATAATAATAATAATAATAATAATAATAATAATAATTATAAAGTGCAGAGTATTTCAATCTTAAAAACATGTATTTTTTGTAGATCATTTGCAGTTTATTAATTGCCAGTTCATACCTTGTGACAAATCACTGTAAATTAAGCCATTTCCATGTGCATTATAGATGCTACTGAGTAAATGACAATAGAAGATGTACGTGACATTTATGGCAGCTGCTGGCAGATCAGTAATCATGTGACCTGTGGCAGATCCAGGAATTGCCAGAGCAGCAAGAGAGGCGGTTCATTTATTTCTCTGGCCATGGATTTTCGCCTTCAGTTCACCTGATCTGTGTGGAGAATTGCTGCAATGAGGGAACATAAATATAAAAAGTAATAATTTCCATGAGACCAACTAAAAGCTTGAAAAAGGGGCACAAAGGTTGTCATGGCAATGGTGGGTGGAGCTTACTATTCTCCCTTTCTTTTGCAAACATGGCAGGGTCTTATACCACTTCCCTTAAAACCACAAAGCCAATTCGTATTGATTTCCATGTAGTTCAATTCCGACATCATATTCACAGAGAACTTTGTGGCTAATGCATTCATCAGTGTATGTTCCAAAGACCTTGTTTGGAGGATGCATTGATAAAGTAATATGAATAACAATGCAATATCATTGCCAACTGGCTGGAGAATACCTGTTTGAATGCTCTGATTGCCAGTTATATCAAATTGGTTGTGGTAACATGAGCTTCCAGAAGAGGGGGTACTTGACACAACTATGAATCAAAATACTCAACATAGTCAATATAGTCCCCTTGTAGACAGTTCCACATTAATTTACTACCATTTCTTGCTGGCTAACAGTACAATTCCATAAAAAGGGAACTATCTGATTGTTGATTATAGTTGTTATATTAAAACATGAATTTACATCTCTTAAGCTGTGAGTTCTTTGTCTTTACTTTATTGCTTTTAGAATCAAAATCAATTCATTTAGCAAAATAGTTATATTCAAAGAGGATTACCAAGACTCTTCCTCATCACAAAATATAAAATGTACAAAAAAAATTCTAACAATAGACTTGGTAAAACAAAACAGTGTGTGTGTTGTTTTAGAAGAACATTGTGATCTAAAGAAAAGATTAACAAGACTGCAATGAGTCACAAACCAATTCTGAGATATTGTACACAAACATCTGTGCGTAACGGTTTCTCTGCTCCCACATGTAAAGTTATTTCACCATATTTGGGCCGGAACTAAAACATGTTTTTAACGTTGCCTTTGCAAAACACTGTGGTTAGCAGGTTTAGCAGTTCTTAAGAAAGCCATAGCAAGTCTTTTAAGAACATGAGACTAACATTAATGAATGAGAGAATGAAATGAAAACGAGAGGAGGCCATTCGCCATTCAGTTTCTATAAGCTGATTGATCTTTGTCAGGTCGGGTGTTAAAAGATCCCATTGATTCAGCATCAACACTGTGGCTCAGTAACCTATTCCATACCATGTCACCACTCTTTGTTTTGTTATGATGTACACAAGGGTGTGCTGGAGAAGTAATATCGGCAGGGCTAAAACCACAATGTGCCCTAAAAAAACAAATACAATTACCAGATTCAGCCGAGTCAACACCCCAGTTTGAACGATCGCCCCCCTTTCACCTTTACATTTTTAATAACCATGCACAAATAATACCTGAGGGGAAATATCGCGATTCATGTGTTCCCTCTACAATAATGCCTGTGTAATGTTACAATGTGTTTTCTATTGTTTTGGCCAGGTTACAGTGTTTGCACTGTTCAGATGATTTTATTAATGTTATTAGTTGTTAGAATTAATACAGGAAAAAAAATCTAATTTGGACATTGCTCATATACTTCATGAACCTGGCTGGCTCCTCTGAAGAGTGCACATAAACGTATACCGGCCTACATCTTTAATTTCACCCCTGTCTGAATCAACGCTCACCCCCTACATTTGCCTTAACGACAATTTTTGGTAGAATAATTAGCAACAAGAAATAATGGACAGACTCATTAGGGTTACTTGTTTATACTTATTACTCTGCACACTCTTTTTCAATGTTCAAGTGTAATGCATGTTATTCAAGGATGTTTGCTTTATGTTTCACAGACCATGATCAGCCCTATTCTCAGAATACCTTGTCCAAGATTAGTGTTCTTCAGGGTCTGTGAAACCAGTTGAGAGTTTTCTACAGTGCACACTGAGCAGAAGACAACAGTCTCCCTTGCAAGTCTTGTGTCAGATATTATCCACTGGGAAGATCTCAATGCACCCTGTAGTTTGCCCTTCAATATATTTGGTATTCCGTAGGGGTGTTTTTTCATATTATCCACAAGGCTTTTTTTTACAACTGGAGGACTGCTACCAAAATAAAACCACTTGCTGGACTTAAAGTGTATTTTGACATGTGTTAATATAAGACTGCCAGAGGGTGTATTTGTTTAAATGCATGTTTAAGTATATATCACTTATCTTTAACACATGTCAGTTTGTGCTGTGGTTTGGTGACCTACTTCTCAAACGCGGGTTTTCTTTCCACTCATAGCGATACACAAGCAGCACAAAAGCACCAGAGCAGACTCACCACTTCCTCTGCACCTTGGTTCTGAGAGCAGCTTGGAAACACAGGAAACGCTACAGTTTTCGAAGAGGGGGAGAGCACAGCACACAGCTGAAGCACACTTTTGTTCTTTGTTTAGTAAGAGTTGGAACTGAACAAACAGGTGTGTCACATCAGCATGGGTGTTATTTACTTGTTAGGGTTTTTTGTACCTTATTGATATCTACAGATGTTCATAGAAATTGACTGTATATTTATAGCCCTTTATACTATAGAATATTGCCAGAATATTGAACATTTTATGAGCTGTAAAAAACTGTCAAGTGAAATTATACATGCTTATAAAATGAGAACTTTTGTTTAAGTATCCGTTATGAACAGTCAATACTACATCTATAAACACTCTATAAAGGATGTTATAAACTGTATAAGACAATATTGAATTAAATGTGTTTTTAGCAAAAAATAAACATAATTTAAAAAACAAAATGTTTTGTTATAATTTATATTTGTGTGGGGTTGAAATCACTCCTTGACAAACATTTACTTTTTGCTTCAAAAATGTTGATCATATTATACTGTAACTGTAAGCAAGTACTTCAGTGTTTATGTAGGCTCCCTTAAACTAAGTTACCACGGTAAATTTGCACAGTGATTTTGCAGTTTTCCAATAGTAATCCTCTGCATTTACCATGTTTTTAATATGTTTTACCATATCTTACTGCTTCACTATGCAGCATTAAGTTTGTAATGCATTTTTCTATGGTAAATGTTTATAAGTAAGGCTCTGTATACATCGCGATTTCACAGACTGCATGGAAATCGTGAAATTAGCCCAATACCGTGATTTTTTCTATATTCTTAAGAAATAAAAAATACATTATTTCATAATTATTATTTGTATTTCATACCAAAAAACTCTGCAGTGTGCTTGTATGTACTGTTCGCCATGCACATAGTGCTGTGCAGTGATTATGTCATGTGACTATATGCAATCTAGGCAGGAAATTAAAATACTACACTGTAAACAAGAAAATTGATGTCTCTAAAAAGGCTAAAAATGTGTCTGCAGCAGATCACGTAAAGCAGTATCCAGCCGGAGTTTTACACAGCGATGGAGGTAAGCTCTTCTGTACGTCCTGCAACGTTACTGTAGATTCAAGTATTCACCGAAAGAGAAAGGTGGAAATCCAGAGCAGGAGCACGACTGCTTTACTTGCAAAGAAACAAAATATGGTGACTTCCATGTTCCAAAAGTCCACTGAATCCCATGAAGCACAACACACATTACATTTTGACCTGACAGAGGTGTTTGTTTGCACAAATATCCCTCTTGAAAAATTGGACAACTAAAAGTTACGTAGATTCTTCAGACTGAGTATAGCACATGGTGGAGTGATTCAGCCCAGCTGAGACATGAATACTTACCTAAAGTTGCCAAGTATCACAAGCAGGAGATTATGGAATTGGTGAAACAGTCTGGTTGCTTGTCAGTGGTCACACTGACGAGTCGACTGAGGCCCAAGATCAGTAGGGATTACACACTGTATTTGTTTTGCAAGACCTAAATGGTGAACATGCATCTGATGTACTAGAACTGAAAGCTGCCCTTGCAGATACACTTTACCTACAGGCTGTTAATTACAACACCGTTTCACAAGCTATTGTAAAGTGCTTGAATAACTTTGATTTTGAACTTTGCATTTATCTATTTGTGCACATTCCGCAAAACACGGCACTTTACCCGTGACACTGCCGTGAATTAAAAAAAAAAAAAAAAAAATCCTTGATTTTCACAGGGCTTTATTTATAAGAGCTGTACTAACTGTCATTGGGATTAGGGTTCATGTAATAATAATTCAGCAGAGGCGAGTAGCACTGCAGATGAAATGTGATTGTATTTATTTTGCATGCATGTTTGTTTTAAATCCAATAAGCTAATTTGATTGTCATACAATAACGGTGTAATACATATATTAATGAAAATAATTAATGCAGTTTCAATATTCATATATAGACTATATTACAACATTACAAAAATAGAGATGATTTCCTCTGAACTGTATTTTGAAGGGGTCATACAAACTCCTGTTCTATGATAACACATTTTAACATGAATATAATTGCACATATAAATAAATTGCACGATAAATGCATGATTAGTCACATATACAAAATAATGCATTTATTAATTTTATTTTAATATTTGTACAATGGAAAATAATATCCAGTTCCCAGTGTTTAGAAATGTAACTTCACCTTACTACCCTTTATAAACAGGCTGGAAACGTTAACCACTATGAATAAATGATATAATGACATAAAATACAGTCTATTATATTAATCAATTTAATGGTATGTCATATTAAGAAGTGTTACTGTCTGTAACATACATCAGCAAAATATTTTTTTAATGTAAAATGTAGATTTTAATAAATAATCTGACAGCATTTTAAAAGTTTAAAACAGTTGTGTTCAACTATTAAAGTTCACAGATAGAAAATGCCAACTGTGCAGTAAAGGTGATATCTACTTTTTTTCACAGTCTACCAATTTCCTGCAGCAGACTGGAGCTGCAGGGAATTTATAAAGCATTCATTACGTTGAGGAAGAGCATCTGTACAGTAATGAAAACCGAATGTGTTGTTTTATCACAATAATGGGTCACAAAAGAAAATCTCAAGAGGAATATTGCAGTGAAGGCCCTGACCTCGAATTTAAAAAGGTGCAAAAGTCTGGAAAGGGAGAAGAGGACATTTTGCACTGCAGTTTGTAAAACAGAAATCACTCGACAGGCCAATCGTATTGCTGAACATTTGAGCAGTAAGTCTCATTTGAAAGAAAGAAAAAAAGCAAAGATACCCCAGGCTTCGACAGAATGTTTGGTAAGAATGAGACACAAGAAGCAGCTGTGGATTTTCCACCTGATCTGTACGTGCTGTGCTGTCAGGCCATTCCAAAGAACTCCCCCCATTCATTTCACACAACCGAACATTTTAATCGATAAAAATCGAAAACAAGATCTTAAAAATAAAAACCGATATTATCTGTCGAAATGATAAAAAAAAAATCAAAATCAAATTCTGTCGAGCCTAAAAATAATCTTGTACATCCAAGGATCCAGAGGAATCAGCAGCAGTGATACGGCTTGGCAATTTACACCTAAACCCACCACTGTCTGTGTCCTTAGTCTCCACTCAACACTCCTGATTACAGTTTGAATATAATTCCAGCAGAAAGAGGCCAGAGTTTGTGCTTGTGTGTGCACTGTTGTTGTTGTTGTTATTGTTTTTTTTTTAAATGGCATTTCTGCCTCAGGTTCACATGCACTTATAGTGCACATAAAAAAAAAAAAAAAAACAGCTGTCTGATTACTTTGGCATGGACTGAAAAAGTACGCTAACAACTGGAGTGCTGTGCTTTATATTGCCAGTGACTGTATTACTGTGCTTTGTTCTGCAGTAATTTTCCCTGATGTACTTTGTATAGCATAGGTGCAGTGCTGTACTGTGGTGTTTTAGACACACTGACATTGTTCATTTATAATCCCCGACATTAATAAAGTAACTATAATGCAATATTATGACTCCCTCTGAGATACACTATTTTCACATGCGTCCAGTGAAGTGTGGAGTAGTGGTTAGGGCTCTGGACTCTTGACCAGAGGGTCGTGGGTTCAATCCCAGGTGGGGGACACTGCTGCTGTACCCTTGAGCAAGGTACTTTACCTAGATTGCTCCAGTAAAAACCCAACTGTATAAATGGGTAATTGTATGTAAAAAATAATGTGATATCTTGTAACAATTGTAAGTCAACCTGGATAAGGGTGTCTGCTAAGAAATAAATAATAATTTATTTTGGAAGAAAGGACTGTGTTTTGTCTGGACAATCAGAAGCATTTATTTTATTTTATTCTTTGCTTTGTTTATTGTGTGTTTGTTAATAAACGTGAACATACAGGCTTTCACTGCAGCATTCTGCCTCTGAGTCTCCTTCTACCCAGAATCATGGCGCTATCATGGCACATGTATCTGCTAATACCATTTGTTTGGACTCATCCTGTACCATGTGCTGTTGTTCTAAAATCATGTTCTCTAGTGCTCAGAGTGGCAGGGCAAGGCTACCATGTCACATTGTTTGTGCAGATTGAGTTGCAGTTATTGGGTAAATTGTTCCCTGGCACCCTCAATTCCATCCCTGTAGGAATGTGGCTGGAATGGAGGGGACTGGCACCTTCATTGGTTGAGTAAGCAATAAATCATTCAATTTGGTGAACTATACAGGTGTGTATAAAGGCTGTGGCCAGCCTGGAAGGCCAGTTCAGAATAAGGACTTCATTTGGATATTACATAGAGATTTTGTTTTTATAATTGTGGGTCACCTTTGGGGCCATTCATAGGTCATTGCAGGCCAAAACTGGTGCCCAGGCTGCCAGTTGAGTATGGGTCCTATTTATTACAAGTTGACTAGAACTCATACATTCTTTCATATGTACTTTTATACAATCAGAAATAGCTATGATAGACCAGACTAACATAAACATGAATACATTAAACCATTTTATTATGCAAGTACTGTAGGCATTGTATAATTCCAAGGATGGACGAAGAAAAAAGTAGTATCTAGATAAAAGTCATATATTCTGCAGCATTATTTCCAGCAAATACATTTATATTAATGATTACAATATTTATTTAAGGATGCAATTAATTAGATGGAATAATAATTCCAGCACTTTTAATTGGTAGAGGCTGGAAAGCTAAATAGCACATTCTGGAGTATTTTCATTCCTGTGTTCAGTAATACAAATATGGATGGAAATCAATTCCTGACAATATCAAACCCAAGTCTTAAAAGCGAGGTTTAAGCGAAGCTACTGCTAACATTGCAAATACACCTTTTATCATTTTGTATTGAGTGTAAAAAAGTAAGAAGACATTTTGAAGCCAAAACAAGTTTAAAATGTTTTAAAATGTGTTGGCTTGAAAATAAAAAAAAAAACTCTGGAAAACAATTGTACAGAACAGCTGTAGAAATATTAAGAGTTTTCCAGCAAGCCAACTGTGAGCCTTATTGAGTCTCGACTCTTAAAATGAGCACTTTAGTTATAAAGAACAACATCACTGCTAGAACTGAACAACAATGCAAAGCAGAATGCTATTTTAGCGCTGAAGCAATGCAGAGTCTCTTCTGGTTCGCTGGTTCCAATGCATCCTTCCCTTCGTCTTCTAGTTGAAGTTTTTACCCGGTGAAGGCTGCTGCAGAATGAAGAATGAGATATCGTTAGCTTTGTGCTCATGGTTATGCTACTCCTGGTTCCTTATGGTTTACGGTTGCCCTTTCCACCATCATCGTCTAGTCGAACATACTCCATTTAGCTAGCGCAGTATGGGTTAACATCACTTAGTAGAGCTCACATTTTTCTATATAAAGACACATGCATTATGTTAAATGTGTATTCGGTTTTTAATGGTATTTATTATAGCATTTGTAATCATTAAAACTGGCTCCTACACTCTTTTCCATGCTGCACTTTTCATTGAAGGAAAACATCCGACACAGATGAGCTGCTCCTTGTAGGAAAAACAATTCAGAGCGTTTCTTTAGATAACGACTCCTTCTAAAAATATATATTTCTCCAGAAAAAAATAAGCATTCTAAATGTATTGTCTTTAAAAGACGTCAAGCTCCCAGAAGCTATACGCATTGGCTCGCATTTGAGTACCAATCACTGCTTTTCTTATGTTTTCAATGTCAGCTTCCATCACACGACCTTACAAAGTTGACTGGAAGTGTATCTGCAATACATATTCTTTACCAACAGTTAGAAAAACGTAATTCACCTTATTTTCCATTTAGGAAAATCTGTGACCTAGGACATGATGGCAATATATGTTATGTAAGATTTACTGGAAACTAAATAACATTTATTTTAAGAAATAATGATTCCTTTTTCTTATTGTATACACAGAGTCTGTTTATCATCTAAATTCTGATGCCAGTTTATTATAGCTTTTAAAGTCATGCTTACCCTAAATTTCCACACAAAAACTGCCACCAGCAGCCCATACAGGACACTTTTGCCAATGAACAGTGTGTATGAAAACTTTGCAGCCGCTGAACTCTTCTGATAGGAGTCTGAAAAAAAGATAAGAAAATAAATGGTTTTTTTTAGGGGTGTGCCAGGTAATTGGTATAAATGAGTATCCACTAGGTTCATTTTTCCACGTACACAGATTTCACTTTAGGACATCAAAAAGATCACAATCACTGTCTTCTTTCTTTCTGATTGCTATGTAATAATGGTAATTAAGCTAGTAAGCGGTACATAGTGGGTTTAAAAGCATTGGATGGCACCCCTTTAGCTCTCACACATTTTATGACCATACCGGTTCATCAGCTGGGACAGAGACATTTCCAGAGCAGCTTCTTGCCCAAGTCAGCTATCTAAGAAACTGTGAGTTAAGGAATCCTAGGTATCTGATCTTTAAATAAACCTTGTTTATTGCATTTAGTTCAATGCATTTTTGTTTTACAATAGCAACTGTATTCTAGAGCAGGGTTTCCCAATCCTGGCCCTGGGGACCCCCCCCCCGTGTCTGCTGGTTTTCATTCCAACCAAATTCTCAATTACTTAATTAAATCCTTAATTTAACTAACAATGTGCTTAATTAGACCTTTTTAATTGTTCTCAGCTCCTTAAAAGTTGCCAATTTCAAGCTACTTATAAAATTGTATAGATAACTTGAAATCTCCAATTGTTTTAGCTGAAAACAATTAAAAACGTCCAATTAAGCTAATTAATAGTTAAATTAAGGGTTCCGTTAAATAATGAGAACTCATTGAAAACCAGAAGACACAGTTCTAGACTACTGTATACATTTCTAGAGTTTATGAAAATACAACATCATTTTTTATTTTGATGTATAAATTAGCTACTGTGTTTTTTTTTAAGGTCATTACTTCTACCTATATTAGTTTGAAGTAATGAGGGTGTATAAAATGTAAGTCCAGGTGTTTTAGGGTAAGGTCATGATGCATTATTCTACATTGCTTTAAAAAACAACAACTTGCCTTGTGTTTAATGCAGTTTATTCTGAACAATATCCAACCTGTATTTACACCCAGAACTTAACACATTTTTTTTCATTGTGAACGTGCGGTATTTATTTATTTTTTTTAAATAAAATGACAGCAGGTTCTGGGTCTTTAACTGTGATGCCTATTTAATATGTTATATTTTCTTCACCAGGATTTTTATGGCAAACATACAGAACATCTGAATTCTGCCAACTTTAGTATTTCATTAGTCTGATGTACACACCATTATGTTTAGAGTCAGTATGATTCCAGTCAAAATGCAACACAGGAGGGTTAAATGACTTTAATGTGTTGAAAAACAAAATGTTTACCTTGAGTCATGCCACAGCCTGTAATAAAGCAGAAAATACAAGTTACAAGTTTGTTTAAAATCTTATTTGTAATATGACATGAAATCTGCACTCCAAATAATTCAGAAAACAACAAGAGAATAATGTTTTAACATTTGAAAATGCATGTATTAAGTGCTTCCCATATAATAATGTACCATGGTAGTTTTGCAGTTTGATTTTCCCATGTTTATACTATGCATTTGCTATAGTTTACCCTGGTTTTATTCAAATGCTTTAAAATGGTTTCACTAGGCTTTGTTATACTTTACTATGGTACACTTTTATAAGAGCCCGAACACTGGTAACACTGCACCTCTTTGAAGTGTGTGTAATTATCCAGTTAGGCACTCGGAATATAGATGCCAAACGAAACACAATGAAAGGTATTTTCTTTAATAAGAACATAAGAAAAGTCACAGGCGAGAGGGTTTTATTGAACCCATTAATGCACGTTCAGTTTGAGACTGCTTAAAACTGAAGCGTCAAAATAACGGAGTCTCACACTGAGCCTCAAGTCTACAGGGCTATTGTATGTAAAACAGCTAACATGCTTATCAGCACATGAAGGAATGTGTGTGTGAATGATCAGCACTGTAGGCAAGTCAATGCGCATATGTGTAATCTGACAAATAATGAGACTTTTTTGTTATTATTTTAATTGTAGTTTTAGTATACTTACCATCTTTAGCCTTGATATATTCTACAATAGATGTTGCTTTATCAGTTTCCTTGTAGAACTCCACAGCACAGGTGAAGGTGTTCTTGGGGTTAAACCATTCTCTCGGAGTCAGTCTTAGCCGGCTGCTGATGCTGGATGTGTTCTTGTCATCCTTGGTTGCATAATCGTCTGTTTTAACCCCGTCCTCTCTGTTCTTGCCATTGATCTTCCAGGTGATTTCAATGTGATCCGGGTAGAAATTAGTGGCCAGACACACCAGGGTCACCCGCTTCTTCTGCACAATCTCTTCCTTCGACGGCTCGAGGATGTGAAGTTTAGGGGGAACTGGGTCTTTTTCTAAGCAAGACAAATGACAGTATAATTAAAACACTGCAATATTCTTGCCAAGAGTTTAGGAAAAACAAAAACATGGTCCTGTTGACAAAACATTAAAAACACAGGAAAAGTTCTAAATGACAGGAGGCCATTTGACCATTCCAAGAGCCTTTTAAATGCATATATGGGTTGGGTGCTTTTATCAATACTTTTAATGCATTAGCTAAAATGTTGTTAATAGGGGAAAATGCTTCTATACATTGATGTGCTGAATGGTTCAGAAATGTCATGCTCTGATAAAGAGACATGAGAGTAGAATTGAACACACTGGCGGAGGTACTACCCAAAGTGTTTGCTTAAGGCAGTATCTATTTAGGGATTAGTTTTGTTTAAAATGCATTAAACAAGAAGCTGGATTAATAATATGGATGTCTAATTATTCTTACAGCCAAGGTGCTTAGCCAAGCTGCAAGAACAATAGCGAAAGGATAAGCGATGATCCTATTATATCAATGGCATGCTGTCAACAATTAGTAAACTTTTTTTTAGTAAACCAATATACTAAGAAAAGTCAATATTTTACATGAGTTGGATGGGGTTATGTTAATAATAAATGCATTGTATATACATTTAGCCAAATGGTTTCAAGTCAACAGAAAACTGTTTAATAACAATATACGTGTTCTATTTAATGGGGTCAGATGAGAGATAATGGTTTAATAAACTTACACAGTAGCTGTGTGTTCTGCATGTTAATCACATTGCTTTCTGTTTGTTACCTCTGAGCTTTCACAGAACCTATTATTTGCAATTATTTTCACCTGTTTTTTGGTTTTTGTAATAAACAATGAAAAAAGGCCTTTCTTTCATGGCAGTTTTTCTCCAGATTTATTTTAAAAAAAATCTGCTTCACCAGTAACAAAAACTCACAATACACTTTTATTTTGTGTTCTTAATTTTTTTTGTGTTCTTAATTTCGAACCCCCTTTACACAATGTTCACTAAATGAATTAAGATTATTTTTCTAGATACTGTGTAGGCTAGATTTGGAAAGGGTTTGGTCATTATCTACTGCAGTAGCACATCACATAAATCATACCTTATGAATAGAGTGATAAATGATTCAGGTGACATTGTTTTATTATAAACATTCAAAGCTAATTAGGTATCATTTGCGCACTTTTTAAAGAAAGGAGAAGAAATACTCACTGTGAAGTTATAAAACTTTGAATTTAATTAAAAAGCTTGATTACAGTGTTATTGATTAGTGTTTTTTTTCTGTTCAGGAATAAAATGGTTTAATGAAACCTTAAAAGCCATTGGCACAACGTTTCCAGAAAGGAAAAAGGCACCCAAAAGTTTCCAAATCCTAAATAACCAACTTGTTTAATGTAGGCTTTGTAAATAGTCTTCAGTTGTTTCTTGTTTATTTCTGAATTCCTACCAGAAAGCAATGGTGCTTCTGACAATAGCTTTATGCATGGTATTTCTAGAGAATACACCATGACTGTTATTGTACTGTAGTTATTCCATAAATAATGCTATTCTCATGAGTGAAGTAAGTTTAAACCTATACTTAACAGCAGATATTGAAAATAAAATCATTTTCTTTAGATCAAGCTCTGAATCTGTTTAGCAAAGCAGTGTAATTTGGAACAGTACAATTTGGATTTGAATGAATGTAAGATTTCCAAATGAGACCCGGTTAATATATATATATATATATATATATATATATATATATATATATATATATATATATATATATATATATATTAATCAATACCACGGAATGTTATTTGATGCTAGATATCTCAATGCTGGTTGTATACAGCGATTTATTTTACTTGCTTTCAATACTGCCCATCAGTAATTTACTTGGAACTGTATTTTTGCACAATCTGATATATCTGTAATATGTAGAACAGTGGATATTGAAATATTCATTAATTCAGAACACTTTTGGTGCCTGTTTGATCTCCAGCATTTTCTTTCTACTCACCTAAAACTGTAAGTTTGGTGCCTCCACCGAAATATTGCACATCTACAGAACACTGTGCTAAGCGACTGTGAAAAAACTACCTTTCTGAGACATGGGTTAAATTGTACTTTTCTGAGTTTGCTAGCAGTTTCCTAACCTAAGCCATTAGGCAGATGAATGGATGTGGAGGACAAAGATACAATGGTGCCTTTAAAGGCTTTTTTCTGCATTTTATTGTCATTATTGAAGATTGTGAGTATATAGATATCTAAGAGGGGATGAATGCCGGTCTTTTATTCCATGTGGGACTATATAGGAATATGTTGTATGCTGGTCTGCAATTTACTGAAAAGTTCTGACCCTAAAATATATGCACAATCTTCTCATGATGTTTCTTAATAACTAAATACTGAATTAAAAAAAACTATTTATATATTACCAAATCAATTTAGCTTGCAATCTCTACAAATAAAACATGAATTCCTTACCTAGAACAGTCAATTTGGTGCCATCTCCAAAGTACAGTACACTGCCTGAATCACATCAAGTCTTTACTGTAATAAAACTACCACTACAATACTAGAGGAGTGGAGTTTATGCAGAGCTATACAGTAAGCATACAGTCTTTCAGAAATTCTGATTGTACTAACAATGAGCTTCAATCATTAGGTTAAGTAAATAGTTATATAGTTCATTTGAGAGTATCCCCTTTTTACCTAATACAGTTAGTTTAGTTCCTGTGCCAAACTCCAAGGGCGAAGTGTTTGAACACAGCACTGAAAGACTCTGCCAAAACCAACACCTGCAGTTTTCAAAGCCCAGTACAGGCTAAATCTACATGTATGCTTTGAATGTCACGTTTGACAGTATTCAAGCTCATAAAGACTTTTCTTACCCAGAACAGTCAGCTTTGTTCCTTTGCCAAAGTACTGAGGTGAATTTCCAGAACACAATGCTTCACGACTTTAACAAAACTAACAGTTGCAAAATATACACAGCTGTGTATTAGGTATGTTTGAAGAGTGTGGTGCTGGTTTCTTACCTAAAACTGTCAGTTTGGTCCCGTCACCAAAGAACAGGGTAAAGGAATCAGAACACAATGCTCAGACAGCGTGAGAAAACTAGAGACGTGTTGCACCATTTGTACCCCAGTCAGACAACGTGTTCGCTAAATATCTGGGCATCCCTGAACCTGTCCAAATAGTGCATTGGTACAGCACACAGTGGCATGTTAATATGAGAGCCCCCTCTTTAAAAAATAAAGAAACAAATAAACGTCTTTTAATTGTATCTATTATTGGTACCTTCGTCAAAGAACAGCATTGAACATCATAAAAAAAACATATGCATAATAAAAAATACGTGCCCTCAGATCATTGACTTTCAAGGTGGTCTCTTACCTAACACAGTTAATCTGGTGCCATCCCCGAAGTACCGTTCACTGTTACTACACACCGTCTCTCAGCTATAGCAAAACCACCAGCTGCAGGTGCACTGTATCGACAGTAACTGGAATGTGCCCTGATCTACATACTGAGGATTCAACAACATTGTTTAACTGGCAGGGACATTACTAAAGGACTCTCACATCAACAGAACATTCCACAAACATCCAACAGCAGTCTATACTGACTTTGTTTCTCCAAACAGTTATATAACACTATAAAAAGGTTACAATATGAAGCTTGTGATACCAGCCGTATAACACTATACTAAAGACACAATATGAAAGTCATGATACATGTTATGGACCGGACGGGCTAATTTGTGTGATGTTAAAAGGATAACACACTAATTATGGCAACATTTAATAAAAACGAGATATGACACCATTATTAAAAAGCTACAGCTGAATACAAAATACATTATATTTGCTTTCTTACCTAAAACGGTAAGTTTGGTTCCTTTTCCAAAGTAAGCTGGCTCAGTGTTCACACTATTTAACAGCGATTGAAGAACTGCCTCCTGTACATTAAACACAGAGGGGCTTTGGGCTGACTGCCAAGGCAAGGTTTATTGTGGTACATCTGGTAGCAAAGCAAGCTAAACACCTATTGGGTATGATAAATAATGATAAAAACCCTGTCAATAGTATAGGCATGGAAACCAAAATTACCAAGAAAATGTCCAATGTTAAATTTCTATATGGGATGCATAAATCACAAGGTGAAAGATGGGCAAGTTGGAATCAACAGCAAAAGCAAATCATGGTGAACTGCAACATTACTCTGCAAACTCACTCACTCATGTTAACTTGCAAATGCTTGAATATTCACAAACCAGGCCCCATTATGTTTCGCTAGAAATCCCTCTGAATAAATGTGCATTATTTAAAATAATTGCAAACGTATTTAGCTGTTGCATCAGTTTCTTACCGAGAACTGTGAGTTTGGTTCCTTTTCCAAAATAAGCTGGGCTGTTGTTGTTCACACTGGTTCAGAGCTACAGAAAAACTGCCTTCCCCATTAAACACAAGTGGGGTTTGTGCTGCCTGCCATGTCAATCTTTAATACAGCATTATGCATGTGAATATCTACAAACAACAGTCTATTATGTATAGTACTTTGCATAATAGCTTGACATTAATCTGTCCTGAATTAAATGGATATTCTTTGTTTTCTTACCCAGAATTGTCAGTTTGGTTCCATTTCCAAAGTAAGCTTGGCCGAGGTTCACACTGTTTCACTGCTACAGAGAAACTGCTTTGAGCTGAATGACAGGCAGCTTTAATAAAATTCTCTCCTGTTATGGTCATTTTCTTTATGTAGGCATTAAACATGATTTTCAAAAGGAACAAAATAATGCTCCCCATTTTAAATTACATACAACATCAATTCAGGCTCCGTGCCTAATGGCTTCTTAATTAGTAAGCTCATAAAATTATGTTTTAATCACACTTATTGTAATTACACCTGTCTTATGTTTCCCTTTAATTCTTAAATTGCATTTATTTTCATATTTCATGTCCCTTAAAATGCTTCTTAAACAAAGCAGCATATTCTATGCAAGGTGTTTTTTTAGGTACAATATATATATTTGGAACCCTTTGGAAAATGATATATATCATCACATATAAATTCACAAATTATTCCAATGATAAATGCTGCCAAAATGTAACTGTTCTTACATTATGTTCTTACGTTACAACTGCTAGCACATTGAAATCAAATCCTTTTTTGTAACAATGGAAACCATTGGATTTCCCTAGCTGTAGGTCGGTTTGTCTCATGATTTATTTGCAGATTTTGTCCAAAGCATGGAGGCATATTGTATTCTTACCTAGAACTGTCAGTTTGGTGCCTTCCCCAAAGATAGCTGGATTATAGTTTGAGCACAGAGTGAAGGCTCTGTCTTATAAGCATAAAAGGTCTTAAACAGACCTCATTGACTACAGATCAAACAGAAAGTTCAAATAATTGAGACTTGCCTTGTAATACGTACAACACTAGACAATCGCTTGGTTTAGGTCCTAATATATACTGTATATATTTTAGTATTTAAAGACACATAACTTACCAATAACTGTTAGCTTTGTCCCATTGCCAAAATAAGCTTGGAGGTTAGAAGCACAGTGCTAAAGTCCTTTATCAAAATACGCTTGAAAAATAACTAGATTTTATCAGGTTATTCTACTACAAGGCTTTCAGTAAAAATCAACAGACTAAATGTATTGTAGACCTGCCAAAAAGGTCTGATAATGAAACAGGAAATTAACCTCAATGGATAAAACTTCCTCACACATTTATCTATACATATATATTAAAAAATTCCATCCTGAATTGGAAAGATCAGCTCTCCATTGTCTTACCTAGAACTGTGAGTTTGGTTCCTTCTCCAAAGTAAGCTGGTTGCTGATTCACATTGTTTAACAGATGGGTAAAAACTGCCTTTGACAACTAAATAAAAGGTTAACTAATAAGACTAACAATTTTACCATGGTACACTACAGTACACCTTTATAAGGGATATTAGCTTTTGGGCAAGCATTTTTACCTAAAACTGTCAGTTTGGTGCCATCTCCGAAGGTAGCTGGATTAGATGAGCACAGCATGAAAGGGTTGTCTTATAAACACATCATATCTACCTAAACCAGACCTGGTTACTACAGACTCAACATGGAGACACACGTCGGAAAAATAACACAAACGCAACTTTGATTTCATTTCTATAATGGAATAATAATGCAGTTACTGTGTTATAAACATGCAGCCCTTCTATTTGACTTCCAGATGAATAATGATTTAAAAAGTGCAAACTGAGTGCAATAAAAAATGTACACTTAAAACTGGAGTAAATGGAGTAATAGAGTTATTTTCAAGGGTGTATTAATAAAACAATGTTTTGAATGTATTTGGTTTGTTACCTAGAACTCTCAGCTTGGCACCAAAGAACACTTCTCGAACGCCAGTGTGATACAGTTCCCAATACAAATTCAAAGACTAAGCTATTTTGTATATTTCTTAGCTGGTTCGTGTCATTAATAATTTGTTGATTGTTCACCCATAAACCCACAGATACGACTCTCACTGAAACAAAGACGACGTACACATTCACTGCTCTAGTATACCTGCAGATGTTTTTCATGATGCCTCAACTAGGTCAGTTTGCATTGCAAAAAAATCTGTTAGTTTTGTGCCTTGCCAAAAGTAATACTGGGTGTTTGTGCCGTGAGGAATCGGTATAAAACATATCAGGCAGCTTCAAAACTAACAAGGGAGCTACATGTAGGTATTTCCTTTAGAAAAAGCTTCCTGATGTTTTTATTACATGCTCTTAAATCTATAGTTTTAGAATATCCAATTTAATAACACAGTCTTTGATGTAGTCTAGGGTTGTGATGGTTTGACTTACCTAAAATAGTCAACTTGGTACCTTGCCCAAAGTAAACTTCATAGCCAGCACAGTGCTCGCCCCCATTGATATAATAACCAGTGTATAGTATAGGTTACATTCTGGGTTAACTAAGGGTCTTTCTCTTACCTAAAGAATTTAACATAGTGCTGTAAGACTGACTACAACATAGAGCACTTATTGAAGAGTGCCCTGTTAACCTTGACCCCATATCTATTGTTTGTTATAAATTCTAATATAATAATAATAAAACATAAAAACAGCTTGATTTACCCAGTACAGTTAGGTGGATGCCTTCCCTAGAGTACAGTTACTAGAATAGAATAGTTGGAACTAGCACGTTGATAAACTGCATACAGCGGGTCAAAAATAATACATTTATCTTTTTCAATGTTATCTCCTTCTTAACCAGATAGCAGGCAAACCCCTTACAGATATAATTTCTGATGCTCAGCACATATTTGTACATTACACTATTTTATAACAGTGAATATTTTTATAATGATCGGAAAGTGAACTTACCTAAAACAGTAAGTTTAGTCCCATTTCCAAAATATGCCTGACTTCCAGTATCACACAGTCAAATCCAATGACAAGAATAGATCAATGGGGACAATTCCAGCAAAGCAGATATATTGTATTGAAATATGCATATTTGTCATCCTTAAAATAGATAATTTTTTTATATTATGTAAAATTGGAAGCCCATCATCTCAACAATTTCTTAATAAATACTTACATTTCAGATCAATATTTCTGTCTTCAGATCAAAATCTTCTTTATGAATGTAACCATCAATGTTTTTATATTTCATAAGAAAGAGTATTATTCCATACAGTAATTTGTGAAAGTGATCGCCAGCGTGTTCTCCAGAGGGAGGTACAGTGTCAGTATTCAGCAGTGTAGGCTGCCTGCTTCACACTGAGGTTTTTGTACAGCCAGTCAATGGGAATGTATCACCGTGGCCCCCTGTCCCCACAGCGTTAGACTGTTATACAAAAACCATGCTGATCACAGCGGCAAGTTCCTGTGCTGTCTGACTCTAAGTTCTGAGTGCTATCAGTGCAGACAGTTTGTATTTCTACAGAGCTCACTCTCTACAGGAAGGGTATCTGTGCAGGTAATACCCACCCACTGGAAGGAAATGACACGTCACTGACCCATAAACAGCAACCCTCCTTATAGCAGAGCATTCATTAAGAAAGTGGCAGCTAGGCTCATCCTCCTAAAAAGTAGCAATGCTGCGGTCTGAAGAATAGAACGCAGGTTATGAAAGTTATTTTCTGTTTATACATTCTATTTATAGTCACCGCAGAGGTTGAAAGATATGAATATGGGTGTTGTTTTTGATTTGCTCGTACAAGCTTTTTTTTTTACAATATTGCACTCAAATATATCTCCTTGTAGAAATTCCCTGTAAAACCTAATTATAGAAGTTTACACTCGTAGCGCCACTCTGTGGCTAAGTGCAATGTTAGTAAAGAGTGTGTATTTTGGTGATGTTTTGGCAGCTTGTATTGTATATAGTTCGAAATGGTGTGTTCTTAACTGGCTGGTGCTTGATTGATCCCCTGCTTATCAAGGTCATTTGACCCTGATTGGTTGACCAATCTCAAATCAATTAATAAAGTGAATCTACCTGCAAGGCAGGTGTATTTAAAAGGATGCAAACAACTGTGTACAAATAAGCAGCTTCCCCAACAGTATAATCTAAAGAAGGGGTTCTCTTCTAGCTTTCATTCCTACTGGGCTCTCAATTTCTTAACTAAACCCTTCACTGAACTAATTATTTGCTTAATTAGACCCTTTCAATTGCTTTCAGCTGGTTACTTATACGATTATACAGTTAATTTGAAATCACCAACTGCTTAAGAGCTGAAATCAGTTAAAAAGCAAATGATCAGTTCATTTAAGGGTTTAGTTGAGTAATTGAGAGCTCAGCTGGAACAAAAACCAGAAGACACTGAGGTCCAGAGGATCGGGGTTGAGAACCACTGATCTAAGGGATAAGGGGAGAATATCTGTATCATTAATATGTTCAGAGATTAAAGAAGTGGCAGTAAAGGTTCATTTCTACTGGACACCATGTGTAATGGAACTTGATTGGGAGAATTATAGAATACAACTATGTACAAATGATAAAAACCCAATATTAAAGTATGTGGTCTATATCATTTATATGGCCAGAGATTAAAGCCATGTAGCACAGGCGTCTCCAACCTCGGTCCTGGAGAGCTACTGGGACTTCTGGTTTTCGTTTCAACCAATCTTTCAGTTACCTAATTGAACCAATTATTGGCTTAATTAGTCAAGATTAACAGGTGTTCCAGATCTTTAGCCATTGATCATGTAAAGGCACCTAGAAAACCTGCAGGATAGGGGCTCTCCAGCAACACTGGTAATAGAACTGAAGTAAAAAATCAAAGAATACAGCATGAGGTCAAAGGGCACTGTCACCATGCAGCTGTATCAACATGGCAGCCAAATTAGGCCAGAAGTCAATGTCATGGTTCATTGTCTTGTGTGACCTAGGGAATTGCAGAATACAGCTGTGTACCGACTATGAAGCAAATACCTCCACCGCTAATAACCCCAATATGAGGCGGCCATCTTAGGTCACAGTGAAGAGTGTTGTTCAATTTTGAACTTAATAAAATATGAAAATGCAGCTTATATTGTTCATGAGATATTAACAGCAGTAGGTGCGGCGACGATGGGTTTGCAAAGTCATACAAGCTCAATTTACAGGGATGATTAATAATAGAATAATAATAATTAGAGGGGGGGGGGCCAAGTTGGATAAGGGCAGGGTCAGATTGTTAGTGGACGTGGTCAAATCAGAAGTGGGTGAATTGAACTGGAAGTTTGCAAAAACACCTTTCTGACCAAAAGCAAATGTTTCTACACTTTAATTTCTGTTTTATAGCTTCCATCTTCCAATGTCACCATGTTCAATTCTCAAAATAATATTAACCACAAAAAGAAAGCTGGTGTATCATCTGCTTAAAAAAAACATTTCATTTTCCCAGGATATCCTGCAGGGGGCAACCTTTGATCAGGTAAGTTGTCTGTAAATTACTAAATGAACAGACCGTTACCAGCTGTGCACCCTACTGATGTACACAGCTTTCCCTGGTTTGGGGGTTTTGATTAAAAAGCAGATTTCAATGAAACACTGTGTCTGAGCTGCACAGAAGTAAACTCCAGTATGGCTCTTCTCCGCTTTGCTGATGATCAGTTTTATGTTCTCCCTGTCGTCTCTGGTAGGTCAAACCTGTCTGGGAGATTGTCCCCTCTCTGTGTATCTGATCCATATGGAGAGCAGAGCAGCAGGTAGAGTTCACTGCAGTTCCGCTGCCGGCACCAGTACATCTTGGAGGCTCTGGTTACAGTTTACCTCGAGGCGTTCACCGGGTTCAGTTGACTGGCGAGGTGGCCATTGGGTGACATTTTGGAGCTGCTGGCATGCAACCCCTGTACAAACACCACAATCCACAGATTAGTTTTATATTGTACAAAGAGATTATATGCCAGCTCTCAGCTGTAATAAAGTGTAGTGTGAAAGGTATATTTGTATTTGGCCTAGTTTAAGTTGTAATCATATAATACCTTATTTGAATTCAAATCATGTAGAACCCACCTATATCTATATTTTTATTGTTTTCCATAAAATCTAAGGTAATTGTTTGTTGACCTAGTGTTACTATTCCCCATAATATAAGAACAAAATAAATAGCCTAATTGATCATCTGGATCCTAATAGATTACAATTTAAATGCACACAGATATATCGGTGTTCCCAGGAATTTTAATATCAGATTTATTTGGTGCAATTTTCACAATGAACCATATTTAAATGTATACTTAATTCTAAGTTATGTAACATTTGGGTAGCATTGGTAACTTTGGGAATACATGACATTAAAAATATTACCAATATACATTACAAATAATAGCAACTGGGACAAAGCAGGTGATTGAAATAGGCATCCCGATCCGTATGTTGTGTGGTTGTTTTGTTCTTGAAAAACTGTTAAAAAATATGCTTCATTGGCTCTCAACAGAAAATTTCTCCCAAGCTCTCTTTATATCCCATGACCCTTTGCACACAGTGTGACCCCTCCCTCGCAGCACACCTAAACCCTCTCTCACTGTATCTGAAACAGTTTTGTCTGAAACAGCGCATCATATGACCCGTCCTTCGCTAACCTGACTGCTCTCGCGCTGCAACTTGATTCCTCTCACTGCAACATGATCCATTTCTCACTGAAATCTGATTCATCTCTCACTGCAGCCTGATTCATCTCTCACTGCAACCTGATTCATCTCTCACTGCAACCTGATTCATCTCTCACTGCAATCCGATTCATCTCTCACTGCAGCCCGATTCATCTCTCACTGCAGCCCGATTCATCTCTCACTGCAGCCTGATTCATCTCTCACTGCAACCTGATTCATCTCTCACTGCAACCTGATTCCTCTCTCACTACAACCTGATTCCTCTGTCCATGCAACCTGATTCCTCTCACTGCAACCTGATTCCTCTCACTGCAACCTGATTCATCTCACTGCAATCTGATTCATCTCTCACTGCAACCTGATTCATCTCTCACTGCAATCTGATTCATCTCTCACTGCAGCCTGATTCATCTCTCACTGCAACCTGATTAATCTCTCTGCAACCTGATTCATCTCTCACTGCACCCTGATTCCTCCCACTGTAACTTGATTCCTCTCACTGCAACATGATTCCTCTCGCAGCAACTTGATTCCTCTGTCTCTGCAACCTGATTCCTCTCTCACTGCACCCTGATTTATCTCTTACTGCAACCTGATTCCTCTCTCACCGCAACCTAATTCCTCTCTCAACATATTTCAATTGGTCTCTTTTTTTGTTAAGTATATGGAAAACTACAAAGTGGCATGTAATTCAATAAGTTAACGTAACATTATTCAGCAGGTTTCATTCTAAATTAGTGAATAACTATAAGGTGATGCAAAACTTTTGGCTGTAGCTGTAGAACAATAGATTCCACTGTCAGTTTACATGACATATACTGTGAGGTCATGACCTGTTGATGTTAAAAAGCATTAGAATAGAAAAAACAACAAGATAATGTAAATAACCCATATAAAGAATCAGGAAATAAAGTGGTCTGATTATATATTCCTATTACAAAACACAGAAAACGAGTCTTCAAATGATCCTGGTTTATATTTTCTATATACTTATATACTGGTCTGTGGGTTAGTTCCCATGATCAGTCTAACTTGATCCACTTGATTAGATCAGCTACACTAATTAACTGGATCTTCTGATTACTACGATGTAGTTGAGATTCGTTTTGTTCAGTTCTTTGGGATTAGTCTGCTTGAAGTGGACTAAATCATTGAAGTGAAGTGGACTAAACCATTGGTATGCAAATGACCCATTGGGTTTACTTTTAATATGAAGCCTGACTATGGTTCTGCACTGAACAAAATGTAAAAAAAAAAAATAATAATAATTAACGTTCTTTTTAATTCAGACGGCAGATAAAAACATTGGAACAGGGTCATCAAGAAAAACACACTAACACACTCTCCAGTCAGTGTATTTAGTATCTTGCTCTTAATTGTACGGTAATTCTTGAAATGTATTTTTTGTATACAACTGGAAGTCGCCCTGGATAAGGGCGTCTGCTAAGAAATAAATAATAATAATAATAATAATTATTATTATTAATAAAAATAATTGCTGAAAAGTGCTTCATGTGTCTGGTAAAACACAGGTTAAGTAATAACACAATACATTTTTTTTTTATTAAAAAAACAGAGCATTTCAAAATCAAAACCACAACCACCACACACACAGTGTGTATGCAGGGGAGGGAAGGAAGAGAGAGGGTCATATTTAAATCACAGAATATCTCATTCAGTTTCAGTATCAATCGCTCAAGTCAGCTACCGACAGAACTATAAATCGAATTTGCTCATGTGACTTTATTCAGACTGGAAAACTTACAGGTATGTTATTTAAACAGTTGTAGCAACACCTGGGGACATGTAACGCTATATTTTTCGGAACCCCACTACTTACTCTTAAGTGTGGAGTTAAGGTTAGTCATGGGGTTAAAAGTTAGAGCTTGCAAAGTTAGGATTAAAAGTACATAACCTCCTGATGCTGCAAGTATAAGGGGGTATGCCCATTTTGAGTGGGTTAGTGGCAACGCTTCAAGGGAAGAGAAAGATTTTTTGCAGTTAAAAACTACCAATATGACAAGTAGAACAACTGGAAGGCTTACAACGTTATCAAGTGAACACCAAAGTTACATGAGGGAAGCATTTTCTAAACAGTCACAGTATTGAGTATTATTGTGTGTTGCTGCATGGTGTGTTTCTGTCTCTTGTCTGACCCCTTGTAGAGTTTTCAGACAGGAAGACTGATAGGTTTGTGTACTGTGCCACTAGCTGCACAGTAATACACTCCAGTGTCTGCAGACTCAGCATTCTTTATATTTAGAGCTGTTCTCTCAAACTGTGTCCTGGAGACAGTAAATCTATCAGGGATGTTTTCACCCTTTTCTGGATCGCTGCCGTATGGAGAGGAAAAGACCAGTTGAAGCTCACTGGAGTTTTGCTGTCGATACCAGTACATGTAGTTATTAGAAGCACTCTGATTGCAATTCATCTCTACAGACTGGCGCAGGCTCACTACAGCAACCGGGGGCCACTGGGTGACTTTTAGGGTTGACTGAGACGCTGCGTCTGTGGAAAGAAAGAAATACAATTGTTGTTTCTCACACAAAGTAACAATGTCTAAATAAATACATACAAATATTATAAATTAGCCTTTCACCACTGAGCAATAAATCACTTTGAAATCAGAAAACCAGAAATAAAAGATCTCAATCATTATTTAAAGCAAAATATACATACATGCACTGACAACCTCATAGTTTAATGAAAGAAATACCAAAAAAAAGACAGTTTATCAGCACACTTGTTGTATAAAGAAAGATAAAGTAATATATGGTGTTTTTTTTAAAAAAAGACTTACAGGGCAGAAATACAATAACCCAGAATGGGAGAAAGATGTGGTGCATGTTGGAGCTGGCTCTGACTCTGTGAAGCGATGAACACTAGAGGCATTCAGTTACAGATCTGAACCACACAACCCTGATGTTACCATTTCCTGCAGTTCAGGTGTTTCCAAAGAACCCTGCGTTCAATACATTGCTAATCTGCTTACATATAAAGTGCTTGTAAGTTCATGCCACGGTTGGGAGTCTGCAGTTTTTCATTTCTTTATTTTTTAAAGTGGTAAGAAGTTTAATTTGATTTTTAATTTGAATTCATTTTGACATTCAAGGTGTTTAAGAATTACAATATTTTTATTTTATTGGGGAAAAAGAAAGATAAATGTGCAGTTATATTAACAAATATATAAAACCAGGTTAAGTGTGGAGTGAAGGTTAGGCATGGGGTTAAAAGTTAGAGCTTGCAAATTTAGGATTAAAAGTACATAACCTCCTGATGTTGCAAGTATAGGGGGTATGCCCATTTTGAGTGGGTTCGTGGCAACGCTTCAGGGAGGAGAAAGATTTTTTGCAGTTAAAAACTACCAATATGGCAAGTAGAACAACTGGAAGGTCTACAATGTTATCAAGTGAACACCAAAGTTAAATGATGGAAGCATTTTCTAAACAGTCACAGTATTGAATATTATTGTGTGTTGCTGCATGTTGTGTTTCTGTCTCTTGTCTGCCCCCTTGTAGAGTTTTCAGACAGGAAGACTGATAGGTTTGTGTACTGTGGCACTAGCTGCACAGTAATACACTCCAGTGTCTGCAGCCTCAGCATTCTTTATATTTAGAGTGATTCTCTCCATCTGTGTCCTGGAGATTGTAAATCTATCAGGGATGTTTTCACCCTTTTCTGGATCGCTGCCGTATGGAGAGGAAAAGACCAGTTGAAGCTCACTGGAGTTTTGCTGTCGATACCAGTACATGTAGGTATTAGCAGCACTCTGGTTGCAATTCATCTCTACAGACTCGCGCAGGCTCACTACAGCAACCGGTGGCCACTGGGTGACTTTCAGGGTTGACTGAGACGCTGCGTCTGTGGAAAGAAAGAAATACAATTGTTGTTTCTCATAGAAAGTAACAATGTCTAACACAGCAAGGGGAAATAAATGAGTCTGTACAAAATAAATAAATAAATACATCATGGAACAGTAATCTATAAATTAGCCTTTCACCACTGAGCAATAATTCACTTTTAAATCAGAAAAACAGAAATAATATACATGCACTGTGCTGATACACTGACAGCCTCATAGTTTAATGAAAGAAATACAAAAAATACACAAACTGAAGTTACTCTCAGAGCTTACCAGCACACATCTTATATAACGAAAGAGAATCGCATGACATTTTGTGTGTTTTTTAAAAAAAAAAACTTACAAGGCAGAAATACAATAACCCAGAATGGGAGAAAGATGTGGTGCATGTTGGAGCTGGCTCTGACTGTCAAGCGATGAACACTAGAGGCATTCAGTTACAGATCTGAAGCACACAACCCTGATGTCACCATTTCCTGTAGTTCAGGTGTTTCCAAAGAGCCCTGCTTTCAATACATTGCTAAGCTGCTTACATATAAAGTGCCTGTAAGTTCATGTCACGGTTGGGAGTCTGCAGTTTTTCATTTCTTTATTTTTTAAAGTGGTAAGAAGTTTAATTTGATTTTTAATTTGAATTCATTTTCACACGCAAGGTGTTTAAGAATTACAATGTTTCTATTTTACTAGGGAAAAAGAAAGAGAAATGTGCATTTATATTATCAATGTATGAGATCAGGTTAAAGAGTAAGTAGCGGGGTTTCAGAATATATAGCATTATACGTCCCCACGTGTTGCTACAACTGCTTAAATATCATACATGTCATTTTTATTTTCATTGCTAACATCCTGACAAAGTTTGACACTTACAACTTTAAAATCAGTTTTAAAACACTTTTCAAAATGTCCGCTCTATTGCCCTTAAACACTTTACTTAAACAGTTGTAGCAACACCTGGGGACATGTAACGCTATATTTTTCGGAACCCCACTACTCTAAGTGTGGAGTTAATGTTAGGCATGGGGTTAAAAGTTAGAATTTGCAAAGTTAGGATTAAAAGTCTATAACCTACTGATGCTGCAAGTATAGGGGGTGTAAACGAGTGGTAGTGCGGTGGTACTGGACACCGGTGTTTTCTTCCACACAGACTGGAGTGAACTCGTTGCGTAGTAACTTTATTTACAATATTTACACAAGTTTACACTTAATCAAAAGCATTAATTTGCCCTGTACGGGCCACTAACTACCTCACTTCTCCCCTCTATGCTACTTCGAGACCACCAAACTGCTACATGCTTTGCCTGTAGAATGTCCAGACTCTGCAACACAGGTAGGTAAAGGTTGGGCTCCCTCTGGTGGAGTGAGCCTGGAACACAGGTAAGTAGAGGTTGGGCTCCCTCTGGTGGAGTGAGCCAGGAACACAGGTGAGTAGAGGTTGGGCTCCCTCTGGTGGAGCGAGCCAGGAACACAGGTGAGTAGAGGTTGGGCTCCCTCTGGTGGAGCGAGCCAGGAACACAGGTGAGTAGAGGTTGGGCTCCCTCTGGTGGAGCGAGCCAGGAACACAGGTGAGTAGAGGTTGGGCTCCCTCTGGAGGAGCGAGCCAGGAACACAGGTGAGTAGAGGTTGGGCTCCCTCTGGAGGAGCAAGCCAGGAACACAGGTAAGTAGAGGTTGGGCTCTCTCGGTTGGTGTGAGCCAGGAACACAGGTAAGTAGAGGTTGGGCTCTCTCGGTTGGTTATCACCTGGAACACAGATAAGTAGAGGTTGGGCTCTCTCGGTTGGTTATCACCTGGAACACAGAAAAACAGACAACAGCAGCTCCATCTGGTGAAGTGAGCCTGGAACACAACCAAGTGAAGTCCAGGATATGTGGAGCGTTCCCACCACAGCTGAGTCCCAGGATGTGTACGGATGGGTGCTGAATCCCTTAAGAGGAATGGCGGGATACTGGTGCTCCCACAGCAGTGACTGGTTTTAAAAGAGTCAAGTTCAGGCAGTAAATAAACAATATCCCAAAACCACGGTCTTGTGTTTCAGTTTCTTGTACTATGAACGCTTCCCACACCGGTGTGCAGTTCGCTGCTCCTGCAGCTAGTAACCAAACAGTGCCTTAACCAGTCCCGGGTCATATAAGTAACACGCTTGGTAACACAGTATAGTTTTACCGTGTCTGCGCCACACAGGCACCCCAGGCCACCCCGTGGGTCACCTACTAATAACGGCATAGACAGCAGTAACAACACAGCAATTTAACCAAATCGCAAAATACACAAAACAAAACGAAACAAAAAGGCTGCCTCAGCAAGAGGTAAAACACGCTAAACTAAACTTTCAACAATTAACTACGACTGAAATGTAAAGCACTTACTACAGCTTTCCCACAGACACAGGAAGATAGGATAGATTCCCCAAAGCTTGCGCAGGCAGGACAATCGGGCAGTGTTCCCCACAATCACACAACACTCCGATTATTCTGCTCTGCTTCCTTTTAAACTGTGTAACCCCGCCCTACCAATTGACACTGAGCCTTCTGGGACATGTAGTTTCCTTTCCAGCGACGCCATTCCTTAAAGGCGTCACTGCCATTTTCTTCACAGGGGGTATGTCCATTTTGAGTGGGTTAGTGGCAACACTTCTTCAGGGAGGAGAAAGATTTTGTGTGCAGTTAAAAACTACCAATATGGTATGTAGATCAACTGGAAGGTCTACAATGTTATCAAATGAGCACCAAAGTTAAATGATGGAAGCATTTTCTAAACAGTCACAATTTGAGTATTATTGTGTGTTGCTGCATGTTGTGTTTCTGTCTCTTGTCTGCCCCCTTGTAGAGTTTTCAGACAGGAAGACTGATAGGTTTGTGTACTGTGGCACTAGCTGCACAGTAATACACTCCAGTGTCTGCAGCATCAGCATTCTTTATATTTAGAGCTGTTCTCTCCACCTGTGTCCTGGAGACAGTAAATCTATCAGGGATGTTTTCACCCTTTTCTGGATCGCTGCCGTATGAAGAATAAAAGACCAGTTGAAGCTCACTGGAGTTTTGCTGTCGATACCAGTACATGTAGCTATTAGAAGCACTCTGGTTGCAATTCATCTCTACAGACTGGCGCAGGCTCACTACAGCAACCGGGGGCCACTGGGTGACTTTCAGGGTTGACTGAGACGCTGCCTCTGTGGAAAGAAAGAAATACAATTGTTGTTTCTCACACAAAGTAACAATGTCCAACACAGCAAAGGGAAATAAATGTGTCTGTAAAAAAAAAAAAAAAAAATACATACATACAAATATTATAAATTAACCTTTTAACACTGAGCAATAATTGACTTTGAAATCAGACTACCAGAAATAAAAGATCCCAATGATTATTTAAAGCAAAATATACAAAAAAAGACTGTGCCAATACACTGACAGTCTCAGTTCAATGAAAAAAATACCAAAAAAAAGAGAGAGTTTATCAGCACACTTGTTGTATAAAGAAAGATAATCTAATATTTAGTGGTTTTTAAAAAAGACTTACTGGGCAGAAATACAATAACCCAGAATGGGAGAAAGATGTGGTGCATGTTGGAGCTGGCTCTGACTCTGTGAAGCGATGAACACTAGAGGCATTCAGTTACAGATCTGAAGCACACAACCCTGATGTCACCATTTCCTGTAGTTCAGGTGTTTCCAAAGAGTCCTGCTTTCAATACATTGCTAAGCTGCTTACATATAAAGTGCTTGTAAGTTTATGTCACGGTTGGGCGCGTGCAGTTTTTAATTTATTTATTTATTTTTTAAATGGTAAGAAGTTTAATTTGATTTTTAATATGAATTTCTTTTCACATTCAAGGTGTTTAAGAATTACAATATTTTTATTTTATTGGGGAAAAAGAAAGAGAAATGTGCAGTTATATTAACAATTGTATAAGACCAGGTTAAGTGTGGAGTGAAGGTTAGGCATGGGGTTAAAAGTTAGAGCTTGCAAATTTAGGATTAAAAGTACATAACCTCCTGATGTTGCAAGTATAGGGGGTTATGCCCATTTTGAGTGGGTTAGTGGCAACGCTTCAGGGAGGAGAAAGATTTTTTGCTGTTGGGTCAGTGTTTTAAAGGGGCAACGAACCGTGGAGAGGTGCGATTCTTTCACAGCAGTTAAAAACTACCAATATGGCAAGTAGAACAACTGGAAGGTATACAATGTTATCAAGTGAACACCAAAGTTAAATGAGGGAAGCATTTTCTAAACAGTCACAGTATTGTGTATTAGTGTGTGTTGCTGCATGTTGTGTTTCTGTCTCTTGTCTGCCCCCTTGTAGAGTTTTCAGACAGGAAGACTGATAGGTTTGTGTACTGTGGCACTAGCTGCACAGTAATACACTCCAGTGTCTGCAGCCTCAGCATTCTTTATATTTAGAGATGTTCTATCCAACTGTGTCCTGGAGACAGTAGATCTATCAGGGATTCTTTCACCCTTTTCTGGATCGCTGCCGTATAAAGAATAAAAGACCAGTTGAAGCTCACTGGAGTTTTGCTGTCGATACCAGTACATGTAGGTATTAGCAGCACTCTGGTTGCAATTCATCTCTACAGACTCGCGCAGGCTCACTACAGCAACCGGTGGCCACTGGGTGACTTTCAGGGTTGACTGAGACGCTGCGTCTGTGGAAAGAAAGAAATACAATTGTTGTTTCTCATAGAAAGTAACAATGTCTAACACAGCAAGGGGAAATAAATGAGTCTGTACAAAATAAATAAATAAATACATCATGGAACAGTAATCTATAAATTAGCCTTTCACCACTGAGCAATAATTCACTTTTAAATCAGAAAAACAGAAATAATATACATGCACTGTGCTGATACACTGACAGCCTCATAGTTTAATGAAAGAAATACAAAAAATACACAAACTGAAGTTACTCTCAGAGCTTACCAGCACACATCTTATATAACGAAAGAGAATCGCATGACATTTAGTGTGTTTAAAAAAAAAAAAAAAAACTTACAGGGCAGAAATACAATAACCCAGAATGGGAGAAAGATGTGGTGCATGTTGGAGCTGGCTCTGACTCTGTGAAGCGATGAACACTAGAGGCATTCAGTTACAGATCTGAACACACAACCCTGATGTCACCATTTCCTGTAGTTCAGGTGTTTCCAAAGAGCCCTGCTTTCAGTACATTGCTAAGCTGCTTACATATAAAGTGCTTGTAAGTTCTTGTCACGGTTGGGAGCCTGCAGTTTTTCATTTCTTTATTTTTTAAAGTGGTAAGAAGTTTAATTTGATTTTTAATTTGAATTCATTTTCACACGCAAGGTGTTTAAGAATTACAATGTTTCTATTTTATTGGAGAAAAAGAAAGAGAAACGTGCATTTATATTATCAATGTATAAGATCAGGTTAAAGAGTAAGTAGCGGGTTCAGAATATATAGCATTATACGTCCCCAAGTTTTGCTACAACTGTTTAAATATCATACATGTAATTTTTTATTTTCATTGCTAACATCCTGACAACATTTGACACATAACTTTAAAATCTGTTTTAAAACGCTTTTCAAAATGTCCGCTGTAGTGCCCTGGGGTTTGAGAGCTGTCCTCTAAATCACTGCAGAAAGAACGATAAAAAAATAAAAAAATAAATAAAAAACGTAACAACAAGGTTCTGGCATTTCTGTTTCGTTCCACATCATGGATCGTTATTTCTGTGTTACCTGTTTGACAATGTGGGCAATAATCCTTACACTATCAGTGCAATATACAGCCATTTTGAAAAGAGCTTTAAAACTGACTTCAAAGTTAAAAGTCCAAAACGTTGTCAGCATGTTAGCAATGGAAACAAAAATTACAAGTATGTTATGTAAACAGTTGTAGCAACACCTGGGGACATGTGACGCTATATATTTTCAGAACCCCACTACTCTAAGTGTGGAGTTAAGGTTAGGCATGGGGTTAAAAGTTAGAATTTGCAAAGTTAGGATTAAAAGTATATAACCTACTGATGCTGCAAGTATAGGGGGTGTAAACGAGTGGTAGTGCGGTGGTACTGGACACTGGTGTTTTCTTCCACACAGACTGGAGTGAACTTGTTGCGTAGTAACTTTATTTACAATATTTACACAGGTTTACACTTAATTAAAGGCGTTTATTTGCCCTGTACGGGCCACTAACTACCTCACTTCTCCCATCTCTATGCTACTTCGAGACGACCAAGCTTCTACATGCTTTGCCTGTAGAATGTCCAGACTCTGCAACACAGGTAAGTAGAGGTTGGGCTCCCTGTGGTGGAGTGAGCCAGGAACACAGGTGAGTAAATGTTGGGCTCCCTCTGGTGGAGTGAGCCAGAAACACAGGTGTGTAGAGGTTGGGCTCCCTCTGGTGGAGTGAGCCAGGAACACAGGTGAGTAGAGGTTGGGTTCCCTCTGGTGGAGTGAGCCAGGAACACAGGTAAGTAGAGGTTGGGCTCTCTTGGTTGGTTATCACATAGAACACAGAGAAACAGACAACAGCAGCTCCCTCTGGTGAAGTGAGCCTGGAACACAAGCAAGTGAAGTCCAGGATATGTGGGAGCGTTCCCACCACAGTCGAGTCCCAGGATGTGTACGGATGGGTGCTGAATCCCTTAAGAGGAATGGCGGGATACTGGTGCTCCCACAGCAGTGATTGGTTTTAAAAGAGTCAAGTTCAGTCAGTAAATAAACAATATCCCAAAACCACGGTCTTGTGTTTCAGTTTCTTGTACTATGAACGCTTCCCACACCGGTGTGCAGTTTGCTGCTCCTGCAGCTAGTAACCAAACAGTGCCTTAACCAGTCCCGGGTCATATAAGTAACACTCTTGGTAACACAGTATAGTTTTACCGTGTCTGCGCCACACAGGCACCCCAGGCCACCCCGTGGGTCACCTACTAATAACGGCATAGACAACACAGCAATTTAACCAAATCGCAAAATACACAAAACAAAAAGAAACAAAAAGGCTGCCTCAACAAGAGGTAAAACGTAGTGATGGGTACAAAGCCTCACCCGCTTCGACTCGTCTCGAACCATTAGAAGCAAACAGTGTTGTGAATCAAAGGTTAAATTGGTTCGCATGAAGCAATACATCACGTGACAGAAATGCCAACAGTTCTATGGATCCTCTGAAGCTGCAGACACTCAGGGTATTCAGTCATGCATGCTCACGTTGAAAAATCTTGCTGACGGTGTCGTAGGTGCACTATCGAAACTTTTTGATGGTATATTTACAAAAGAAGACACAGACCACCAATACAATGCTTTACTTCGAATCAATAATGCTTCGTTGACGTAGGTTAGAACTGGAAGGAAGAATATACTGTTTGTCAATTTACATTTTAAAATAATTTCAATTAATCTTTGTTAAATTAATATGTACAGTATATATATATATATATATATATATATATATATATATATATATATATATATATATATATATATATATATACTGCGGCCAACTACTATGTGAAATTGGGGGCGTTTGATTATTGTTTATTATAAAAAATAAATGTAATGATTATTTGAGATGTTTTCCAGAAATTATTGTTAATAAAATGTCTTTTCAAACCTTTGTCAAAGAAGTCTTGAATTCAATATTATTTCATTGTGATACATCAACAAAATAAATATAATTTATTAATATCAAATTGCTATATTGAAAAAACACCATTACACCTTAAAGCACCATATCTTGTTGATGTTTGTGTTATTACTGTGAGATCCGTGGCGGCTCTATGAGTTTAGTGCCAGAAAATAATCAACAGAGGTCCGGGTTCGCGTCTGCCGTGTCATATATGTAATATGCTTTTTTATATATATAAATATATATGGATGTATATGTAGAAATCTTTGAATTCAAGTATGTTTTACTGAAATGTAATAAAATAAACATTATTATTATTTTATGTTTCTATATATTATGCAATTTAAAAACACTTTTTTTTAAATGTCCAGCAGACTTTAATTGACTTGGGGTTACGCTTCAAGTATGTTGCAATTTGGAAAATGTAATTATTATTAAAATCTAAAACAAGTTCTCTACACGCACACTTCCTCACAGGAGCAGGGATTCGATCCATGCGCTTGACAAGCATTTCTAATTACACAACTTACTAACTTGTTAAGCCACCGGGAAACTGGCTAACAAATGAAATATCAAATATCTTACTTGTTTCAACACTAATTTCCCAGCCGAGTACATCTGAGGTCAGATATGCCTCCCTTTCTAAAGTAACATTATAGTGTTTTCGATTGTACAACAATTTTACATTTCAAGTCTGATAACACCGTGTAACAATTTTTTTTTTTTTTGGTTCCTGGGTAGTAAGTAACAATAATCAAAATTTCCTAATTGCTTATGCCTCAAAAGTATAGAAAATGGCTATTATTCCCCACAAACTTTGCTTTTGTGACCAGGACAGTAATATTTTGAAATTTACCTATTTTCCAGAACATTCCAGATAGATTCAGTGCTGAGTAAACTTGGAGTAACTTCTAGAACTTTCTAGAACTTTCAGTAATATAAATAGTAGTATAAATACAGGGGCCTTAAGCCCAACAGTTCAGTTTAGTTCCAGCTGCCTAAGTGGATACATATCTGCATTTTTCTGAGATGGCATCAAGAGGCTGCAATGGTGGCATTCCTGATGGGTCTCCAAGGCGGTTTTACCAAGTTTCCCTGCTATCTTTGCCTATGGGACAGCAGGGACACCAAGGCGCACTTCCACAGGCGGGACTGGCCACAACGGACCGAGTTCTCTGTGGGGAGGAACAAGATCAAGTGGGAGCCACTGGTGGACCCCCGGAAGGTGCTGATGCCACCACTGCACATCAAATTGGGCCTTATGAAACAATTTGTCAGAGCTCTAGATAAGGAGTCGGCAGCCTTCAAGTACCTTCAAGACTTCTTCCCTAAGCTCTCTGAAGCAAAGGTCAAAGCCGGTGTCTTCGTCGGACCACAGATAAAGAAGATCCTGGAGTGCAATGAATTCCCCAAGAAGCTCACTAGTAAGGAGAAAGCGGCTTGAAACACCTTTGTCGCAGTGGTTCGGGGCTTCCTGGGCAATCACAAGGCCGAAAACTCTGTGGAGCTGGTTGAGACTCTGGTGAAGAACTACGGCACAATGGGCTGTAGGATGTCCCTCAAAGTCCATATCCTTGATGCTCATCTTGATAAATTCAAGGAGAACATGGGAGCGTACTCAGAGAAGCAAGGCGAGCGCTTCCACCAGGATATACTGGACTTTGAACGCCGCTACCAAGGACAGTATAATGAGAACATGATGGGAGACTACATTTGGGGGTTGATTCGTGAAAGTGATTTACAGTATAATCGTAAATCTCGAAAAACTACTCACTTCTAAATCATTTTTGTATTACTTTAGTATAAATACATGTTAATTTGGATTCATATGTTGTTTTTTTCTGACTTTATGTGAACGAAAAGACAAATTCGCCCGTTTTCTCATTGGAAATAGGTAAATTTCAAAATATCACTGTCTGGTAACAAAAGCAAAGTTTGTGGGGAATAATAGCCATTTTCTATACTTTTGAGGCATAAGCAATTAGGAAATAACACTTACTACCCAGGAACAAAAATTGTGTTACATATTGTAATGTGTATGCAGGACTGGCTTTTTTGTTGGGTAATCACATGTGTGGTTGATATATAACCAGATAACAGAGAAATTATAAAATGTAACTTCATTTTGTAAGTCACAAATGACACTGACAGAGCCTGTAAAAAGCATGCCTTACAGTGTCTTCCGTGTACATTAGGCTACAGATCATTATTTCTAAATGCCAAGTTCCAGGCAATAGCAGCCTGTGTGTAACTGGTATGTTCAAGTTCAAGTATGTTCAATGACGCGGCTCTACCAATAGATGTCACTATGGAGCACAAAACATTTCAAGTGATTCGGCTCAGTGAATCTTTTATGAAGCAAATGGTTCAGAGGGTTCAGTGGTTCAAGAGGCTTCTCTTTTCCCACCACTAGAAAAACGTGCTAAACTAAACTTTCAACAATTAACTACAACTGAACTGTAAAGCACTTACTATAGCTTTCCCACAGACACAGGAAGAAAGGATAGATTCCCCAAAGCTTGCGCAGGCAGGACAATCGGGCAGTGTTCCCCACAATCACAGAACACCCAGATTGTTCTGCTCTGCTTCCTTTGAAACTGTGTAACCCCATCCTAGCAATTGACACTGATACTTCTGGGATGTGTAGTTTCCTTTCCAGCGACGCCATTCCTTAAAGGCATCACTGCCATTTTCTTCACAGGGGGTATGCCCATTATGAGTGGGTTAGTAGCAACACTTCTTCAGGGAGGAGAAAGATTTTGTGTGCAGTTAAAAACTACCAATATGGTATGTAGAACAACTGGAAGGTCTACAATGTTATCAAGTGAACACCAAAGTTAAATGATGGAAGCATTTTCTAAACAGTCACGATATTGAATATTATTGTGTGTTGCTGCATGTTGTGTTTCTGTCTCTTGTCTGCCCCCTTGTAGAGTTTTCAGACAGGAAGACTGATAGGTTTGTGTACTGTGGCACTAGCTGCACAGTAATACACTCCAGTGTCTCCAGCCTCAGCATTCTTTATATTTAGAACTGTTCTCTCTAACTGTGTCCTGGAGATAGTAAATCTATCAGGGATGTTTTCACCCTTTTCTGGATCGCTGCCGTATGGAGAGTAAAAGACCAGTTGAAGCTCACTGGAGTTTTGCTGTCGATACCAGTACATGTAGGCATTAGAAGCACTCTGGTTGCAATTCATCTCTGCAGACTGGCGCAGGCTCACTACAGCAACCGGGGTCCACTGGGTGACTTTCAGGGTTGACTGAGATGCTGCATCTGTGGAAAGAAAGAAATACAATTGTTGTTTCCTACAGAAAGTAACAATGTCTAACACAGCAAAGGGAAATATATGTGTCTGTAAAAAAAAAAAAAAAAAATACATACATACAAATATTATAAATTAATCTTTTAACACTGAGCAATAATTGACTTTGAAATCAGACAACCAGAAATAAAAGATCCCAATGATTATTTAAAGCAAAATATACAAAAAAACACCGTGCCAATACACTGACGGCCTCAGTTCAATGAAAAAAATACCAAAAAAAAGAGAGAGTTTATCAGTACACTTGTTGTATAAAGAAATATAATCTAATGTTTAGTGGTTTTTAAAAAAGTCTTACTGGGCAGAAATACAATAACCCAGAATGGGAGAAAGATGTGGTGCATGTTGGAGCTG
The DNA here is from genome assembly GCF_902713425.1 of Acipenser ruthenus. Classification (NCBI taxonomy): domain Eukaryota; kingdom Metazoa; phylum Chordata; class Actinopteri; order Acipenseriformes; family Acipenseridae; genus Acipenser; species Acipenser ruthenus. Next base: position 2,601,626 of record NC_081238.1, read on the forward strand.
GCTCTGACTCTGTGAAGCGATGAACACTAGAGGCATTCAGTTACAGATCTGAAGCACACAACCCTGATGTCACCATTTCCTGTAGTTCAGGTGTTTCCAAAGAGCCCTGCTTTCAATACATTGCTAAGCTGCTTACATATAAAGTGCTTGTAAGGTCATGTCACGGTTGGGAGCCTGCAGTTTTTCATTTCTTTATTTTTTAAAGTGGTAAGAAGTTTAATTTGATTTTTAATTTGAATTCATTTTGACACGCAAGGTGTTTAAGAATTACAAAGTTTCTATTTTACTAGTGAAAAAGAAAATCAAATGTGTAGTTAAATTAACAATGTATAAGATCAGGCTAAAGAGTATATATCGGGGTTATGAAAAATATAGCGTGACACGTCCTCACATGGTACTAGAACTGTTTAAATAATGTATATGTAATTCGTCTTTTCATTGCTAACATCCTGACAACGTTTGACACTTATAACTTTAAAATCTATTTTAAAACGCATTTCAAAATGTCCGCTCCAGTGCCCTGGGGTTTGAGAGCTGTCCTCGAAATCACTGCAGGAAGAGCGATAAAAAAAATTAAAATAAAATAAAATAAAAAACGTAACAAGGTTCTGGCATTTCTGTTCCGTACCACATCATGGATCGTTATTTCTGTGTCACCTGTTCGACAATGTGGACAATAATCCTTACACTATCAGTGCAATATACCGGCCATTTTGAAAAGAGCTTTCAAATTGACTTCACAGTTAAAAGTGCAAAACGTTGTCAGGATGTTAGCAATGAAAAGAAAAAATACAAATACTTTACTTAAACAGTTGTAGCAACACCTGGGAATTGTGACGCTATATTTTTCGGAACCCCACTACTCTAAGTGTGGAGTTAAGGTTAGAAATGGGGTTAAAAGTTAGAATTTGCAAAGTTAGGATTAAAAGTATATAACCTACTGATGCTGCAAGTATAGGGGGTGTAAACGAGTGGTTGTGCCGTGCTACTGGACACCGGTGTTTGCTTCCACACAGACTGGAGTGAACTCGTTGTGTAATAACTTTATTTACAATATTTACACAAGTTTACACTTAATCAAAAGCGTTTATTTGCCCTGTATGGGCCACTAACTACCTCACTTCTTCTCCCTTCTCTATGCTACTTTGAGATGACCAAGCTTCTACAGCTTTGCCTGTAGAATGTCCAGACTGCAACACAGGTAAGTAGAGGTTGGGCTCCCTCTGGAGGAGCGAGCCAGGAACACAGGTAGTAGAGGTTGGGCTCCCTCTGGTGCAGTGAGCCAGGAACACAGGTAAGTAGAGGTTGGGCTCCCTCTGGTGAAGAGAGCCAGAAACACAGGTAAGTAGAGGTTGGTCTCTCTCGGTTGCTTACCACCTGGAACACAGAGAAACAGACAACAGCAGCTCCCTCTGGTGGAGTGAGCCTGGAACACAAGCAAGTGAAGTCCAGGATATGTGGGAGCGTTCCCACCACAGCGGAGTCCCAGGATGTATACGGATGGGTGCTCAATCCCTTAAGAGGAATGGCGGGATACTGGTGCTCCCACAGCAGTGACTGGTTTTAAAAGAGTCAAGTTCAGGCAGTAAATAAACAATATCCCAAAACCACGGTCTTGTGTTTCAGTTTCTTGTACTATGAACGCTTCCCACACCGGTGTGCAGTTCGCTGCTCCTGCAGCTAGTAACCAAACAGTGCCTTAACCAGTCCCGGGTTATATAAGTAACACTCTTGGTAACACAGTATAGTTTTACCGTGTCTGCGCCACACAGGCACCCCAGGCTACCCCGTGGGTCACCTACTAATAACGGCATAGACAGCAGTAACAACACAGCAATTTAACCAAATCGCAAAAGTTACACAAAACAAAAAGAAACAAAAAGGCTGCCTCAACAAGAGGTAAAACGCGCTAAACTAAACTTTCAACAATTAACTACAACTGAACTGTAAAGCACTTACTATAGCTTTCCCACAGACACAGGAAGATAGGATAGATTCCCCAAAGCTTGCGCAGGCAGGACAATCGGGCAGTGTTCCCCACAATCACACAACACCCCGATTGTTCTGCCCTGCTTCCTTTTAAACTGTGTAACCCTGTCCTACCAATTGACACTGAGCCTTCTGGGGCATGTAGTTTCCTTTCCAGCGACGCCATTCCTTAAAGGCGTCACTGCCATTTTCTTCACAGGGGGTATGCTCATTTTGAGTGAGTTAGTGGCAACACATCTTCACGGAGGAGAAAGATTTTGTGTGCAGTGTGAGACAGCAGGGAGGGGGTTAAAACCTCCCTGCAGAAAAACATGTGCGTAAGGTACATTTTGGTTTGTTTTGTTAATTGTTTGATTGTTTTGTTAATTATTTAATTGTTAATTATCACCTGCACCTGGCTATGATTGAAAATTAGAGCCAGGTGCAGGGTTTATAAGGAGAGCAGTTAGTCTGCTTTGGGTGGCTGCTGAAGAGGGTAGGTGCCTGACTGTGCTGGTGTGTGGGTACAGCTGTAATTTAAAAGGAAAAAGGTATAGTGAAGCCTTTTATGTGTGTGCTGTTTGTTTTGTTCTGTTACAAGTAAACAGCTTAGCTGTCCTGTTTTTAGTTTAGGTTCCTGTTTTGTTTTAGTTATTGCTCAAAGAAGAACTAAGTGTTTATTTTTGTTTATTTTTGTTTTTGTGTGTTTCCATTAAAAATAGTGCAACCGTGCTTTATAAAATCCATTTGTGTGTGTTGGGTCAGTGTTTTAAAGGGGCAATGAACCGTGGAGAGGTGCGATTCTTTCACAGCAGTTAAAAACTACCAATATGACAAGTAGAACAACTGGAAGGTCTACAATGTTATCAAGTGAACACCAAAGTTACATGAGGGAAGCATTTTCTAAACAGTCACAGTATTGAGTATTATTGTGTGTTGCTGCATGTTGTGTTTCTGTCTCTTGTCTGCCCCCTTGTAGAGTTTTCAGTCAGGAAGACTGATAGGTTTGTGTACTGTGGCACTAGCTGCACAGTAATACACTCCAGTGTCTGCAGCCTCAGCATTTTTTATATTTAGAGTGATTCTCTCCCTCTGTGTCCTGGAGACAGTAAATCTATCAGGGATGTTTTCACCCTTTTCTGGATCGCTGCCGTATGGAGAGGAAAAGACCAGTTGAAGCTCACTGGAGTTTTGCTGTCGATACCAGTACATGTAGGTATTAGAAGCACTCTGCTTGCAATTCATCTCTACAGACTGGCGCAGGCTCACTACAGCAACCGGGGGCCACTGGGTGACTTTCAGGGTTGACTGAGACGCTGCGTCTGTGGAAAGAAAGAAGTACAATTGTTGTTTCCTACAGAAAGTAACAATGTCTAACACAGCAAGGGGAAATATATGTGTCTGTAAAAAAAAAAAAAAAAAAAAAAAATTCCATACATACATACAAATATTATAAATTCACTTTGAAATCAGAAAAAACAGAAATAAAAGATCCCAATGATTTTTTTTAAAGCAAAATATACAAAAATACACCATGCCGATACACTGACAGCCTCAGTTCAATGATAAAAATGCCAAAAAAAAGAGAGTTTATCAGTACACTTGTTGTATAAAGAAATATAATCTAATGTTTAGTGGTTTTTAAAAAAAGACTTACAGGGCAGAAATAAAATAACCCAGAATGGGAGAAAGATGTGGTGCATGTTGGAGCTGGCTCTGACTCTATGAAGCGATGAACACTAGAGGCATTCGGTTACAGATCTGAACACACAACCCTGATGTCACCATTTCCTGCAGTTCAGGTGTTTCCAAAGAGCCCTGCGTTCAATACATTGCTAAGCTGCTTACATATAAAGTGCTTGTAAATTCATGTCACGGGAGAGTGCAGTTTTTAATTTATTTTTTTAAAATTGGTAAGAAGTTTAAATAGATTTTAAATTTGAATTCCTTCCCACATGCAAGGTGTTTAAGGATCACAATGTTTTTATTTTATTTGGGAAAAAGAAAGAATTATTATTTATTTAGCAGACACCTTTATCCAAGGCAACTAGTGTGTGTGAACTGTGCATCAACTGCAGAGTCACTTACAATTACATCTCACCCAAAAGACAGAGCTCAAGTGATTTGCTCAGGGTCACACAATAAGTCAGTGGCTAAGACAGGATTTGAACAGGGGACCTCCTGGTTATAAGCCCTTTTCTTTAACCACTGGACCACACAGCCTCCTATATGTGCAGTTATATTAACAATGTATAAGATCAGGTTAAGTGTGGAGTTAAGGTTAGTCGGGTTAAAAGTTAGAGCTTGCAAAGTTGGGATTAAAAGTATGTAACCTCCCGATGCTGCAAGTATAGGGGGTATGCCCATATTGAGTGGGTTTGTTGCAACACTTCAAAGGAGGAGAAAGATTTTGTTGCAGTTAAAAACTACCAATATGACAAGTAGAACAATTGGAAGGCTTACAATGTTATCAAGTGAACACCAAAGTTACATGAGGGAAGAATTTTATAAACAGTCACAGTATTGAGTATTATTGTGTGTTGCTGCATGTTGTGTTTCTGTCTCTTGTCTGCCCCCTTGTAGAGTTTTCAGACAGGAAGACTGATAGGTTTGTGTACTGTGGCACTAGCTGCACAGTAATACACTCCAGTGTCTGCAGCCTCAGCATTCTTTATATTTAGAGCTGTTCTCTCCACCTGTGTCCTGGAGACAGTAAATCTATCAGGGATGTTTTCACCCTTTTCTGGATCACTGCCGTATGAAGAATAAGAGACCAGTTGAAGCTCACTGGAGTTTTGCTGTCGATACCAGTACATGTAGGCATTAGAAGCACTCTGGTTGCAATTCATCTCTACAGACTGGCGCAGGCTCACTACAGCAACCGGGGGCCACTGGGTGACTTTCAGGGTTGACTGAGACGCTGCGTCTGTGGAAAGAAAGAAGTACAATTGTTGTTTCCTACAGAAAGTAACAATGTTTAACACAGCAAAGGGAAATATATGTGTCTGTAAAAAAAAAAAATAAAATACATACATACAAATATTATAAATTAACCTTTCAACACTGAGCAATAATTGACTTTGAAATCAGACAACCAGAAATAAAAGATCCCAATGATTATTTAAAGCAAAATATACAAAAAAACACCGTGCCAATACACTGACGGCCTCAGTTCAATGAAAAAAATACCAAAAAAAAGAGAGAGTTTATCAGCACACTTGTTGTATAAAGAAATATAATCTAATGTTTAGTGGTTTTTAAAAGACTTACTGGGCAGAAATAAAATAATCCAGAATGGAAGAAAGATGTGGTGCATGTTGGAGCTGGCTCTGACTCTGTGAAGCGATGAACACTAGAGGCATTTAGTTACAGATCTGAAACACACAACCCTGATGTCACCATTTCCTGTAGTTCAGGTGTTTCCAAAGAGCCCTGCTTTCAATACATTGCTAAGCTGCTTACATATAAAGTGCTTGTAAGTTCTTGTCACGGTTGGGAGCCTGCAGTTTTTCATTTCTTTATTTTTTAAAGTGGCAAGAAGTTTAATTTCATTTTTAATTTGAACTCATTTTCACAGGCAAGGTGTTTAAGAATTACAATGTTTCTATTTTGTTGGGGAAAAAGAAAGAGAAACGTGCATTTATATTATCAATGTATAAGATCAGGTTAAAGAGTAAGTAGCAGGGGTTCAGAATATATAGCATTATACGTCCCCACGTGTTGCTACAAATGTTTAAATATCATACATGTCATTTTTATTTTCATTGCTAACATCCTGACAACATTTATTATTATTATTATTATTATTGTCACACTAGTTACTTAGGACACTCAGGATCCCCAAAATATATAGTCGCCGACTACGCCACCTGGTGATAAGCGCCAGGACTAACTAAAAATAAGTTTAAACCTATAATTAACAAAATCAATAACCCACAATAAAAACACAAGTTCGTTAGTGATAGTTGGGATATGGACCAGTAGCAACACCACAGAGAGACAGACAAGGCTTAACTCAGTTAAAAATATTTATTAAATATTAAAAAAAAAAAAAAAAAATGTTACATAAAAAAATTCAATTAAACAAAAAAAAGCAAACACCCACTGAATGGCTAGGGTGTTAAAGTATCAACACAATAGGCACCCACTAATTAGCTAGGGTGTAAAGTATCAAAAAAAAAAAAAGGATTCCCTTGCAATGTTGCCAGCACCAACAACCTCTTCAAGGGGAGGGAAGGAAGGGCAGAGGAGAAGCACACAATGGTCAATAGCAGCACCCCAATCATCAAGCAGGTAGGGCGGGGATTCTAAATAAATATAAAAACAAAAAGAGAAACAGCAGCAAAACCCCGAAATATAAAAACCTTGCCTTCTTCACGGTAACTAATATACAATAATTAAAACAGAGTAAAATACTGGGTTATTTGCTCTAAAATAACCTATAACACACCTACAAAAACACCAAAGAACTCCAACCACAATCCAGCAGCAATAATAAACAAACAGCTATATTGCTATAGTACAGTACCAAGCTAAAACATTTAGTGGTTCACTTTAAAGTAACATATTCCACACCCACAAAACGCCAGAGGACTCCAACCACAATCCAGCAGCAATAATAAAGTAAAACAAACAGCAGCTATATCACTACAGTACCGTATTTCCTTTTCTCTTTCTTCCCCACCAATCACTGTTTCACAAGTTTCAGGCAGGCTCCGATAATGTCACAATGCGTTTATAGCACAGCCTACTAACAAAACAAGCAACACTTCTTGCCACTATACCTGAAACCAATTGCAGAGCAAGAATAGCGGCTGAAAGCGAAACCAACCCCAGTAAACACCGTCAGCTTTGCAACAAAATATCTCCGATCAAGGTAAAACGTCCCTACTTCAGCTATCCCAAGCAAAACTGAGCTGCGCTGCCGATCTCCGGATACGCTTGCCTTTTATAGTACGTGATCCTTAACCCAATAAACCACCACTTAAGAAGGTTAATGGCCCTACGCTAAACTACAACACATTGAAATTATTAGTCGCAGGTTAACAACGTCACTGCACCTTCAGCATCACAGCTAAAACAGCAATGTGAAAAAAATAAACAAACAAATATTACATTCTCAATAACAAAACAATCCATCGTGAAAATATAAATCAAATAAATAAAATAAATCCTACAATGTGATTGTGTATACTACAACTCAAATATAAAAGTGAACAAAAAGGATGCTATAAAAAAACGTGCACATTTACTTTACAATCCCGTAGCCGACTCAGCTGTTGGCTCGCAGCACGTAAAGATGATAAAACACAGGTATGTCTATTTCTTTTGTTACCAAATTACGGTATAATAGTGGGGTTAATAGATAAATATAAACTACAAAGACAGTGTTGAAACATTCTTTTTTTTTAAAACTAATATATAGCAGCTGACAGGGGTACTTATTCCTTTGTGTTCCTACCTCGTGCAACATTATTATTATTTATTTCTTAGCAGACGCCCTTATCCAGGGCGACTTACAATTGTTACAAGATATCACATTATTTTTTACATACAATTACCCATTTATACAGTTGGGTTTTTACTGGAGCAATCTAGGTAAAGTACCTTGCTCAAGAGTACAGCAGCAGTGTCCCCACCTGGGATTGAACCCACAACCCTCCAGTCAAGAGTCCAGAGCCCTAACCACTACTCCACACTGCTGCCTGTTTAACACTTACAACTTTAAAAATCTGTTTTAAAACACTTTTCAAAATGTCCGCTCTAGTGCCCTGGGGTTTGAGATCTGTCCTCGAAATCACTGCAGGAAGAGCGATAAAAAAATAAAATAAAATAAAAAATGTAACAACAAGGTTCTGGCATTTCTGTTCCGTACCACATCATGGATCGTTATTTCTGTGTTACCTGTTTGACAATGTGGGCAATAATCCTTACACTATCAGTGCAATATACAGCCATTTTGAAAAGAGCATTCAAACTGACTTTACAGTTAAAAGTGCAAAACGTTGTCAGGATGTTAGCAATGAAAAGAAAAAATACAAGTACTTTACTTTAACAGTTGTAGCAACACCTGAGAAATGTGACGCTATATTTTTCGGAACCCCACTACTCTAAGTGTGGAGTTAAGGTTAGGCATGGGGTTAAAAGTTAGAATTTGCAAAGTTAGGATTAAAAGTCTATAACCTACTGATGCTGCAAGTATAGGTGGTGTAAACGAGTGGTAGTGTGGTGGTACTGGACACCGGTGTTTTCTTCCACACAGACTGGAGTGAACTCGTTGCATAGTAACTTTATTTATAATATTTACACAAGTTTACACTTAATCAAAAGCATTAATTTCCCCTGTACGGGCCACTAACTACCTCACTTTTTCTCCCCTCTCTATGCTATTTCGAGACGACCAAGCTGCTACATGCTTTGCCTGTAGAATGTCCAGACTCTGCAACACAGGTAAGTAGAGGTTTGGCTCCCTCTGGAGGAGCAAGCCAGGAACACAGGCAAGTAGAGGTTGGGCTCCCTCTGGTGGAGTGAGCCTGGAACACAAGTAAGTGAAGTCCAGGATATGTGGGAGCGTTCCCACCACAGCTGAGTCCCAGGATGTGTACGGATGGGTGCTGAATCCCTTAAGAGGAATGGCGGGATACTGGTGCTCCCACAGCAGTGACTGGTTTTAAAAGAGTCAAGTTCAGGCAGTAAATAAACAATATCCCAAAACCACGGTCTTGTGTTTCAGTTTCTTGTACTATGAATGCTTCCCACACCGGTGTGCAGTTCACTGCTCCTGCAGCTAGTAACCAAACAGTGCCTTAACCAGTCCCGGGTCATATAAGTAACACGCTTGGTAACACAGTATAGTTTTACCGTGTCTGCGCCACACAGGCACCCCAGGCCACCCCGTGAGACAACTACTAATAACGGCATAGACAGCAGTAACAACACAGCAATTTAACCAAATCACAAAATACACAAAACAAAAAGAAACAAAATGGCTGCCTCAACAAGAGGTAAAACGTAGTGATGGGTACAAAGCCTCACCCGCTGGCTACTACTATGTGAAATTGGGGGCGTTTGATTATTGTTTATTATAAAAATAAATGAAATGATTATTTGAGATGTTTTCCAGAAATAATTGTTAATAAAATGTCTTTTCAAACCTTTGTCAAAGAAGTCTTGAATTCAATATATTTCATTGTGATACATCAACAAAATAAATATAATTTATAAATATCAAATTGCTATATTGAAAAAACACCATTACACCTTAAAGCACCATATCTTGTTGATGTTTGTGTTATTACTGTGGGATCCGTGGCAGCTCTATGAGTTTAGTGCCAGAAAATAATCAACAGAGGTCCGGGTTCACGTCTGCCGTGTCATATATGTAATATGCTTTTTTTATATATAAAAATATATATGGATGTATATGCAGAAATCTTTGCATTCAAGTATGTTTTACTGAAATGTAATAAAATAAACATTATTATTATTTTATGTTTCTATATATTATGCACTTTAAAAACACTTTTTTTTAAATGTCCAGTAGACTTTAATTGACTTGGGGTTACGCTTCAAGTATGTTGCATTTTGGAAAATGTAATTATTATTAAAATCTAAAACAAGTTCTCTACACGCACACTTCCTCACAGGAGCAGGGATTCGATCCTGCGCTTGACAAGCATTTCTAATTACACGACTTACTAACTTGTTAGGCCACCGGGAAACTGGCTAATAAATGAAATATCAAATATCTTACTTGTTTCAACACTAATTTCCCAGCCGAGTACATCTGAGGTCAGATATGCCTCCCTTTCTAAAGCAACAGTATCGTTTTCGCTTGTACAACAATTTTACATTTCAAGTATGCTAATGCATATGCGTGACTGGCTTTTTTGTTGGGTGTGGTTGATATATAACCAGACAACAGAGAAATTATAAAATGTAACTTCATTTTGTAAGTCACAAATGACACTGACAGAGCCTGTAAAAAGCATGCCTTACGGTGTCTTCCGTGTACATTAGGCTACAGATCATTATTTCTAAATGCCAAGTTCCAGGCAATAGCAGCCTGTGTGTAACTGGTATGTTCAAGTTCAAGTATGTTCAATGACGCGGCTCTACCAATAGATGTCACTATGGAGCACGGAACATTTCAAGTGATTCGGCTCAGTGAATCTTTTATGAAGCAAATGGTTCAGAGGGTTCAGTGGTTCAAGAGGCTTCTCTTTTCCCACCACTAGAAAAACGTGCTAAACTAAACTTTCAACAATTAACTACGACTGAACTGTAAAGCACTTACTATAGCTTTCCCACAGACACAGGGAGATAGGATAGATTCCCCAAAGCTTGCGCAGGCAGGACAATCGAACAGTGTTCCCCACAATCATACAACACCCCAATTGATCTGCTCTGCTTCCTTTTAAACTGTGTAACCCCGCCCTACCAATTGACACTGAGCCTTCTGGGACGTGTAGTTTCCTTTCCAGCGACGCTATTCCTTAAAGGCGTCACTGCCATTTTCTTCACAGTGGGTATGCCCATTTTGAGTGGGTTAGTGGCAACACATCTTCAGGGAGGAGAAAGATTTTGTGTGCAGTTAAAAACTAACAATATGGTATGTAGAACAACTGGAAGGCCTACAATGTTATCAAGTGAACACCAAAGTTACATGAGGGAAGCATTTTCTAAACAGTCACAATTTGAGTATTATCGTGTGTTGCTGCATGTTGTGTTTCTGTCTCTTGTCTGCCCCCTTGTAGAGTTTTCAGACAGGAAGACTGATAGGTTTGTGTACTGTGGCACTAGCTGCACTGTAATACACTCCAGTGTCTGCAGCCTCAGCATTCTTTATATTTAGAGCTGTTCTCTCTAACTGTGTCCTGGAGACAGTAAATCTATCAGGGATGTTTTCACCCTTTTCTGGATCACTGCCGTATAAAGAATAAAAGACCAGTTGAAGCTCACTGGAGTTTTGCTGTCGATACCAGTACATGTAGGCATTAGAAGCACTCTGGTTGCAATTCATCTCTACAGACTGGCGCAGGCTCACTACAGCAACCGGGGGCCACTGGGTGACTTTCAGGGTTGACTGAGACGCTGCGTCTGTGGAAAGAAAGAAATACAATTGTTGTTTCTCACACAAAGTAACAATGTCTGATACAGCAAAGGGACATAAATGAGTCTGTAAAAAATAAATAAATACATACAAATATTATAAATTAGCCTTTCACCACTGAGCAATAATTGACTTTGAAATCAGAAAACCAGAAATAAAAGATCCCAATGATTATTTAAAACAAAATATAAAAAAAATACACTGTGCTGATACACTGACAGCCTCCTAGTTTAATAAAAGAAATACCAAAAATACCTGAGAGTTTATCAGCACACTTGTTGTATAAAGAAATATAATCTAATATTTAGTGGTTTTTAAAAAAGACTTACAGGGCAGAAATACAATAACCCAGAATGGGAGTGTGGGAGGGGGCTGTTCACCGTGGTCTGCGTACCAACTATGGTAACACAGAACCACGGGACATACCAGTACGGTACGGATCAAGTGCGGGCGCACTTACAAGTGCTCAAACAATAATTCCAAAACCAAAGGTGAAAGAAAACAGGAAAATAAAACACAGTAACAAAACTACAAAAGAAAAGGTGCTGCACTTCGGCAGCGTTACCCCAGCCGTCGCTAGCCGCACGGCCCGGGTCTCCGTCCTACTCTGGCCGTCTCCTCAGTCTACCCTCACACTACACAAGGGGTCTGCCCACGGGTTCCCCACTACAGTTAGGTTTTCCGTTCTTTATCTTTTTTCTCGTTGTTTTCCTCGTTTTTCTTTTTGGTCCCGGTTCTCTCTCGGTCCCGGCTCCCGTACTTCCCAGTACGTCTTTTGTTTTTTTTCTTTAAAAGGGCAGACCTGAGGAAACAGCAGAGTATTATTTTTATAGGGCACACAATCCCATTAGAGCCCGCCTACCAGCCACTCAGAGAGGGGGAAAGCGCACACACCCTCCTCCCCACCTCTCCGTGTCACCGCCATGACTGACAGGCCGACCCCACGGGACTGCCGCCCCCTCCCTGCAGCATCGTGCCTGCGTCAGACGGCCAGTCCAGATCTCTCCCTGTTACAGGGAGAAAGAGGTGGTGCATGTTGGAGCTGGCTCTGACTCTGTGAAGCGATGAACACTAGAGGCATTCAGTTACAGATCTGAAGCACACAACCCTGATGTCACCATTTCCTGTAGTTCAGGTGTTTCCAAAGAACCCTGCTTTCAATACTTTGCTAAGTTGTTTACATATAAAGTGCTTGTAAGTTCATGTCAAGGTTGGGAGTCTGCAGTTTTTCATTTCTTTATTTTTTAAAGTGGTAAGAAGTTTAATTAGATTTTTAATTTGAATTCATTTTCACACGCAAGGTGTTTAAGAATTACAATGTTTCTATTGTATTGGGGAAAAAGAAAGAGAAATGTGCAGTTATATTATCAATGTATGAGATCAGGTTAAAGAGTAAGTAGCGGGGTTCTGGAATATATATCATTATATGTCCCCATGTGTTGCTACAACTGTTTAAATATCATACATGTAATTTTTATTTTCATTGCTAACATCCTGACAACGTTTGACACTTACAACTTTAAAATCTGTTTTAAAACGCTTTTCAAAATGTCCGCTCTAGTGCCCTTAAACACTTTACTTAAATAGTTGTAGCAACACCTGGGAAATGTGACGCTATATTTTTCGGAACCCCACTACTCTAAGTGTGGAGTTAAGGTTAGGCATGGGGTAAAAAGTTAGAATTTGCAAAGTTAGGATTAAAAGTATATAACCTACTGATGCTGCAAGTATAGGTGGTGTAAACGAGTGGTAGTGCGGTGGTACTGGACACCGGTGTTTTCTTCCACACAGACTGGAACTCGTTGTGTAATAACTTTATTTACACAACTTTACACTTAATCAAAAGCATTAATTTGCCCTGTACGGGCCACTAACTACCTCACTTCTCCCCTCTCTATGCTACTTTGAGAAGACAACCAAGCTGCTTCATGCTTTGCATGTAGAATGTAAAGACTCTGCAATACAGGTAAGTAGAGGTTGGGCTCCCTCTGGTGGAGTGAGCCAGGAACACAGGTGAGTAGAGGTTGGGCTCCCTCTGGTGGAGTGAGCCAGGAACACAGGTGAGTAGAGGTTGGGCTCCCTCTGGTGAAGAGAGCCAGGAACACAGGTAAGTAGAGGTTGGGCTCTCTCGGTTGGTTATCACCTGGAACACAGAGAAACAGACAACAGCAGCTCCCTCTGGTGAAGTGAGCCTGGAACACAACCAAGTGAAGTCCAGGATATGTGGGAGCGTTCCCACCACAGCTGAGTCCCAGGATGTGTACGGATGGGTGCTGAATCCCTTAAGAGGAATGGCGGGATACTGGTGCTCCCACAGCAGTGACTGGTTTTAAAAGAGTCAAGTTCAGGCAGTAAATAAACAATATCCCAAAACCACGGTCTTGTGTTTCAGTTTCTTGTACTATGAACGCTTCCCACACCGGTGTGCAGTTCGCTGCTCCTGCAGCTAGTAACCAAACAGTGCCTTAACCAGTCCCGGGTCATATAAGTAACACTCTTGATAACACAGTATAGTTTTACCACGTCTGCGCCACACAGGCACCCCAGGCTACCCCGTGGGACACCTACTAATAACGGCATAGACAGCAGTAACAACACAGCAATTTAACCAAATCGCAAAAGTTACACAAAACAAAACAAAACAAAAAGGCTGCCTCAACAAGAGGTAAAACGCGCTAAACTAAACTTTCAACAATTAACTACGACTGAACTGTAAAGCACTTACTAGAGCTTTCCCACAGACACAGGGAGATAGGATAGATTCCCCAAAGCTTGCGCAGGCAGGACAATCGAACAGTGTTCCCCACAATCACACAACACCCCAATTGTTCTGCTCTGCTTCCTTTTAAACTGTGTAACCCCGCCCTACCAATTGACACTGAGCCTTCTGGGACGTGTAGTTTCCTTTCCAGCGACGCCATTCCTTAAAGGCGTCACTGCCATTTTCTTCACAGGGGGTATGCCCATTTTGAGTGGGTTAGTGGCAACACTTCAAGGGAGGAGAAAGATTTTGTGTGCAGTTAAAAACTAATAATATGGTATGTAGAACAACTGGAAGGCCTACAATGTTATCAAGTGAACACCAAAGTTAAATGAGGGAAGCATTTTCTAAACAGTCACAGTATTGAATATTATTGTGTGTTGCTGCATGGTGTGTTTCTGTCTCTTGTCTGCCCCCTTGTAGAGTTTTCAGACAGGAAGACTGATAGGTTTGTGTACTGTGGCACTAGCTGCACAGTAATACACTCCAGTGTCTGCAGCCTCAGCATTCTTTATATTTAGAGTGATTCTCTCCATCTGTGTCCTGGAGATAGTAAATCTATCAGGGATGTTTTCACCCTTTTCTGGATCGCTGCCGTATGGAGAGGAAAAGACCAGTTGAAGCTCACTGGAGTTTTGCTGTCGATACCAGTACATGTAGGCATTAGAAGCACTCTGGTTGCAATTCATCTCTACAGACTGGCGCAGGCTCACTACAGCAACCGGGGGCCACTGGGTGACTTTCAGGGTTGACTGAGACGCTGCGTCTGTGGAAAGAAAGAAATACAATTGTTGTTTCTCACACAAAGTAACAATGTCTGATTCAGCAAAGGGAAATAAATGACTCTGTAAAAAATAAATAAATACATACAAATATTATAAATTAGCCTTTCACCACTGAGCAATAATTGACTTTTAAATCAGAAAATACAGAAATAAAAGATCCCAATCATTAATTAAAGCAAAATATACAAAAATACACCGTGCCAATACACTGACAGCCTCATAGTTTAATAAAAGAAATACTTAAAAAAAAAAAAAAAAAAAACTGAGCTTATCAGCACGCTTGTTGTATAAAGAAAGATAATCTAATATTTAGTGGTTTTTAAAAAATACTTACAGGGCAGAAATACAATAACCCAGAATGGAAGAAAGATGTGGTGCATGTTGGAGCTGGCTCTGACTCTGTGAAGCGATGAACACTAGAGGCACTCAGTTACAGATCTGAAGCATACAACCCTGATGTCACCATTTCCTGTAGTTCAGGTGTTTCCAAAGAGCCCTGCTTTCAATACATTGCTAAGCTGCTTACATATAAAGTGCCTGTAAGTTCATGTCACGGTTGGGAGTCTGCAGTTTTTCATTTCTTTATTTTTTAAAGTGGTAAGAAGTTTAATTTGATTTTTAATTTGAATTCATTTTCACACGCAAGGTGTTTAAGAATTACAATGTTTCTATTTTACTAGGGAAAAAGAAAGAGAAATGTGCATTTATATTATCAATGTATGAGATCAGGTTAAAGAGTAAGTAGCGGGGTTTCAGAATATATAGCATTATACGTCCCCACGTGTTGCTACAACTGCTTAAATATCATACATGTCATTTTTATTTTCATTGCTAACATCCTGACAAAGTTTGACACTTACAACTTTAAAATCAGTTTTAAAACACTTTTCAAAATGTCCGCTCTATTGCCCTTAAACACTTTACTTAAACAGTTGTAGCAACACCTGGGGACATGTAACGCTATATTTTTCGGAACCCCACTACTCTAAGTGTGGAGTTAATGTTAGGCATGGGGTTAAAAGTTAGAATTTGCAAAGTTAGGATTAAAAGTCTATAACCTACTGATGCTGCAAGTATAGGGGGTGTAAACGAGTGGTAGTGCGGTGGTACTGGACACCGGTGTTTTCTTCCACACAGACTGGAGTGAACTCGTTGCGTAGTAACTTTATTTACAATATTTACACAAGTTTACACTTAATCAAAAGCATTAATTTGCCCTGTACGGGCCACTAACTACCTCACTTCTCCCCTCTATGCTACTTCGAGACCACCAAACTGCTACATGCTTTGCCTGTAGAATGTCCAGACTCTGCAACACAGGTAGGTAAAGGTTGGGCTCCCTCTGGTGGAGTGAGCCTGGAACACAGGTAAGTAGAGGTTGGGCTCCCTCTGGTGGAGTGAGCCAGGAACACAGGTGAGTAGAGGTTGGGCTCCCTCTGGTGGAGCGAGCCAGGAACACAGGTGAGTAGAGGTTGGGCTCCCTCTGGTGGAGCGAGCCAGGAACACAGGTGAGTAGAGGTTGGGCTCCCTCTGGAGGAGCAAGCCAGGAACACAGGTAAGTAGAGGTTGGGCTCTCTCGGTTGGTGTGAGCCAGGAACACAGGTAAGTAGAGGTTGGGCTCTCTCGGTTGGTTATCACCTGGAACACAGATAAGTAGAGGTTGGGCTCTCTCGGTTGGTTATCACCTGGAACACAGAAAAACAGACAACAGCAGCTCCCTCTGGTGAAGTGAGCCTGGAACACAACCAAGTGAAGTCCAGGATATGTGGAGCGTTCCCACCACAGCTGAGTCCCAGGATGTGTACGGATGGGTGCTGAATCCCTTAAGAGGAATGGCGGGATACTGGTGCTCCCACAGCAGTGACTGGTTTTAAAAGAGTCAAGTTCAGGCAGTAAATAAACAATATCCCAAAACCACGGTCTTGTGTTTCAGTTTCTTGTACTATGAACGCTTCCCACACCGGTGTGCAGTTCGCTGCTCCTGCAGCTAGTAACCAAACAGTGCCTTAACCAGTCCCGGGTCATATAAGTAACACGCTTGGTAACACAGTATAGTTTTACCGTGTCTGCGCCACACAGGCACCCCAGGCCACCCCGTGGGTCACCTACTAATAACGGCATAGACAGCAGTAACAACACAGCAATTTAACCAAATCGCAAAATACACAAAACAAAACGAAACAAAAAGGCTGCCTCAGCAAGAGGTAAAACACGCTAAACTAAACTTTCAACAATTAACTACGACTGAAATGTAAAGCACTTACTACAGCTTTCCCACAGACACAGGAAGATAGGATAGATTCCCCAAAGCTTGCGCAGGCAGGACAATCGGGCAGTGTTCCCCACAATCACACAACACTCCGATTATTCTGCTCTGCTTCCTTTTAAACTGTGTAACCCCGCCCTACCAATTGACACTGAGCCTTCTGGGACGTGTAGTTTCCTTTCCAGCGACGCCATTCCTTAAAGGCGTCACTGCCATTTTCTTCACAGGGGGTATGTCCATTTTGAGTGGGTTAGTGGCAACACTTCTTCAGGGAGGAGAAAGATTTTGTGTGCAGTTAAAAACTACCAATATGGTATGTAGATCAACTGGAAGGTCTACAATGTTATCAAATGAGCACCAAAGTTAAATGATGGAAGCATGTTCTAAACAGTCACAATTTGAGTATTATTGTGTGTTGCTGCATGTTGTGTTTCTGTCTCTTGTCTGCCCCCTTGTAGAGTTTTCAGACAGGAAGACTGATAGGTTTGTGTACTGTGGCACTAGCTGCACAGTAATACACTCCAGTGTCTGAAGCCACAGCATTCTTTATATTCAGAGTGATTCTCTCCCTCTGTGTCCTGGAGACAGTAAATCTATCAGGGATGTTTTCACCCTTTTCTGGATCGCTGCCGTATGAAGAATAAAAGACCAGTTGAAGCTCACTGGAGTTTTGCTGTCGATACCAGTACATGTAGCTATTAGAAGCACTCTGGTTGCAATTCATCTCTACAGACTGGCGCAGGCTCACTACAGCAACCGGGGGCCACTGGGTGACTTTCAGGGTTGACTGAGACGCTGCCTCTGTGGAAAGAAAGAAATACAATTGTTGTTTCTCACACAAAGTAACAATGTCCAACACAGCAAAGGGAAATAAATGTGTCTGTAAAAAAAAAAAAAAAAAATACATACATACAAATATTATAAATTAACCTTTTAACACTGAGCAATAATTGACTTTGAAATCAGACTACCAGAAATAAAAGATCCCAATGATTATTTAAAGCAAAATATACAAAAAAAGACTGTGCCAATACACTGACAGTCTCAGTTCAATGAAAAAAATACCAAAAAAAAGAGAGAGTTTATCAGCACACTTGTTGTATAAAGAAAGATAATCTAATATTTAGTGGTTTTTAAAAAAGACTTACTGGGCAGAAATACAATAACCCAGAATGGGAGAAAGATGTGGTGCATGTTGGAGCTGGCTCTGACTCTGTGAAGCGATGAACACTAGAGGCATTCAGTTACAGATCTGAAGCACACAACCCTGATGTCACCATTTCCTGTAGTTCAGGTGTTTCCAAAGAGTCCTGCTTTCAATACATTGCTAAGCTGCTTACATATAAAGTGCTTGTAAGTTTATGTCACGGTTGGGCGCGTGCAGTTTTTAATTAATTTATTTATTTTTTAAATGGTAAGAAGTTTAATTTGATTTTTAATATGAATTTCTTTTCACATTCAAGGTGTTTAAGAATTACAATATTTTTATTTTATTGGGGAAAAAGAAAGAGAAATGTGCAGTTATATTAACAATTGTATAAGACCAGGTTAAGTGTGGAGTGAAGGTTAGGCATGGGGTTAAAAGTTAGAGCTTGCAAATTTAGGATTAAAAGTACATAACCTCCTGATGTTGCAAGTATAGGGGGTTATGCCCATTTTGAGTGGGTTAGTGGCAACGCTTCAGGGAGGAGAAAGATTTTTTGCTGTTGGGTCAGTGTTTTAAAGGGGCAACGAACCGTGGAGAGCTGCGATTCTTTTACAGCAGTTAAAAACTACCAATATGGCAAGTAGAACAACTGGAAGGTATACAATGTTATCAAGTGAACACCAAAGTTAAATGAGGGAAGCATTTTCTAAACAGTCACAGTATTGTGTATTAGTGTGTGTTGCTGCATGTTGTGTTTCTGTCTCTTGTCTGCCCCCTTGTAGAGTTTTCAGACAGGAAGACTGATAGGTTTGTGTACTGTGACACTAGCTGCACAGTAATACACTCCAGTGTCTGCAGCCTCAGCATTCTTTATATTTAGAGATGTTCTATCCAACTGTGTCCTGGAGACAGTAGATCTATCAGGGATTCTTTCACCCTTTTCTGGATCGCTGCCGTATAAAGAATAAAAGACCAGTTGAAGCTCACTGGAGTTTTGCTGTCGATACCAGTACATGTAGGTATTAGCAGCACTCTGGTTGCAATTCATCTCTACAGACTCGCGCAGGCTCACTACAGCAACCGGTGGCCACTGGGTGACTTTCAGGGTTGACTGAGACGCTGCGTCTGTGGAAAGAAAGAAACACAATTGTTGTTTCTCACACAAAGTAACAATGTCTGATACAGCAAAGGGAAATAAATGTGTCTGTAAAAAATAAATAAATACATACAAATATTTTAAATTAGCCTTTCACCACTGAGCAATAATTGACTTTGAAATCAGAAAAACAGAAATAATATACATGCACTGTGCTGATACACTGACAGCCTCATAGTTTAATGAAAGAAATACAAAAAATACACAAACTGAAGTTACTCTCAGAGCTTACCAGCACACATCTTATATAACGAAAGAGAATCGCATGACATTTAGTGTGTTTAAAAAAAAAAAAAAAAAACTTACAGGGCAGAAATACAATAACCCAGAATGGGAGAAAGATGTGGTGCATGTTGGAGCTGGCTCTGACTCTGTGAAGCGATGAACACTAGAGGCATTCAGTTACAGATCTGAAGCACACAACCCTGATGTCACCATTTCCTGTAGTTCAGGTGTTTCCAAAGAGCCCTGCTTTCAATACATTGCTAAGCTGCTTACGTATAAAGTGCTTGTAAGTTCATGTCACGGTTGGGAGCGTGCAGTTTTTCATTTCTTTATTTTTTAAAGTGGTAAGAAGTTTAAGTAGATTTTTAATTTGAATTCATTTTCACACGCAAGGTGTTTAAGAATTACAATGTTTCTATTTTGTTGGGGAAAAATAAAGAGAAATGAGCAGTTATATTATCAAAGTATGAGATCAGGTTAAAGAGTAAGTAGCGGGGTTTCGTTATATATAGCATTATACGTCCCCACGTGTTGCTACAACTGTTTAAATATCATACATGTCATTTTTATTTTCATTGCTAACATCCTGACAACGTTTGACACTTATAACTTTAAAATCTGTTTTAAAACACTTTTCAAAATGTCCGCTCTAGTGCCCTGGGGTTTGAGAGATGTCATCTAAATCACTGCAGGAAGAGCGATAAAAAAATAAAATAAAATAAAAAACGTAACAACAGGGTTCTGGCATTTCTGTTCTGTACCACATCATGGATCGTTATTTCTGTGTCACCTTTTCGACAATGCGGGCAATAATCCTTACACTATCAGTGCAATATACAGCCATTTTGAAAATAGCTTTAAAACTGACTTCACAGTTAAAAGTCCAAAACGTTGTCAGGATGTTAGCAATGGAAACAAAAATTACAAGTACGTTATGTAAACAGTTGTAGCAAAACCTGGGGACATGTGACGCTATATTTTTCGGAACCCCACTACTCTAAGTGTGGAGTTAAGGTTAGGCATGGGGTTAAAAGTTAGAATTTGCAAAGTTAGGATTAAAAGTATATAACCTACTGATGCTGCAAGTATAGGGGGTGTAAACGAGTGGTAGTGCGGTGGTACTGGACACCGGTGTTTTCTTCCACACAGACTGGAGTGAACTCGTTGCATAGTAACTTTATCTACAATATTTACACAAGTTTACACTTAATCAAAAGCATTAATTTGCCCTGTACGGGCCACTAACTACCTCACTTCTTCTCCCACCTCTATGCTACTTCGAGACGACCAAGCTGCTACATGCTTTGCCTGTAGAATGTCCAGACTCTGCAACACAGGTAAGTAGAGGTTGGGCTCCCTCTGGTGGAGTGAGCCAGGAACACAGGTGAGTAAATGTTGGGCTCCCTCTGGTGGAGTGAGCCAGAAACACATGTGTGTAGAGGTTGGGCTCACTCTGGTGGAGTGAGCCAGGAACACAGGTGTGTAGAGGTTGGGCTCCCTCTGGTGGAGTGAGCCAGGAACACAGGTGAGTAGAGGTTGGGCTCCCTCTGGTGGAGTGAGCCAGGAACACAGGTAAGTAGAGGTTGGGCTCCCTCTGGTGAAGAGAACCAGAAACACAGGTAAGTAGAAGTTGGGATCCCTCTGGTGGAGTGAGCCAGGAACACAGGTGAGTAGAGGTTGGGCTCCCTCTGGAGGAGCGAGCCAGGAACACAGGTAAGTAGAGGTTGGGCTCCATCTGGTGGAGTGAGCCAGGAACACAGGTGAGTAGAGGTTGGGCTCCCTCTGGTGAAGAGAGCCAGGAACACAGGTAAGTAGAGGTTGGGCTCTCTCGGTTGGTTATCACCTGGAACACAGAGAAACAGACAACAGCAGCTCCCTCTGGTGGAGTGAGCCAGGAACACAGGTAAGTAGAGGTTGGGCTCTCTCGGTTGGTTATCACCTGGAACACAGAGAAACAGACAACAGCAGCTCCCTCTGGTGGAGTGAGCCTGGAACACAAGCAAGTGAAGTCCAGGATATGTGGGAGCGTTCCCACCACAGCTGAGTCCCAGGATGTGTACGGATGGGTGCTGAATCCCTTAAGAGGAATGGCGGGATACTGGTGCTCCCACAGCAGTGACTGGTTTTAAAAGAGTCAAGTTCAGGCAGTAAATAAACAATATCCCAAAACCACGGTCTTGTGTTTCAGTTTCTTGTACCATGAATGCTTCCCACACCGGTGTGCAGTTCGATACTCCTGAAGCTAGTAACCAAACAGTGCCTTAACCAGTCCCGGGTCATATAAGTAACACTCTTGGTAACACAGTATAGTTTTACCGTGTCTGCACCACACAGGCACCCCAGACCACCCCATGGGACACCAACTAATAACGGCATAGACAGCAGTAACAACACAGCAATTTAACCAAATCGCAAAATACACAAAACAAAAAGAAACAAAAAGGCTGCCTCAACAAGAGGTAAAACGTAGTGATGGGTACAAAGCCTCACCCGCTTCGACTTGTCTCGAACCATTAGAAGCAAACAGTGTTGTGAATCAAAGGTTAAATTGGTTCGCAAGAAGCAATACATCACGTGACACAAACGCCAACAGTTCTATGGATCCTCTGAAGCTGCAGACGCTCGGTGTATTCAGTCATGCATGCTCACGTTGAAAAATCTTGCTGACGGTGTCGTAGGTGCACTATCGAAACTTTTTGATGGTATATTTACAAAAGAAGACACAAACCACCAATACAACGCTTTACTTCGAATCAATAATGCTTCGTTGACGTAGGTTAGAACTGGAAGGAAGAATATACTGTTTGTCAATTTACATTTTAAAATAATTTCAATTAATCTTTGTTAAATTAATATATACAGTATATATATATATATATATATATATATATATATATATATATATATATATATATATATATATATGCTGGCTACTACTATATGAAATTGGGGGCGTTTGATTATTGTTTATTATAAAAATAAATGAAATGATTATTTGAGATGTTTTCCAGAAATAATTGTTAATAAAATGTCTTTTCAAACCTTTGTCAAAGAAGTCTTGAATTCAATATTATTTCATTGTGATACATCAACAAAATAAATATAATTTATAAATATCAAATTGCTATATTGAAAAAACACCATTACACCTTAAAGCACCATATCTTGTTGATGTTTGTGTTATTACTGTGGGATCCGTGGCAGCTCTATGAGTTTAGTGCGAGAAAATAATCAACAGAGGTCCGGGTTCGCGTCTGCCGAGTCATATATGTAATATGCTTTTTTTATATATATAAATATATATGGATGTATATGCAGAAATCTTTGCATTCAAGTATGTTTTACTGAAATGTAATAAAATAAACATTATTATTATTTTATGTTTCTATATATTATGCACTTTAAAAACACTTTTTTTTAAATGTCCAGTAGAGTTTAATTGACTTGGGGTTACGCTTCAAGTATGTTGCATTTTGGAAAATGTAATTATTATTAAAATCTAAAACAAGTTCTCTACACGCACACTTCCTCACAGGAGCAGGGATTCGATCCATGCGCTTGACAAGCATTTCTAATTACACGACTTACTAACTTGTTAGGCCACCGGGAAACTGGCTAACAAATGAAATATCAAATATCTTACTTGTTTCCCAGCCGAGTACATCTGAGGTCAGATATGCCTCCCTTTCTAAAGCAACAGTATCGTGTTTTCGATTGTACAACAATTTTACATTTCAAGTATGATAATGCGTATGCGTGACTGGCTTTTTTGTTGGGTAATCACATGTGTGGTTGATATATAACCAGATAACAGAGAAATTATAAAATGTAACTTCATTTTGTAAGTCACAAATGACACTGACAGAGCCTGTAAAAAGCGTGCTTTACGGTGTCTTCCGTGTACATTAGGCTACAGATCATTATTTCTAAATGCCAAGTTCCAGGCAATAGCAGCCTGTGTGTAACTGGTATGTTCAAGTTCAAGTATGTTCAATGACGCGGCTCTACCAATAGATGTCACTATGGAGCACAAAACATTTCAAGTGATTCGGCTCAGTGAATCTTTTATGAAGCAAATGGTTCAGAGGGTTCAGTGGTTCAAGAGGCTTCTCTTTTCCCACCACTAGAAAAACGTGCTAAACTAAACTTTCAACAATTAACTACAACTGAACTGTAAAGCACTTACTATAGCTTTCCCACAGACACAGGAAGAAAGGATAGATTCCCCAAAGCTTGCGCAGGCAGGACAATCGGGCAGTGTTCCCCACAATCACAGAACACCCAGATTGTTCTGCTCTGCTTCCTTTTAAACTGTGTAACCCCGCCCTACCAATTGACACTGAGCCTTCTGGGACGTGTAGTTTCCTTTCCAGCGACGCCATTCCTTAAAGGCGTCACTGCCATTTTCTTCACAGTGGGTATGTCCATTCTGAGTGGGTTAGTGGCAACGCTTCTTCAAGGAGGAGAAAGATTTTGTGTGCAGTTAAAAACTACCAATATGGTATGTAGAACAACTGGAAGGTCTACAATGTTATCAAGTGAACATCAAAGTTAAATGATGGAAGCATTTTCTAAACAATCACAGTATTGAGTATTATTGTGTGTTGCTGCATGTTGAGTTTCTGTCTCTTGTCTGCCCCCTTGTAGAGTTTTCAGACAGGAAGACTGATAGGTTTGTGTACTGTGGCACTAGCTGCACAGTAATACACTCCAGTGTCTGCAGCATCAGCATTCTTGATATTTATAGCTGTTCTCTCCACCTGTGTCCTGGAGACAGTAAATCTATCAGGGATGTTTTCACCCTTTTCTTTAACATCTGCTGTGTTTGCAGTGCTAAAGACCAGTTGAAGCTCACTGGAGTTTTGCTGTCGATACCAGTACATGTAGGTATTAGAAGCACTCTGATTGCAATTCATCTCTACAGACTGGCGCAGGCTCACTACAGCAACCGGGGGCCACTGAGTGACTTTCAGGGTTGACTGAGACGCTGCGTCTGTGGAAAGAAAGAAATACAATTGTTGTTTCTCACACAAAGTAACAATGTCTGA
Organism: Acipenser ruthenus; assembly: GCF_902713425.1. Classification (NCBI taxonomy): domain Eukaryota; kingdom Metazoa; phylum Chordata; class Actinopteri; order Acipenseriformes; family Acipenseridae; genus Acipenser; species Acipenser ruthenus. Next base: position 2,626,094 of record NC_081238.1, read on the forward strand.
TACAGCAAAGGGAAATAAATGTGTCTGCAAAAAATAAATAAATACATACAAATATTATAAATTCACTTTGAAATCAGAAAAAACAGAAATAAAAGATCCCAATGATTATTTAAAGCAAAATATACAAAAATACACAGTGCTGATACACTGACAGCCTCAGTTTAATGAAAAAAATACCCCAAAAAAAGAGAGGGTTTATCAGCACACTTGTTGTATAAAGAAAGATAATCTAATATTTAGTGGTTTTTAAAAAGAGACTTACAGGGCAGAAATACAATAACCCAGAATGGGAGAAAGATGTGGTGCATGTTGGAGCTGGCTCTGACTCTGTGAAGCGATGAACACTAGAGGCATTCAGTTACAGATCTGAAGCACACAACCCTGATGTCACCATTTCCTGCAGTTCAGGTGTTTCCGAAGAGCCCTGCTTTCAATACATTGCTAAGCTGCTTACATATAAAGTGCTTGTAAGTTCATGTCACGGTTGGGAGCCTGCAGTTTTTCATTTCTTTATTTTTTAAAGTGGTAAGAAGTTTAATTTGATTTTTAATTTGAATTCATTTTCACACGCAAGGTGTTTAAGAATTACAATGTTTCTATTTTATTGGAGAAAAAGAAAGAGAAATGTGCATTTATATTATCAATGTATAAGATCAGGTTAAAGAGTAAGTAGCGGGTTCTGAATATATATCATTATACGTACCCACGTTTTGCTACAACTGTTTAAATATCATACATGTAATTTTTTATTTTCATTGCTAACATCCTGACAACGTTTGACACTTATAACTTTAAAATCTATTTTAAAACGCTTTTCAAAATGTCCGCTGTAGTGCCCTGCAGTTTGAGAGCTGTCCTCTAAATCACTGCAGAAAGAACAATAAAAAAAAAAAAAAATAACGTAACAAGGTTCTGGCATTTCTGTTCCGCACCACATTATGGATCGTTATTTCTGTGTTACCTGTTTGACAATGTGGGCAATAATCCTTACACTATCAGTGCAATATACCGGCCATTTTGTAAAGAGCTTTCAAACTGACTTCAAAGTTAAAAGTCCAAAACGTTGTCAGGATGTTAGCAATGGAAAGAAAAAATACAAGTACGTTATGTAAACAGTTGTAGCAAAACCTGGGGACATGTGACGCTATATTTTTCGGAACCCCACTACTCTAAGTGTGGAGTTACGGTTAGTCATAGGGTTAAAAGTTAGAATTTGCAAAGTTAGGATTAAAAGTATATAACCTACTGATGCTGCAAGTATAGGGGGTGTAAACGAGTGGTAGTGCGGTGGTACTGGACACCGGTGTTTTCTTCCACACAGACTGGAGTGAACTCGTTGCGTAGTAACTTTATTTACAATATTTACACAAGTTTACACTTAATCAAAAGCATTAATTTGTCCTGTACGGGCCACTAACCACCTCACTTCTCCCCTCTCCATGCTACTTCGAGACGACCAAGCTGCTACATGCTTTGCCTGTAGAATGTCCAGACTCTGCAACACAGGTAAGTAGAGGTTTGGCTCCCTCTGGTGGAGTGAGCCAGGAACACAGGTAAGTAGAGGTTGGGCTCCCTCTGGTGGAGTGAGCCTGGAACACAAGTAAGTGAAGTCCAGGATATGTGGGAGCGTTCCCACCACAGTTGAGTCCCAGGATGTGTACGGATGGGTGCTGAATCCCTTAAGAGGAATGGCGGGATACTGGTGCTCCCACAGCAGTGACTGGTTTTAAGAGAGTCAAGTTCAGGCAGTAAATAAACAATATCCCAAAACCACGGTCTTGTGTTTCAGTTTCTTGTACTATGAACGCTTCCCACACCGGTGTTCAGTTCGCTGCTCCTGCAGCTAGTAACCAAACAGTGCCTTAACCAGTCCCAGGTCACATAAGTAACACGCTTGGTAACACAGTATAGTTTTACCGTGTCTGCACCACACAGGCACCCCAGGCTACCCCGTGGGACACCTACTAATAACGGCATAGACAGCAGTAACAACACAGCAATTTAACCAAATCGCAAAATACACAAAACAAAAAGAAACAAAAAGGCTGCCTCAGCAAGAGGTAAAACGTACTAAACTAAACTTTCAACAATTAACTACAACTGAACTGTAAAGCACTTACTAGAGCTTTCACACAGACACAGGAAGATAGGATAGATTCCCCAAAGCTTGCGCAGGCAGGACAATCGGGCAGTGTTCCCCACAATCACACAACACCCCGATTGTTCTGCTCTGCTTCCTTTTAAACTGTGTAACCCCGCCCTACCAATTGACACTGAGCCTTCTGGGACGTGTAGTTTCCTTTCCAGTGACGCCATTCCTTAAAGGCGTCACTGCCATTTTCTTCACAGGGGGTATGCCCATTTTGAGTGGTTTAGTGGCAACACTTCTTCAGGGAGGAGAAAGATTTTGTGTGCAGTGTGAGACAGCAGGGAGGGGGTTAAAACCTCCCTGCAGAAAAACATGTGCGTAAGGTACATTTTGGTTTGTTTTGTTAATTGTTTGATTGTTTTGTTAATTGTTTAATTGTTAATTATCACCTGCACCTGGCTATGATTGAAAATTAGAGCCAGGTGCAGGGTTTATAAGGAGAGCAGTTAGTCTGCTTTGGGCAGCTGCTGAAGAGGGTAGATGCCTGATTGTGGTGGTGTGTGGGTACAGCTGTAATTTAAAAGGAAAAAGGTAGAGAAGCCTGTTTTGTGTGTTCTGTTTTGTTTGTTTTGTTCTGTTACAGGTAAACAGCTTAGCTGTCCTGTTTTTAGTTTAGGTTCCTGTTTTGTTTTAGTTATTGCTCAAAGAAGAGCTAGGTGTTTATTTTTGTTTATTTTTGTGTGTTTCCATTAAAAATGGCGTAACCGTGCTTTAAAAAATCCATTTGTGTGTGTTTGGTCAGTGTTTTAAAGGGGCAATGAACCGTGGAGAGGTGCAATTCTTTCACAGCAGTTTAAAACTACCAATATGACAAGTAGAACAACTGGAAGGTCTACAATGTTATCAAGTGAACACCAAAGTTACATGAGGGAAGCATTTTCTAAACAGACACAATATTGAGTATTATTGTGTGTTGCTGCATGTTGTGTTTCTGTCTCTTGTCTGCCCCCTTGTAGGGTTTTCAGACAGGAAGACTGATAGGTTTGTGTACTGTGCCACTAGCTGCACAGTAATACACTCCAGTGTCTGCAGCATCAGCATTCTTTATATTTAGAGTGATTCTATCCAACTGTGTCCTGGAGACAGTAAATCTATCAGAGATGTTTTCACCCTTTTCTGGATCGCTGCCGTATGAAGAATAAAAGACCAGTTGAAGCTCACTGGAGTTTTGCTGTCGATACCAGTACATGTAGGCATTAGAAGCACTCTGGTTGCAATTCATCTCTACAGACTGGCGCAGGCTCACTACAGCAACCGGGGGCCACTGGGTGACTTTCAGGGTTGACTGAGACGCTGCATCTGTGGAAAGAAAGAAATCCAATTGTTGTTTCTCACACAAAGTAACAATGTCTGATACAGCAAAGGGAAATAAATGACTCTGTAAAAAATAAATAAATACATACAAATATTATAAATTAGCCTTTCACCAATGAGCAATAATTCACTTTGAAATCAGAAAGCCAGAAATAAAAGATCTCAATCATTATTTAAAACAAAATATACAAAAATACACCGTGCCGATACACTGACAGTCTCAGTTCAATGAAAGGAATACCAAAAAAAAGAGAGAGTTTATCAGCACACTTGTTGTATAAAGAAAGAATCTAATATTTAGTGGTTTTTAAAAAAAGACTTACAGGGCAGAAATGCAATAACCCAGAATGGAAGAAAGATGTGGTGCATGTTGGAGCTGGCTCTGACTCTGTGAAGCGATGAACACTAGAGGCATTCAGTTACAGATCTGAAGCACACAACCCTGATGTCACCATTTCCTGTAGTTCAGGTGTTTCCAAAGAGCCCTGCTTTCAATACATTGCTAAGCTGCTTACATATAAAGTGCTTGTAAGTTCATATCACAGTTGGGAGCCTGCAGTATTTCATTTCTTTATTTTTTAAAGTGGTAAGAAGTTTAATTTCATTTTTAATTTGAATTCATTTTCACACGCAAGGTGTTTAAGAATTACAATGTTTTTATTTTGTTGGGGAAAAAGAAAGAGAAACGTGCATTTATATTATCAATGTATAAGATCCGGTTAAAGAGTAAGTAGCAGGGGTTCAGAATATATAGCATTATACGTCCCCACATTTTGCTACAACTGGTTAAATATCATACATGTAATTTTTATTTTCATTGCTAACATCCTGACAACGTTTGACACTTATAACTTTAAAATCTGTTTTAAAACACTTTTCTAAATGTCCGCTCTAGTGCCCTGGGGTTTGAGAGCTGTCCTCTAAATCACTGCAGAAAGAACAATAAAAAAATAAATAAATAACGTAACAAGGTTCTGGCATTTCTGTTCCGCACCACATCATGGATCATTATTTCTGTGTTACCTGTTTGACAATGTGGGCAATAATCCTTACACTATCAGTGCAATATACAGCCATTTTGAAAAGAGCTTTCAAATTGACTTCACAGTTAAAAGTGCAAAACGTTGTCAGGATGTTAGCAATGGAAAGAAAAATTACAAGTACGTTATGTAAACAATTGTAGCAACACCTGGGGACATGTAACGCTATATTTTTCGGAACCCCACTACTCTAAGTGTGGAGTTAAGGTTAGGCATGGGGTTAAAAGTTAGAATTTGCAAAGTTAGGATTAAAAGTATATAACCTACTGATGCTGCAAGTATAGGGGGTGTAAACGAGTGGTAGTGCGGTGGTACTGGACACTGGTGTTTTCTTCCACACAGACTGGAGTGAACTTGTTGCGTAGTAACTTTATTTACAATATTTACACAGGTTTACACTTAATTAAAGGCGTTTATTTGCCCTGTACGGGCCACTAACTACCTCACTTCTCCCATCTCTATGCTACTTCGAGACGACCAAGCTTCTACATGCTTTGCCTGTAGAATGTCCAGACTCTGCAACACAGGTAAGTAGAGGTTGGGCTCCCTCTGGTGGAGTGAGCCTGGAACACAAGTAAGTGAAGTCCAGGATATGTGGGAGCGTTCCCACCACAGTTGAGTCCCAGGATATGTACGGATGGGTGCTGAATCCCTTAAGAGGAATGGCGGGATACTGGTGCTCCCACAGCAGTGACTGGTTTTAAAAGAGTCAAGTTCAGGCAGTAAATAAACAATATCCCAAAACCAGGGTCTTGTGTTTCAGTTTCTTGTACTATGAACACTTCCCACACCGGTGTGCAGTTCGCTGTTCCTGCAGCTAGTAACCAAACAGTGCCTTAACCAGTCCCGGGTCATATAAGTAACACGCTTGGTAACACAGTATAGTTTTACCGTGTCTGCGCCACACAGGCACCCCAGGCTACCCCATGGGACACCTACTAATAACAGCATAGACAGCAGTAACAACACAGCAATTTAACCAAATCGCAAAATACACAAAACAAAAAGAAACAAAAAAGGCTGCCTCAGCAAGAGGTAAAACGCGCTAAACTAAACTTTCAACAATTAACTACGACTGAAATGTAAAGCACTTACTATAGCTTTCCCACAGACAACAGGAAGATAGGATAGATTCCCCAAAGCTTGCGCAGGCAGGACAATCGAACAGTGTTCCCCACAATCACACAACACCCCGATTGTTCTGCTCTGCTTCCTTTTAAACTGTGTAACCCTGTCCTACCAATTGACACTGAGCCTTCTGGGGTGTGTAGTTTCCTTTCCAGCGACGCCATTCCTTAAAGGCGTCACTGCCATTTTCTTCACAGGGGGTATGCCAATTTTGAGTGGGTTAGTGGCAACACTTCAAGGGAGGAGAAAGATTTTGTGTGCAGTTAAAAACTACCAATATGACAAGTAGAACAACTGGAAGGTCTACAATGTTATCAAGTGAACACCAAAGTTAAATGATGGAAGCATTTTCTAAACAGACACAGTACTGAGTATTATTGTGTGTTGCTGCATGTTGTGTTTCTGTCTCTTGTCTGCCCCCTTGTAGAGTTTTCAGTCAGGAAGACTGATAGGTTTGTGTACTGTGGCACTAGCTGCACAGTAATACACTCCAGTGTCTGCAGCCTCAGCATTTTTTATATTTAGAGTGATTCTCTCCCTCTGTGTCCTGGAGACAGTAAATCTATCAGGGATGTTTTCACCCTTTTCTGGATCGCTGCCGTATGAAGAATAAAAGACCAGTTGAAGCTCACTGGAGTTTTGCTGTCGATACCAGTACATGTAGGCATTAGAAGCACTCTGGTTGCAATTCATCTCTACAGACTGGCGCAGGCTCACTACAGCAACGGCGGGCCACTGAGTGACTTTCAGGGTTGACTGAGACGCTGCGTCTGTGGAAAGAAAGAAATACAATTGTTGTTTCTCATAGAAAGTAACAATGTCTAACACAGCAAGGGGAAATAAATGAGTCTGTAAAAAATAAATAAATACATACAAATATTATAAATTAGACTTTCACCACTGAGCAATAATTGAAATCAGAAAACCAGAAATAAAAGATCCCAATCATTATTTAAAGCAAAATATACAAAAATACACCGTGCCAATACACTGACAACCTCAGTTCAATGAAAGAAATACCAAAAAAAGAGGGTTTATCAGCACACTTGTTGTATAAAGAAAGATAATCTAATATTTAGTGGTTTTTAAAAAAAACTTACAGGGCAGAAATAAAGTAACCAAGAATGGGAGAAAGATGTGGTGCATGTTGGAGCTGGCTCTGACTCTGTGAAGCGATGAACACTAGAGGCATTCAGTTACAGATCTGAAGCACACAACCCTGATGTCACCATTTCCTGTAGTTCAGGTGTTTCCAAAGAGCCCTGCTTTCAATACATTGCTAAGCTGTTTACATATAAAGTGCTTGTAAGTTCATGTCACAGTTGGGAGCGTGCAGTTTTTCATTTCTTTATTTTTTAAAGTGGTAAGAAGTTTAATTTGATTTTTAATTTGAATTCATTTTGACTTTCAAGGTGTTTAAGAATTACAATGTTTTTATTTTATTGGGGAAAAAGAAAGATAAATGTGCAGTTATATTAACAAATGTATAAGACCAGGTTAAGTGTGGAGTTAAGGTTAGGCATGGGGTTAAAAGTTAGAGCTTGCAAATTTAGGATTAAAAGTACATAACCTCCTGATGTTGCAAGTATAGGGGGGTATGCCAATTTTGAGTGGGTTAGTGGCAACGCTTCAGGGAGGAGAAAGATTTTTTGCAGTTAAAAACAACCAATATGGCAAGTAGAACAACTGGAAGGTCTACAATGTTATCAAGTGAACACCAAAGTTAAATGATGGAAGCATTTTCTAAACAGTCACAGTATTGAGTATTATTGTGTGTTGCTGCATGTTGTGTTTCTGTCTCTTGTCTGCCCCCTTGTAGAGTTTTCAGACAGGAAGACTGATAGGTTTGTGTACTGTGGCACTAGCTGCACAGTAATACACTCCAGTGTCTGCAGCCTCAGCATTCTTTATATTGAGAGTGATTCTCTCCATCTGTTTCCTGGAGATAGTAAATCTATCAGGGATGTTTTCACCTTTTTCTGAATCGCTGCCGTATGGAGAGTAAAAGACCAGTTGAAGCTCACTGGAGTGTTGCTGTCGATACCAGTACATGTAGTTATTAGCAGCACTCTGGTTGCAATTCATCTCTACAGACTGGCGCAGGCTCACTACAGCAAACGGGGGCCACTGGGTGACTTTCAGGGTTGACTGAGACGCTGCGTCTGTGGAAAGAAAGAAATACAATTGTTGTTTCTCACAGAAAGTAACAATGTCTGATACAGCAAAGGGAAATAAATGTGTCTGTACAAAATAAATCAATAAACACATCATGCAACAGTAATTTATAAATTAGCCTTTCACCACTGAGCAATAATTCACTTTTAAATCAGAAAAACAGAAATAATATACATGCACTGTGCTGATACACTGACAGCCTCATAGTTTAATGAAAGAAATACAAAAAATAACCAAACTGAAGTTACTCTCAGAGCTTACCAGCACACATCTTATATAACGAAAGAGAATCGCATGACATTTAGTGTGTTTTAAAAAAAAAAAAAAAAAAACTTACAGGGCAGAAATACAATAACCCAGAATGGAAGAAAGATGTGGTGCATGTTGGAGCTGGCTCTGACTCTGTGAAGCGATGAACACTAGAGGCATTCAGTTACAGATCTGAACCACACAACCCTGATGTCACCATTTCCTGCAGTTCAGGTGTTTCCAAAGAGCCCTGCTTTCAATACATTGCTAAGCTGCTTACATATAAAGTGCTTGTAAGTTCATGTCACGGTTGGGAGCCTGCAGTTTTTCATTTCTTTATTTTTTAAAGTGGTAAGAAGTTTAATTTGATTTTTAATTTGAATTCATTTTCACACGCAAGGTGTTTAAGAATTACAATGTTTCTTTTTTGTTGGGGAAAAAGAAAGATAAATGTGCATTTATATTATCAATGTATGAGATCAGGTTAAAGAGTAAGTAGCAGGGTTTCAGAATATATAGCATTATACGTCCCCACGTGTTGCTACAACTGTTTAAATATAATACATGTAATTTTTATTTTCATTGCTAACATCCTGACAACGTTTGACACTTATAACTTTAAAATCTGTTTCAAAACGTTTTTCAAAATGTCCGCTCTAGTGCCCTGGGGTTTGAGAGCTGTCCTCTAAATCACTGCAGGAAGAGCGATAAAAAAATAAAATAAAATAAAAAACGTAACAACAAGGTTCTGGCATTTCTGTTCCGTACCACATCATGGATCGTTATTTCTGTGTCACCTGTTTGACAATGTGGGCAATAATCCTTACACTATCAGTGCAATATACCGGCCATTTTGAAAAGAGCTTTCAAAATGACTTCACAGTTAAAAGTGCAAAACGTTGTCAGGATGTTAGCAATGAAAAGAAAAAATACAAGTACTTTACTTAAACAGTTGTAGCAACACCTGGGAAATGTGACGCTATATTTTTCGGAACCCCACTACTCTAAGTGTGGAGTTAAGGTTAGGCATGGGGTTAAAAGTTAGAATTTGCAAAGTTAGGATTAAAAGTCTATAACCTACTGATGCTGCAAGTATAGGTGGTGTAAACGAGTGGTAGTGCGGTGGTACTGGACACCGGTGTTTTCTTCCACACAAACTGGAGTGAACTCGTTGCGTAATAACTTTATTTACACAAGTTTACACTTAATCAAAAGCATTAATTTGCCCTGTACGGGCCACTAACTACCTCACTTCTTCTCCCCCCTCTATGCTACTTCGAGACGACCAAGCTGCTACATGCTTTGCCTGTAGAATGTCCAGACTCTGCAACACAGGTAAGTAGAGGTTGGGCTCCCTCTGGAGGAGCAAGCCAGGAACACAGGTAAGTAGAGGTTGGGCTCCCTCTGGTGGAGTGAGCCAGGAACACAGGTGAGTAAAGGTTGGGCTCCCTCTGGTGGAGTGAGCCAGAAACACAGGTGTGTAGAGGTTGGGCTCCCTCTGGTGGAGTGAGCCAGGAACACAGGTGTGTAGAGGTTGGGCTCCCTCTGGTGGAGTGAGCCAGGAACACAGGTGAGTAGAGGTTGGGCTCCCTCTGGTGGAGTGAGCCAGGAACACAGGTAAGTAGAGGTTTGGCTCCCGCTGATGGAGTAAGCCAGAAACACAGGTAAGTAGAGGTTGGGCTCCCTCTGGTGAAGAGAGCCAGAAACACAGGTAAGGAGAGGTTGGGCTCCCTCTGGTGAAGAGAACCAGAAAAATAGGAAAGTAGAAGTTGGGCTCCCTCTGGTGAAGAGAACCAGAAACACAAGTAAGTAGAAGTTGGGCTCCCTCTGGTGAAGAGAACCAGAAACACAAGTAAGTAGAGGTTGGGCTCCCTCTGGTGAAGAGAACCAGAAACACAAGTAAGTAGAAGTTGGGCTCCCTCTGGTGAAGAGAACCAGAAACACAGGTAAGTAGAAGTTGGGATCCCTCTGGTGGTGTGAGCCAGGAACACAGGTGAGTAGAGGTTGGGCTCCCTCTGGTGGAGTGAGCCAGAAACACAGGTAAGTGAAGTCCAGGATATGTGGGAGCGTTCCCACCACAGCTGAGTCCCAGGATGTGTACGGATGGGTGCTGAATCCCTTAAGAGGAATGGCGGGATGCTGGTGCTCCCACAGCAGTGATTGGTTTTAAAAGAGTCAAGTTCAGTCAGTAAATAAACAATATCCCAAAACCACGGTCTTGTGTTTCATTTTCTTGTACTATGAACGCTTCCCACACCGGTGTGCAGTTCGCTGCTCCTGCAGCTAATAACCAAACAGTGCCTTAACCAGTCCCGGGTCATATAAGTAACACGCTTGGTAACACAGTATAGTTTTACCGTGTCTGCACCACACAGGCACCCCAGGCCACCCCGTGGGACACCAACTAATAACGGCATAGACAGCAGTAACAACACAGCAATTTAACCAAATCGCAAAATACACAAAACAAAAAGAAACAAAAAGGCTGCCTCAGCAAGAGGTAAAACGTAGTGATGGGTACAAAGCCTCACCCGCTTCGACTCATCTCGAACCATTAGAAGCAAACAGTGTTGTGAATCAAAGGTTCAGTTGCTTCGCATGAAGCAATACATCACGTGACACAAACGCTAGCAGTTCTACGGATCGTCTGAATATGCTGGCTACTACTATGTGAAATTGGGGGCGTTTGATTATTGTTTATTATAAAAATAAATTTAATGATTATTTGAGATGTTTTCCAGAAATAATTGTTAATAAAATGTCTTTTCAAACCTTTGTCAAAGAAGTCTTGAATTCAATATTATTTCATTGTGATACATCAACAAAATAAATATAATTTATAAATATCAAATTGCTATATTGAAAAAACACCATTACACCTTAAAGCACCATATCTTGTTGATGTTTGTGTTATTACTGTGGGATCCGTGGCGGCTCTATGAGTTTAGTGCGAGAAAATAATCAACAGAGGTCCGGGTTCACGTCTGCCGAGTCATATATGTAATATGCTTTTTTTTTATATATATATATAAATATATATGGATGTATATGTAGAAATCTTTGCATTCAAGTATGTTTTACTGAAATGTAATAAAATAAACATTATTATTATTTTATGTTTCTATATATTATGCACTTTAAAAACACTTTATTTTAAATATCCAGCAGACTTTAATTGACTTGGGGTTACGCTTCAAGTATGTTGCATTTTGGAAAATGTAATTATTATTAAAATCTAAAACAAGTTCTCTACACGCACACTTCCTCACAGGAGCAGGGATTCGATCCATGCGCTTGACAAGCATTTCTAATTACACGACTTACTAACTTGTTAGGCCACCGGGAAACTGGCTAACAAATGAAATATCAAATATCTTACTTGTTTCAACACTAATTTCCCAGCCGAGTACATCTGAGGTCAGATATGCCTACCTTTCTAAAGCAACATTATCGTGTTTTCGATTGTACAACAATTTTACATTTCAAGTATGATAATGCGTATGCGTGACTGTTTTTTTTTTTGTTGGGTAATCACATGTGTGGTTGATATATAACCAGATAACAGAGAAATTATAAAATGTAACTTCATTTTGTAAGTCACAAATGACACTGACAGAGCCTGTAAAAAGCATGCTTTACGGTGTCTTCCATGTACATTAGGCTACAGATCATTATTTCTAAATGCCAAGTTCCAGGCAATAGCAGCCTGTGTGTAACTGGTATGTTCAAGTTCAAGTATGTTCAATGACGCGGCTCTACCAATAGATGTCACTTTGGAGCACGAAACATTTCAAGTGATTCGGCTCAGTGAATCTTTTATGAAGCAAATGGTTCAGAGGGTTCAGTGATTCAAGAGGCTTCTCTTTTCCCACCACTAGAAAAACGTGCTAAACAAAACTTTCAACAATTAACTACGACTGAACTGTAAAGCACTTATTATAGCTTTCCCACAGACACAGGAAGATAGGATAGATTCCCCAAAGCTTGCGCAGGCAGGACAATCGGGCAGTGTTCCCCACAATCACAGAACACCCCGATTGTTCTGATCTGCTTCCTTTTAAACTGTGTAACACCGCCCTACCAATTGACACTGAGCCTTCTGAGGCATGTAGTTTCCATTCCAGCGACACCATCCCTTAAAGGCGTAACTGCCATTTTCTTCCCAGTGGGTATGCTCATTTTGAGTGGGTTAGTGGCAACACTTCTTCAGGGAGGAGAAAGATTTTGTGTGCAGTTAAAAACTACCAATATGGTATGTAGAACAACTGGAAGGTCTACAATGTTATCAAGTGAACATCAAAGTTAAATGATGGAAGCATTTTCTAAACAATCACAGTATTGAGTATTATTGTGTGTTGCTGCATGTTGTGTTTCTGTCTCTTGTCTGCCCCCTTGTAGAGTTTTCAGACAGGAAGACTGATAGGTTTGTGTACTGTGGCACTAGCTGCACAGTAATACACTCCAGTGTCTGCAGCCTCAGCATTCTTGATATTTAGAGCTGTTCTCTCCACCTGTGTCCTGGAGACAGTAAATCTATCAGGGATGTTTTCACCCTTTTCTTTAACATCTGCTGTGTTTGCAGTGCTAAAGACCAGTTGAAGCTCACTGGAGTTTTGCTGTCGATACCAGTACATGTAGGTATTAGAAGCACTCTGATTGCAATTCATCTCTACAGACTGGCGCAGGCTCACTACAGCAACCGGGGGCCACTGAGTGACTTTCAGGGTTGACTGAGACGCTGCGTCTGTGGAAATAAAGAAATACAATTGTTGTTTCTCACACAAAGTAACAATGTCTGATACAGCAAGAGGAAATAAAGGTGTCTGTAAAAAGTAAATAAATACAAACAAATATTATAAATTAGCCTTTTACCACTGAGCAATAATTGACTTTGAAATCAGAAAACCAGAAATGAAAGATCCTAATCAGTATTTAAAGCAAAATATACAAAAAGACACCGTGCCGATACACTTACAACCTCATAGTTTAAATACCAAAATAAAAAATAAAAAAATGAGTTTATCAGCACACTTGTTGTATAAAGAAAGATAATCTAATATTTAGTGGTTCTTAAAAAATACTTACAGGGCAGAAATACAATAACCCAGAATGGAAGAAAGATGTGGTGCATGTTGGAGCTGGCTCTGACTCTGTGAAGCGATGAACACTAGAGGCATTCAGTTACAGATCTGAAGCACACAACCCTGATGTCACCATTTCCTGTAGTTCAGGTGTTTCCAAAGAGCCCTGCTTTCAATACATTGCTAAGCTGCTTACATATAAAGTGCTTGTAAGTTCATATCACAGTTGGGAGCCTGCAGTTTTTCATTTCTTTATTTTTTAAAGTGGTAAGAAGTTTAATTTGATTTTTAATTTGAATTCATTTTGACACGCAAGGTGTTTAAGAATTACAATGTTTCTATTTTACTAAGGAAAAAGAAAATCAAATGTGCAGTTAAATTAACAATGTATAAGATCAGGCTAAAGAGTATATATCGGGGTTATGAAAAATATAGCGTGACACGTCCTCACATGTTACTAGAACTGTTTAAATAATGTACATGTAATTCGTCTTTTCATTGCTAACATCCTGAGAACATTTTATAATTTTAAAATCTGTTTCAAAGCTATTTTCAAAATATCTGCTCTAGTGCACTAAGGTTTGAGATCTGTCCTCTAAATCACTGCAGGAAGAGTGATAAAGAAACCAAAACAATGTAACAACAAGTGCTCTGGCTTTTCTGTTCCGTACCACATCATGGGTCGCTATTGCTGTGTCACCTGTTTGACAATGTGGGCAATAATCCTTACTAGAGCAGACATTTTGAAAAGAGGTTTGAAACAGACTTTAAGTTATAAGTGTAAAACGTTATCAGGATGTTATGAAAAGAAAAATTTCCAGGTACGTTATTTAAACAGGTGTAGCAACACGTGGGGACGGATGACGCTATATTTTTTGGAACCCCACTAATTACTCAAACTGTGGAGTTAAGGTTAGCAATGGGGTTAAAAGTTAGAGCTTGCAAAGTCAGGATTAAAAGTATATAACCTCCTGATGCTGCAAGTATAAGGGGGTATGCCCATTTTGAGTGGGTTAGTGGCAACGCTTCAGGGAGGAGAAAGATTTTCTGCAGTTAAAAACTACCAATATGACAAGTAGAACAACTGGAAGGCTTACAATGTTATCAAGTGAACACCAAAGTTACATGAGGGAAGCATTTTCTAAACAGTCACAGTATTGTGTATTATTGTGTGTTGCTGCATGTTGTGTTTCTGTCTCTTGTCTGCCCTCTTGTAGAGTTTTCAGACAGGAAGACTGATAGGTTTGTGTACTGTGGCACTAGCTGCACAGTAATACACTCCAGTGTCTGCAGCATCAGCATTCTTTATATTTAGAGTGATTCTCTCCATCTGTGTCCTGGAGATAGTAAATCTATCAGGGATGTTTTCACCCTTTTCTGGATCGCTGCCGTATGGAGAGGAAAAGACCAGTTGAAGCTCACTGGAGTTTTGCTGTTGATACCAGTACATGTAGATATTAGCAGCACTCTGGTTGCAATTCATCTCTACAGACTGGCGCAGGCTCACTACAGCAACCGGGGGCCACTGGGTGACTTTCAGAGTTGACTGAGACGCTGCGTCTGTGGAAAGAAAGAAATACAATTGTTGTTTCTCACACAAAGTAACAATGTCTGATACAGCAAAGGGAAATAAATGTGTCTGTAAAAAATAAATAAATACATACAAATATTTTAAATTAGCCTTTCACCACTGAGCAATAATTGACTTTGAAATCAGAAAAACAGAAATAATATACATGCACTGTGCTGATACACTGACAGCCTCATAGTTTAATGAAAGAAATACAAAAAATACTCAAACTGAATTTACTCTCAGAGCTTATCAGCACACTTCTTATATAACGAAAGAGAATCGCATGACATTTAGTGTGTTTTAAAAAAAAAAAAAAACTTACAGGGCAGAAATACAATAACCCAGAATGGAAGAAAGATGTGGTGCATGTTGGAGCTGGCTCTGACTCTGTGAAGCGATGAACACTAGAGGCATTCAGTTACAGATCTGAAGCACACAAACCACACAAAACCACTTCTGACGTTTCCTTCCCGTGTGTTAATGAGGATGCGTCATACATGGCTTTTAATGCTTCTCAATGGCATCTTCACAGACACAAGTGATTTTAGAAACAGTGAGTAGATGATTGCTATTAAATAAGTAGATTTGTCAGAGATGTACTTACATCCCAAATTGTTTGTCTAGAAAGGCATATATTGTGGGCTTCTGTGTGTTTGACTACAGTGTCCTTATACAGTTGTTTATTGTTTTTAAGTAAGTCTCTGCACTGTAACCCCGCTGCGGTGCAACCCGTCAGACCTATTGGGGCGCAGGCGACTGATGCTTCGATATACGGGCTGCTCGTATTTAGAAGGAACTAATATTGTCAGTGGAGTGCCTATATTATTTTAATGCATTTTCACATTATGATTAACAAAAGTAGGCTATGCAATGCAGCTAGAATCTATAGACCTATGGGTTTTTGTTACATGACTGCCACTGAGTGTACAAGGTACGTCCTCTTAGTAATACAAAACAGTAGGATTTTCTCCTCCCCTTAAAAGGTAACGATTTCCCTTTATTTAACTTGTGAAGGGGCTGGTAATGGTGCAGGAATTCCCCTGTTTGCTGCACTCATCCCTTCCTGCCAGTTCAACACCACTTGTGCCCATGTGGGCGGAGATTCTGAAAGTAAACAGTATTCTCCAATCAATGTATCGATAATCATACTGTAGCGTATCAGGAAAATAAACCCAGACACTGCTTTACGACAAAGGTAGATCACTATCGCAGTTTATTGAAGAACTCATTACTAAAGGCACAGGACTACATGCAGTACAGTGCAGGTGTCTAATTGATTCACTGCAATTAAATAACCCAACAACCCCCATTAATAACCTGAACCTCAATTATTCACAATTCCCCTTGTCTTAAGGAAAAGAACACAAGAGGGCACTGCATAACCTTTTTGTATGTACAGTCAGCACTCACGTATCCGACTCTATAAAATGTTGACTTCAGTGACGGTTAAACGAGTGATTATTCCATTCTGGTTCGTTCCAACCCTTGTCCGTTTTTTCAGGGAAAACAAAAAAGATACAATGTGAAAAATACATAGCTGAAAGGACTGTTTTAAAATAAGTAGGCTTCCATTTAGATGTACTGTAGTTGGTTTTGTTGGTACAGTACTATATTTTCAACAGAAGTATTTTAATTCAGAACGATAGAATTCTGAAAATATCAACTGCCATAAGAGACGACATGTGGACAGTAATACAGAACATACTTTTAAATACGGTACGTATAGTGCAAAGAAGAGCAACCAGAATTATCCTGGGTTTAAAAGGCATGTCATATGCAGACATGCTAAAAGAACTGAATCTATTCAGTCTTGAACAAAGAAGACTACGCAGCGATCTGATTCAAACATTCAAAATCCTAAAAGGTATAGACACTGTCGACCCAGGGGACTTTTTTGACCTGAAAAAAGAAACAAGGACCAGGGGTGACAAATGGAGATTAGATAAAGGGGCATTCAGAACAGAAAATAGGAGGCACTTTTTTACACAGAGAATTGTGAGGGTCTGGAACCAACTCCCCAGTAATGTTGTTGAAGCTGACACCCTGGGATCCTTCAAGAAGCTGCTTGATGAGATTCTGGGATCAATAAGCTACTAACAACCAAACGAGCAAGATGGGCTGAATGGCCTCCTCTCGTTTGTAAACTTTCTTATGTTCTTACTGTGGACCTGACTACCGTTGTCGGTATTCAGTCCACAGACAACAGCGCCCTCTGCGGGCTAAGGAGAAAATAACTCCAACTCAAAGAAAATAATAAAACTGGGCACCAGTGCGGTGTTGCAAATAAACCTTCTGCCTCCCGTGTGTGTCAGTGAATATCCCACCACCCTTCCACAGTCAGTATAAAAGAAATTCATTCACTTTTAGATCTTAAAGGGAAAACGAGTATAACAGCAGTCAGTCAGGCGTTAAAGGGGTTTCCAGTTGAGACAGTTTGATGCACGGAGGAGGTACAGTAATAATGACATCACAGTAAGGCCCCCCAGTGAATTCTGGTGAATTCCTTGTTCACAGTTGGATACAGTAAGAGTGACTGTGCCTTCGTTGTCCTAAACTGATCTTCAGTGGTTTCTACAGGTCATGCCATTTCATACCAGCCAAATCCGGACTTACAGATGGTTTATATGATTTAAACAGGGTCAGGCAGCTCAGTGTTTTATTCAGTTTTCTAAAAAAAAAAAAAAAAAAGTTTCTTTATATAGAGTTACCCCAGCTATAAGAATAACTGAAGTTATTCTTTGAATAACTGAAGTTATTCTTTGAATAACTGAGCTACACTTATGGTATAAATAACTTTCAGATGACTAGCAGTATAGGTGACTGTATGTGCACTGCAATTTGAGGAACTAGCATTCACTGTTTTTAAATATTGGAAGTGAACACAATGTCAATGTATTGTAGAATTTTGCAGTAGCCAAATAATTCCACAAGATGGCACACATGTTCTGTAAGAGTTATTAGAGCCACAGCTTCAAACGTTAGGAAGAAAAAAAAAAGTAATTTCATTGCCTGGTTATACTGTGTAGGCTACTTATGTATCAACTGGTATGATTGAGCATGGATAATTTTCTTTTTAATACAATTGCAGGAATCATGCTAAATACCTAATAGTTATGATTATTAGGGAATTTTGCATTAAAGTACTTTATAAAATAGCTTGGATAAATGAAATGCTTTGATTGGCTGAACAAGACAGAATTGTCTTACTGCACGGCTAGGGGCTCCTCGCCTCTGAAGATAGAAGCGTGTCTGGACTGCAGGGCTTGGGGCTCCTCACCTCTGATAGAAGCATGTCTGGACTGTAGGGCTTGGGGCTCCTCACCTATGATAGAAGCATGTCTGGACTGCACAGCTAGGGGCACCTCACCTCTGATAAAAGCGTGTCTGGACTTCAGGGCTTGGGGATCCTCAACCTCTGAAGATAGAAGCGTGTCTGGACTGCACAGCTTGGGGCTCCTCATCTCTGAAGATAGAAGCGTGTCTGGACTGCACAGCTTCGGGCTCCTCACCTCTGAAGATAGAAGCGTGTCTGGACTGCACAGTTTGGGGCTCCTCGCCTCTGAAGATAGAAGCGTGTCTGGACTGCACAGCTTGGGGCTCCTCACCTCTGAAGATAGAAGCGTGTCAGGACTGCACAGCTTGACACACAGGCATGCAGGTGCAATAATGAAATTATCAAAGCTTTCATTTTTAAAGTTTGTGAAAATCCACTGTCAATACAGATAGATATATGTATATTTATAAATAATACACATTGTAATATAATGCAATTCAATAACATTATTTAGGTCAATTGCATAATGGCATAGACCATTATGTACAAGACAATCTGTAACAAACTAAATTGGATCTGAGTATCTCTGATTGTGTATAATGGCATGTATTTGCAGGTTATGTAAAGATCTTTAACACAAGACTGATATGTTGAAGATGCAGACAAAGGTACTGGATAAGAAATGTAATTAGCTGGAAGAAATTAGAAATGGGCAGACTCATGGCAAATTACATTTAATAGAGAAAAGTGTAAGGTACTGCACGCAGGCAATAAAAATGTGCATTATAAATATCATGGGAGATACTGAAATTCAAAGAAGGAATCTATGAAAAAGACCTAAGAGTTTGTGTTGACTCAGAAATGTCTTCATCTAGGCAATGTGGGGAAGCTATAAAAAAGGCCAACAAGATGCTCGGATATATTGTGAACATTGTTGAATTTAAATCAAGGGAAGTAATGTTAAAACGCATTAGTAAGACCTCATCTAGAATATTGTGTTCAGTTCATTACAAAAAGGATATTGCTGTTCTAGAAAGAGTGCAAAGAAGAGCGACCAGAATTTTCCCGGGTTTAAACGGCATGTTGTATGAGGACAGGTTAAAATAATTGAATCTTGAACAAAGAAGACTACGCGGTGATCTGATTCAAGCATTCCAAATTCTAAAAGGTATAGACAATGTCGACCCAGGGGACTTTTTCAACCTGAAAAAAGAAACAAGGACCAGGGATCACAAATGGAGATTAGATAAAGGGGCATTCAGAACAGAAAACAGGAGGCACTTTTTTACACAGAGAATTGTGATGTTGTTGAAGTTGACACCCTGGGATCCTTCAAGTAGCTGCTTGATGAGATTCTGGGATCAATAAGCTACTAACAACCAAACAAGAAAGATGGGCCGAATGGCTTCCTCTCGTTTGTAAACTTTCTTATGTTCTTATGTTCTTATGTTATATGCACTGACATCTTCAGCATTTGATCAGGAATATATTGTCTGAGCTTATAAAATGTGTTCTTTTATTTAATACATGAGGTAGGAACCTAGACTGTTATTCATGTTCTTCAGTCAATAGTTACCATCCAAAAACACTGAATTTAACGCATTCACATTTGTGACGCATATTTTACCCTTATTTTTATCGTTTTTTAGTCAAATGAAGACAATATTATGTATTGGGTCATAAAAATGCATATTGTTGCATTTGTTGTTTTACAAGCAGCACATTCATGCCATTTCATTCTCACATAGTAAGAATTCACAAACATGATCCAAATGTTAGAGTTACTTGTAATGTGGCCATCTGTGCCTATTCTACTAGAAGATGGAAGACTTACAGGAGTCACTTAAGTAAGAAACACACAGGAATAATAGAATCCACTGATAGTGCAGATGGTGAGTTGTGTGAAGATGAAAGTCCTGGTAATTGAGACAAATGCTGCGATTCTGATGTACCGAGTGAAACAGACACTTTAATGCAGCTTTTGCATTAGCCTTACAAGCACAGCATAAACTTTCATAAAGAGATATTCATGAAGTTCTCTCATCTCCATCATTTCTTGAAGTTGAACGTCTTTCTTTTTTAAGACAAACATTGATTAATGAACTTACATGCACTGTGCTGATACACTGACAACCTCATAGTTTAATGAAAGAAATACAAAAAAATACCCGAACTGAAGTTATTCTCAGAGTTTATCAGCACACTTGTTGTATAAAGAAAGAGAGTCTCATGGCATTTAGTATTTAAAAAAAAAACTTACAGGGCAGAAATACAATAACCCAGAAAGGAAGAAAGATGTGGTGTGCTCGAGCTGGCTCATGACATCCAGTTCACAAACTATATTTATTAACGTGGAGGGCAGACACGCGTTGTCTTTGGACATAGCTGGGATCAAAAAAAGGACGGGAATTAATTCAGTTAGACATTGTGTTTAACTTTAGCATAGTTTTTACAGCAAGGGTATTCTCAAACAGCTGCTTTAATACTATAACAAGGGCATAACGCAGTTCATGGTAAGTGGTTTTATACAGAAATGTAAACCCACAAGAGGTATACAACATGACAGTCCAGACATAGCAAAAAACAATAATAAAAAAAGCCCCCCGCATTATCATTAAGGTGAA
Organism: Acipenser ruthenus; assembly: GCF_902713425.1. Lineage (NCBI taxonomy): Eukaryota > Metazoa > Chordata > Actinopteri > Acipenseriformes > Acipenseridae > Acipenser > Acipenser ruthenus. Next base: position 2,646,701 of record NC_081238.1, read on the forward strand.
CTACACCACTGCTAACCATAAAATCCCCCATCAGCCACTTCTTTCTGCCATCTTGGAATCCACAGTAACAACTGACCTGCTCCCTTGCAATACTTATAGTTAAGGATGAACACGCTCATTAACATTTACTCGAGTAAATGAGATTTACCCAAACGTGCACGAGCATCGCCATTTCACATGTAAATTGACCCAACATGGAAAACCCATGATTGTCTTTCTGCTGGAAAATTTCATTTGTACAGATGATAGTCAAACATTTTGCATATAGTATGGCAATTCTGTGTACTTTTTGTTTGGCAAATTTTGTTTGTAGCATTATAAACATATGCTGTTATTACCTTTTAGTTACTGATAATAATAATAATAATAATAATAATAATAATAATAATAATAATAATAATAATAATAATAATAATAATGTTGAGAAGCTGTGAAAATTGTTGTCGGTCAGAATACAATAAAAAGATTCTACTGATGCTGAGGGCTTCAGGGGCCCCCACGCCTTCTGTCCTTTTTTTCTGCCACCCCACTGTTTTTGGTCAGCAGCCGCCACTGAATTCCACTGCACACTGTACTTTGGCTTTTACCAAGATGTAACACCGTAAACTTTCAGGCCTCTTGCTTTTTTATTCAGTACCAGCTGTCTATACCTTTTTGTACAGGCAGCCTGCAGCGCTGCTTCACAGTGCCTTGCTGCACAATGGTAAGTGCCAGTGTCTTCAATGGTAAGGTTTCTGATTTGCAGTGTGAACTGGTTTTCAGAGCTGCTGTGGGTCATTTTGAAACGATCTGCAAAGCCTTGACCATAGCTGGCAAACTCATCACAAATAAACTCAATTGCTTTCCCAGACTGCTGTTGTTTGTACCATAGCATGGTATAGCTGCTCATAGCAGCACCCTTGACGCTGCATTGGAGGACTGTGGAATTCCATACAGGTGCTAAGATTGCCTGTTGAGACTGAAGAACAAGCTGGTTGGCCAAAAGGTCTGTGAAAACAGAAAGCAAAAAGGAATTGAATGCATTGTTTTTTTTGTTTTGAATTAAATATTCCAGGATGCACACACACGCACATAGAGTATCACTGTATAACCAGAGATTTAAGAATGTTTAGTTAATTATGTTTTGTTTAGTTCTGTGTATTTCCAGCATATTACAAATTGTTTTAGAAGTGGTAGCTTGGCACCGTTTAAAGCAAAACCAGAACCAGGGTCTGAAGAATGGGGACGTTATGTTTTTTATTTGTTTTTTGGTGGATAATTTGTTTCAGAATTATTACCAATAGTTAAATCTGTCACTATTGCACTGTACATAATAATAAAAAGAATTAAACAATGGCTACATTGTAGTGCTATTATTCCTGAAAAGAAAATCCCTTGATCCTGTCCTTATTTATTATGACGTGCGTTTACAATAAACTTTTAAATGCTGCTCCAGAGGGTCATTTTATGATAATTAAAGAGGCACTGTGCTGATACTTCAGAGATCATGCATCACAAGAACATACCAATAATTAAACACGCTCTGCATTAAAAAGGGTGTTTCCAAGGACTTTGTAAGATTTTAGAATTATATTCCAGAACTTGTATATTGCATTTCTAATGTATATGTGCAGTATAAATAGATTAACCTGATTAATAATCTATTGCCCTTTTTCTTTCCTGAAAAGATATACTTACGTGATAAAAGATTAAAAACAGAAAGAAGGATCAAAACTGTGTGCATGTTTTCAGAAAGATCTCCACAAAGTGCAGCTGAGGCAGTCTGAGGGGAAGCAGTTATCACTGTGGGCTGTTTTAAGTTAAACAGGAAATTAGCAGGGTGAGCATGCCATTGGTTCACTGTCAAGCACGATAAACAGATCCTGTCAGATTGCTCTGAAGCAGGCCAGCTATGAATCAGAGCGGTTCAGCACCTCAGTAATCACGGTGCTATAACTGATCAATCCTAGCACCAGCAGCCGGGAGGGAGGAGGCACTGCAGTGAACTGCAGACACTGAAGCACATAAAGTGACAACATTACATTTCAGCTGTGATGCCGCAGAGGACTTTGACAATCATTGAGGTTTGTAAAACTGCAAAAGTAACCACCTACTCTGAGCCAACACCAACCTGGGTCACAAAAGAGTAAGCCAATACTGTGATGCTAGGATGTAATCATACCTCACCAGGTGCAACACTATACAGGGAGTTAAACTGAACATGTTTATGGCCTCAGTGCTTACGCAAGCTGCCTACCCAATGTGTTCACTATGAGCACTGTGCTTTTCCATTGATTGCACTTCCTTTGCTCTGCATTAAGCAAGTTCATCCAGGTCTCAGTATAGGAGTGGCTGATGCATGCTGAGAATCAGACTGAGGACTCAGAACAGGAAAAGGGGTCAAAGTTGTGGCTACAATTTTTAGTGGCGTTAGAAGGGGTTTATAGATCTGTGATGAGAAATTTCTTTCAATTCGGCTTAGCTCTCCACCCCCACCTATTGGTCATTTTTATACATTACACTAAATAGAGACAGCAGTCCTGGAAAGTTCAATAAAATGTTACTTTTAAAACCAATTTTGCACTGTGTTCCTTAATTTACCATACTTCGCTAATTTGCCACACCCGTCGGGGTTTTGCAATTCTTAACTATACTTTACCATGCTTTCACTATTCTTTTTTTTTACTTTTTGTGTTGATAAAAACACTTTTTTAAATAATAGCTGCTTCTATCACTAGAAAAACTGGAAGTTTAAAGCAGAGTGGATTTAAAAGTTTTGAATTTCCTGTGCGTCTCTTGATTTCTTACTGCCATTACCTTCCAAATGGAATTCAATGATTTCCTCCTGAAGATGTGCGACCAAGTCCCGTTCTGAAGGATTTCCTTCTGGGAGAGGCAAAGGTGTGTGACTACAGGAGAAAGGAGTCTTCTCCAATATTGATAAGAGACAACTCAAATTTCCTAAATCACAAACTAAGAAAAAAAAGTTAATCAGATCATGTCGGCGTTCTGGGTTGAAGCTGCCCTTTTCATTGTGCTCACCTGTGCTCGAGTTTACATGACATTGCATTTTAAGAAAGCTTGCCATGGGTTTAAGTTAATTCTCGAAACTCACATGTTATACTACAAACTATCAGCTCTCTCAGATACTGGTCAAATGCAAAAAAACTATAACTCAGAAGTCAGATTTTACTTAGGTACAAACTTGTCCTTATTGGTCTTCAAAGGCAGCACTGCAAATGTGGTTCAGAGTGGTTTGCTTGTTTCAGCAATGAATTGACAGTTTGTGTTTTGGCATATTAACAAGAATAAACACATGACTACATTAACATGTGCACTATAGTATGGGTATGTACAGCATGTCAGCCCAGGTGGAGAGATGTGTTCTCATGTTAACATTTGCTGTGGCTTGGGAGAGTTCTTGTACAGGAGAAAGGGGATCTGCAGCACTGTGCTTTGCTGGCTGCACAGTAGTAAATGCCGCTGTCTTCCTTTGTTAAATTAGAGATGGTTAAAAAACCCTTCTTTGCTGCTTCTCCTCTTATACTGAATCTTTCTTTAAACTTCTCTTCAAGGGATGGAGATGTCAACTGAAGATATCCGATCTGTTTGAAAGCTCCCTCTCCTCTTGATTGTTGATACCAGTACATGTAGTTATAGCTGCTATCATCATGATGGCACTCAAGCACTGCAGACTGCCGAGGTCTTTCACCCACTGGAGGGGACTGCACAATACTGATGCCCTCAGAGGGATCTGTGTACAGAAAGGGGATTGCAATGTTACTACTAATTATAAACCAAATCTCACCCAAGTTCATGTAATTTAAAAGCTCTTACTTGGAAGCCAGTGTAGTAAAGCAGTTAATACAATGAAAACTCCTGCCATTGTCATGTCTCAGTGCTGGAGACAGAATAACAGCAACGCTGCACTGCCCTGAACTTTCCTTCCTATATACTGAGACAGGAAATGACATCAGAGCAGGTGTGGGAGTCAATAAATTACATTACATGTTCCTGCACATTCCCTGGAACTTCATTCCACATTCATATTAAAAAATACTGTCTTTAGCATCGAACCTTAACTTCAATTCTGTAGAATTAGGGGTGTTTTAGTGTGGGCCCCACGGTGATTTGCGTCCAATGGGACCCCCAAAAAAGCATTTGTTAATGATGTTACTACATTGTATAACTTGCACTGTAATGCAGTATTTGTATATTTTACATCATCTATTAAGCATCTCTATTTGTATGAGTAAAGAGCTGGTTGTAGATGCTTAGGTGCAAGAGGTTCATTCTTTTCAGAAGCCTGATTCCCTCTTATTTTCTTTCCTGGAGTTAGTGCCCTCGCTGTCACCATGGTCAGTTATTTATTTTATTTATATAGCATCTTATGTCATAGACCCCAAGGTGCTTTACAGAAAACATAATACACACAGCAAAATAAAACATTAAAATAGCATAAAGATAATAAAACGTCTATTTCAAATAAAAGTAAAGACATTTCCAATCATATTTGTTTTAAAAAAAACAGTAATAATAATACAAACAGCAATTAAAAACAGCAAGACTCTGAGCTTCTCTGACAAAAAATGCAGAGCGTTCCATGATGCAGGAGCCTGATAAGAAAAGGCCTTCCTCCCATACTACCCTTGCAATAACCAAGAGTCCTGCATCCTGAGATCTAAGATTCCGCTTAGGAATGTATGGGATCAACAGCTCTTATAAATAACGGGGTGCTAATCCATTAAGGGCTTTACAAGTTAAAAATAAAATCTTAAAATCAATTCCAAACTGCCAGTGTAAGGAGGCCAAGACAGGAGTAATATGTTCACCTTTTCTGGTTTTAGTTAGAATTCTTGCAGCAGCATTCTGAATAAGCTGCAAGGATGAAATGACCGCTATGTCAGATATTCATGCTTAATTCATATGCAAAGCTGAGACAAAAGAGCACAGGTAAGATATCCTGATGGGGTGACTTCATTTTCATTTGTTTGGTGATGTTTCCGCCTGCTGGTTACTGCCTTTACTACATACAAATCAACCTGCCTGGTACATGAGACTGCATACAAAACTTATGTGAACGCTGGTAAGGTTGTAGCTTGGGAGAGTTTTTGTAGAGGAGACAGGTGATCTGCAGCACTGTGCTTTGCTGGCTGCACAGTAGTAAATGGCGCTGTCTTCCTTTGTTAAATTAGAGATGGTTAAAGTGCCTCTCTGAGTTGTTTGTTTAGTGAAAGTGAATCGTGTTTTAAAATCATCTTCATTTGTTGCTGGTTGTGTCTGAAAAGCATATCCGATCAGTTTGAAAGCTCCTTCTCCTCTTGATTGCTGATACCAGTACATGTAGCTATAGCTGCTATCATCATGATGGCACTCAAGCTCTGCAGACTCCCCAGGTCTTTCACCCACTGGAGGGGACTGCACAATATTGATGCCCTCCGAGGGATCTGTGTACAGAAAGGGGATTGCAATGTTACTACTAATTATAGAAATAATGTATCTTTTGTTAGCAAACCAAATCTCACCCAATTTCATGTAATTTAAAGGTTCTTACTTGGAATCCAGTGTAGTAAAGCAGTTAATACAATGAAAACTCCTGCCATCGTCATGTCTCAGTGCTGGAGACAGAATAACAGCAACGCTGCACTGCCCTGAACTTTCCTTCCTATACACTGAGACAGGAAATGACAGCAGAGCAGGTGTTGGAGTCGATACTGAAGCACATTTCAAAAGAGCTGGCAGCAGATATTGAGAAAGTCTGAATAGGAAAGGGGGAAGCGGTTACAACAGTGAGCTGGAATGAATATGGAGTCAGAAGGATAAATATGACAGGGTCCCTCAGTTATATGCTTAACAACAAGTGACAGCAGAGGTCTCCCTAGTGTAGCTTTAGGAGGAGGTCATGTGACTATCAGGAAAACTCATTTAAACATTCTTTTTTTAATAACATACTTCTTCCCACATTGTTATTCTCTGTCCAAAGGCAATCATGTTGTGACGCATGACCAGCACAGGAAGTCTTGTTTGTGTATTGTCATCATCACTGCTGGTAACATTGTGATAGTCTTTTCATATGTACAAGAAGCCTTGATGTTCCTTTGTGAAATGTAGTGGGAAAGGCAGGATCTGTGGTACTTGGCATCAGAGGTAAATCAATGTGAGTAAGACAGCATTCTAACCAGCACTGCTTCACCAGACCTCTTCTCTGCAGTCTCCAGGGCTTTTGATCTTGTTGTCTGCCCAGTACCAGTGCTGATTCTGTCAGTCTTACTCTGCGTTTGTCAGGAAGTCGATGGGCCACATATGAAACAATGCTCTTGTATGTTGAAGTTTGAGGTAACATATCTGCTCTAGTCTTTGTGGCTGGGAGAAAGAGGCCTCTTCTCTGATTGGCATTGATAGCTTGTGATGCTGAACATTACATTTTGCTGCCCTACATGCTTTGTGATAGCAAATTTTGCATTTTATTATTATTATTTTATTTAGCAGACGCCTTTATCCAAGGCGACTTACAGAGACTAGGGTGTGTGAACTATGCATCAGCTGCAGAGTCACTTACAATTACGTCTCACCCGAAAGACGGAGCACAGGGAGGTTAAGTGACTTGCTCAGGGTCACACAATGAGTCAGTGGTCAAATTTCAAAATATCACTGTCCTGGTCACAACAGCAAAGTTTGTGGGGAATAATAGCCATTTTCTATACTTTTGAGGCATAAGCAATTAGGAAATAACACTTACTACCCAGGAACCAAAAAAAAAAAAAATTGTTACACGGTGTAATCAAATACAACATAACACAGGGGCGGAGGGGGACCCCGTTCTAAAATAAAATAAACAAATCAATGTACAGGGCACCTCGTGTTTTAACGTGAACTTCCCTTTCCAATCAAATCCTTCTAGATTACTGTATTTACTGTTAAAGTAAAACCCCAAATACTTCCATGGTCAGGCTCTGCCTCCAATACATGGCTGAGAGATTGTCTTTGTAAATGTGTCTTTGTTGAGCTATTGAGTGGAGAGACAGAGAGACTGCCCTCACTAACCTGGCACTTGTGGATTATTAGTCTATCCATTATACAGAGTGGGTTGCCTTTGGCAGATGTCATTTTTTAGCTGTGGTTAAAAGCTGTGGTTATTCTTAGTGGCTTTTAATGTTTATCTCTACATGATTGTAAGTATGTCCTAAATTGTAAAGGCTGCTAACCCAATGCGGCTAAGGGTAGGGCTTGTTAATGTCATAATCTTCAGATCTTTCATTCACATTTATGCAGAGCTAAAAAAAGTCATTCTTTTTTACTTTACTAATTGAAATAATAATTTCAAATACTGGACTCATAACTGTATAGTAATAGGAAACTAGTAATAACTAGTCGCCTGCAAGGTACACAGTGCCATCTAGAGGAAGTTCCAGCAGTAGCATTTGTTTCAGCTTCATTTGCTGAGATGCACTCATTAACTGTAAATTTAACTTCACTTTTTTCTTCATTATTTTACTGCTTACCCCTTTTGGGGTGTGTGGAAGTGGGGGGGGGGGTATTCACTGACACGGGAGACAGAAGATTTTAGTTGCAAACACTACACTGTGCCTATACGCCGGGGTTGGCCTGGGTTCCCCGTACTTCTACACACGTCCCCTCGGGTACGTGTTTATTTCTATTGCTCTGTGAAAATTAGTTTTGGTTTTTACGAAAGGCTGCCCCTCAGCCGGGCTCGCCTGCTCCTTGTTTCACGCTGGCCTCTTCTGCCAGCGACACTGTATTTCCCCCAACACAGCCACCCGAACGCATAACCAAGCCAGTTCTTATGAGCCGAGCAGTCTCCCAAGGCCCGCCCCTCAGCCACTCAGAGAGAGGGAAAGCACACACACCCTCTTCCCCACCTCTCCGTGTCATCGCCATGACCGACAGGCGGATCCCACGAGACTGCTGCCCTCTACCTGCAGTAATACGAATGTGCCAGACAGTCAGTCCAGATCTCCCCTGTTACAGGGTGCAACCCCCAGTTTGACAAACACTGATATAAATGTCATGTTTTTTGGTTGCAACTTTATAGTATCAAAAGTGTAAATGGTGCTGCTGGGTGCATTTAGTAATTCTATCAATTATTCATTTCATATCCTACACAAAACCAATGTAAATGGTCATTATCAGTTTTAACATGGAGACCAAATTGCCTCAAATTCAGATCTACATGTGGGACAAAATTGATTGCCTGTATAGTGAATTGTAACAGGGGAGATCTGTGCTGACTGTCTGGCGCATGCGTGGTACTTCAGGAAGGGGGCAGCAGCCTCGTAGATCCGCCTGTCAGTCATGGCAGTGACACGGAGATGTGGGGAAGAGGGTGTGTTGGATTTCCCTCTCTCTGAGTGGCTGAGAGGCGGGCCTTAGGGGATTGCCTTGGGGGATTGCTGACCCAATAAGATAACACTCTGTTGTTGCCTCAGCTGTGCCTCTCTAAGATGAAAAACAAACCAGCGGAAGCACTGCTGCCGGACCAAGCACAGCCGAAGTGGAACGAGAACAAAACAAGATAAAAAGAAAGAAAAGGGATTTTTTTTTAGTATCAGGGAAAAAATTGGGCAGACCCCAGAAAGTATCCGCATAGCAGGGTGAGGGAACGGGTGAGCGTAGGACGGAGACCCGGGCCCTGCGGATAGCAATGGTCGGGGTAACGCTGCAAAGTGCAGCACCTTTATTTTGTAGTTTGTTAAAAGTGTTTTGTTTTCTCCTTTCCCTTTGTACCTTCTGTTTTGGATGATTTATTTCTGACACTTGCATGTGCACCAAAGGTGACCAAGTAACCTGCTAATACCATCGTTGGTAGAAGCAGTACCACAGTGCCACCTTGTGGTAAAGAATAAATAGGGCATCCAAGTTGTGTTAAGAACTCCAACTTTCTGTCTCTCGTGTGTGTCAGGGAATTGCCCACCACCCTTCCACATGAATGAATATTAAACCTTGAAAATAATCATGGGTTCATATCTTGGTGAAAGACAAAATAAAATATTTAAAATAACAAGTAGTAGCTTGTGATGGAAATATAATGAGTTCTGGTCGTAAATCTCCCTTTGGACAGGTTGTCCTGACAGTTCATTCCCTGGGTCGGGAAGTCAATCAGCCTGGAAAAAGACGAGACTCCAGTGCGAGAATGTATTGACCTGGAAGGTAAACGAGGTAGCAGCTGCAGGCAATAGAGTCAGCTGTAATCGTTTACCAAGGGGTCATGCATAATTGCATAAAAGGGGCTGGAGAATTGTAAATCTTTTCCTTCGCTTGGGTTTTGACGTGGAAACTGGAAGGACCGGGAGATTGCCCAAAATAATTAAAATAATTAAATAATTCGTGAGTGTTTTGTTTGTTTGTCTGTTTAGTAATTGTCTGTGTTTGTTATCACCAGACGGCTAAACACAAATCCGGAGCTGTCACCAAGGGCCAGCACGAAACCGGATCACCACTGCACCACAGTCACGAATAAACATTGTTAGCAGCACCTGTTTCACTAAAAGCACGTATTATATAGTACTTCACCACAAGCACTGAGAGCACTCACTTTGGAACAGTGATCGTGTGTGTCTAATTGTGTGTGTTTTGTACCGTGTTTTTCATTTGCGGGACTGCAACCCTTTGTTTCATCACTGCGCAATACACATTGTTGTGTATTGCCAGCTCTTTATTATTTACTGGCAGGTCATCAGACCATTGGATTATAAACCATTAAAACATTTTCACCCGTACTTTGTTGTCTGTGTGATTCTTGGAATTACGGTGTCTGCACTGCACCTGCTGTACACCTGCTACCACTTACCACTTTGCCACATAGCTGTACTTTACTTTCATTTCATTTTATTCCGGCATAACCTATTTGTATTTGCATGAACATACACTGTAGCTAAACAGTGCCTACTTTTCCCAATTAGACATACAAAGTTATAAAAAGGGTGTTTGTTTTATGGATGCTAGGATTTTCTTTGATTACACATAGATGTAATTACTAAAATGTTTCCTTGGGTCCAAGTCTTGATTGTTTATCTGTTTACTTTGCTTGCTTACTTGCATAATTTACTAGATGCTCAATGTAAACAGTTTTAGTGAACTAAAAGGTGCATTCATTTAAAGGTGTTTTTTTCTTAACACAGCTAAAGTTTGTTTAAATGGATTTTGTGGTCCCAGTTCAGTGCGATATCCAGCACTGATATCTGAGAGAGAGAGGACTGATTTGGGTCCATGTTGTGGTTAACAGAAGGCAGAATGGTGTGAACAATATGTAAGGCTCCCAGCCCTTGGGTTTTGTATTCTCTGTTCCGTTATTATATATTATTTTTTGTGCAGGTGTCTATGTGTTTTGATCATCTTTGCCTCCATCCCATTAAAAACATGTTTAAATATGTTTGCCTAAATGCAGTGTTTATTTTGTGTCAATAGATGGCAGCTTTAGTTTAATGTATTGCAGTGCACTCATAGTAACCTGTATACAGCACTATTTGCAGGTCTCAAATTGAATCATGTACTATAACATGACCTTAGCTTGTATTATAACATGTTAATACTCTCCAGAAATCTGCAGGTACAAGTCAATGGGACACATTTGGATAAATGTGCAAACCTAGCAGCACTTGCATTGCATTGTGCTTTGCTTCCCGATCCTTTCACCAAAACTACACAAGATGACAATCTATTGTGACGACTCAGGGGCGTTGCAGAGGCAGAAGGTGAGTTGCCACAACCCTTGGCCGGAGGAGAAGGTGGTCTTGGGGCGAGCTGATGGGGAGAGAGCTACCTGCCAATATCTGCTGCGGAGATCCAGCGAGGAGAACCACCTCGACCCTGCGACCAGGTCCAGCGACTCGTCGATGCGGGGAAGAGGGTAGGAGTACTTTGCAGAGGCTTCGTTCAGTTGCCTGTAATTGATGCAAAAACACCACTTGCCGTCTTCCTCACTATCACGACACGGGAAGACCAGGGGCTGTCAGACGGCTCGACGATCCCCACGGCTCTCATTTCCTGCATGATGTGGCCTGCAGCCCCTGGCGGGCAGCAGCATGTGGCTGGGGTGTTGCTTGACAGGTCGGACGTTGTCGGTCTCAATCTGATGTTGCACCAAGTATGACGGGAACCTGGACGAGAAGAAGAAGAAACAGGGTCGGCCTGGGCCCGGGTGAAGGTGGGTGGGGCCCTGTGGTCCCTCGGTGTCAGTGGCCCCAGCTGAGGCTGGGGGTGGTCCCCAGGGAGGGCTGAGGTCCCCAGGTGACGGCAGCCCTGGTGAGGTCTGAGTTCCCTGGGGCTGTTACATCAGAAAACAGGGGTCGGGGAGGCGTCTGTCCCTGCTGAACAGGGGTGTCTCACTCCTGACCCCCCGGAGTTAAAAGGGCCAAGCTCAGGCCCCCCATTAAATGCGATGTCCCAGACTGCAGGTATCGTTCTCCCTGCCACCTCTATCGCCAACCTCCCCTCTCCCTGCATGGGAGCCACCTCTCCTGTCACGGTGCTCAGGTGTACGGTCATCGGTTCCAGCTTGGCTCTGGCAGGCAACACATCGGTGCGTACTAGTGTGACCGTGGACCCTGTGTCTATCAGGGTGTTGCAAGGAACTCCCTCAATCTTGATGAAGGCGTGGCAATAATATCCTACAGAGGTCTGCCACACTACCAGTGCAGGCCTGTGAGGGTGGCTGTCGGAAGCTCCTGGATGGGGCGTGGTCCCATCCCCTTGGCTTGGCGGTTGGACCCGAGTCACAGGCGGATTGAAGGCCTGGTGGGTGCTGGTGGAACTGTCGGAGGGGCCGGCGGCGTCTCTCTTACCCCGGCCCCTGTTGGTTTCCCTGCTGCTGGGAGTTCTGGAGTGGAGAAGCGGCCCCAGCCACAGGGCAGAAGCGCTGGATGTGGCCAGGCTTGTCACAGGCCCAACACAGCCGCGTGCGGGGCTCAGCCACATGGGTGGGTGGCCTGAGTGCCATCTTCAAGAGCGCTACCATTTCAGAGGCATGCAAGAGTGACATCGTCCTCAGCTCTTTCAGAGACCTGTGGTCTGGCGTGCATGGACCTGGGGAAGGCTGGGTTTCTTCTCCCACTTGCCCTCCTCTAGCATGGCCTCTATCCTTTGGGCGTGGGCCAGGGCGAGCTCTAGGGAGATTGGAGCAGCAATCCGGACCTGTTGGCACAGGGCTTTAGGGTTAAGCCTCGGTTAAAGGCCTCGGTGGCCAGTTCTTCCTGAGCTGCAGGTGTAAAGCTGGAGTATCCCTACCGGGCAAGATTATTTATTTCTTAGCAGACGCCCTTATCCAGGGCGACTTACAATCGTAAGCAAATACATTTCAAGTGTTACAATACAAGTAATACAATAAGAGCAAGAAATACAATAACTTTTGTTCAAGCAAAGTACAAGTGTGACAAACCACAATTCAATAATACAGCAGATAATAGTGATAGTTACATCAGGATATGATTAAATAGTGATAGTTACATCAGGATATGATTAAATACAAAGTACTACAGGTTAAACACTTGGCAGATTACAGTATTCTGAAGTACAGGATTTAATGCAGTAAAATAGGGGGCAGATAAGAGCAAAATAAAGCACATTTACATGAAGGGTGATAGTGTCCCAGGATACAAACAGAGGAGTTCTACAGGTGCTGTTTGAAGAGGTGAGTCTTAAGGAGGTCATTCCACCACTGTGGAGCAAGAGTGGAGAAGGAGCGGGATCTGAAGGCAGGGGAGCGTAGCGGAGGTAGAGCTAGTCTTCTAGTGCAGGCGGAGCGGAGAGGTCGAGTGGGGGTGTAGGGAGAGATGAGGGTCTGGAGGTAGCTGGGTGCAGTCTGGTCAAGGCATCTGTAGGCTAGTACAAGAGTCTTGAACTGGATGTGATCGGAAGATACCGCACGTCTGCGACCAGCACACCCAGCTTCTCTCCCATCTGCCAAAAACGAGTTGCCATGGTTTGGTGCAGAGCAACAGCAGTTTCAACCCCTCCATAGCGGGGTTCCAGAGCAGTAACAACAGCCTGGTAATCTGTCAGCTCCCAGGTCTAGCAGGACTTGTAGTGCCTCCCCTTCTAGCACTGCTTCCAGCTGTCTCACTGCCACTCACTCACTCACTCACTCACTCTCACACACACACACACACTCACTCTCACACACACACTCACTCACTCACTCACTCTCACACACACACACTCACTCACTCACTTACTCACTCACTCACTCACACACTCACTCACACACTCACACTCACTCACTCACTCTAGCACAAAATTGTTTGCCTGTATAGTGAATGAATATTGAACTGTGAAAACAATCATGGGCTAATATCTTGGTGAAAGAATCATGGGTCAATACCTTGGTGAAAGACAAAATAAAATATTTAAAATAATAAAAAATCCAAAAGCAGCTGTACTTGTCTTTCATTTTTCAGTTTATTCCTGCATAACCTATTTGTATTTGCATGAACATACACTGCAGTTAAACAGTGCCTACTTTACACATTTATACATAAAAAAATTATACAAAGGGGGGTGTTTAAGTTGTTTTATGGATGCTAGGATTTTCATTGATTACACAGATGTAATAATTACTAAAATGTTTCCTTGGGTCCAAGTCTTGATTGCTGATATGTTTACTTTGCTTGCTTACTTGCATAATTTCCTAGATGCTCACTGTAAACAGCTTTACAGTGAGCATCATTTAAAGGTGTTTTTTGCTTAACATAGCTAAAGTTTGTTTCAATTGATTTTGTGGTCCCAGTTTCGTGCTGGCATCTCCATTGCGATATCTAGCACTGAGGGAAAGGACTGATCTGGGTCCTTGTTGTGGTTACAGTTTTTCTCGATTGCTAAGTCATTGTGAATAAAACTGGTCCACATGACCAACACCATAACCTAAACAAGCAGAACAGTACACATTTTTGCAAAACAGTAAATCATTTATGGTTGCTTTCACACAAAATGCAAATGCCAAGCACATTTTTGCAAAACAGTAAACACATCTCTCTACACATGATACAAAAATCAATTGGGTAAGTCTTGTCAAACAAAATTAGATCATTTGTTCACAGCAAATAGCACTTACTCCCAGAAGTATGAATCTCTACTGCACATGTCCAAATCCTCATTGCTCAATTGTTCAATCAACAATCAGTCCATAATCACATATACAAGAGGGTACCAGTGAGTTGGTGTTGGCGAGAAATGGTGCAAGTCAGAAAGCAAAGACAAAGGAGAGAAAGAGGGGAACCACAACCAGGAGCCCATAGAGGAAGAGGGGTTTGCATGCGCAGTGGTACAGCAGCTCAAAGGGGAAGACGCAGAACAGATGTTTCCAATGACATACGTGCCACTATCGTTGACCATGTGATAAATCATGGCCTTTCAATGCGAGAGGCTGGGCAGAGGGTGCAACCCAATCTAAGCAGGTCAACTGTGGCATCAATAATTAGGATATTCAGAAATGAGGATAGGTAAGTGACCATATATTACTTCACTGTATTACAGTACTATACGATATACATGTAAGGAGTTTTTCCATCATCCTCCTTGACCATCAAAATTTCATTATATCCATTTATAGAATTGAAAGACAAGCCGGCTCTGGTAGCCGAGGAAGAGTCTTCAACGCTGAACAGGAGGCTGCCATTGTAGATAGGTGGTTGCAAACAATACGTTTGAGGGAGATCCAGACTACAATTATGCAAGACTGTAACAGGGGAGATCTGGACTGACTGTCTGCCACATTCGTATTACTGCAGGTAGAGGGCAGCAGTCTCGTGGGATCCGCCTGTTGGCCATGGCGATGACACGGAGAGGTGGGGAAGAGGGTGTGTGTGCTTTAACTCTCTCTGAGTGGCTGAGGGACGGGCCTTGGGAGACTGCTTGGCCCATAAGAAATGGCTTGGTTGTGCACTCGGGTGGCCGTGTTGGGGAAAATACAGTGGCGCTGGCAGAAGAGGCCAGTGTGAAACAAGGAGCAGGCGAGCCCGGTTGAGGGGGCAGCCTTTCATAAAAATAAATAAATAAATAAATAAATACGCACCTGAGGGGATGTGTGCAGAGGTACGGGGAACCCTGGCCAACCCCAGTGTATAGGCACAGCTGAGTGTAGGACGGAGACCCGTGCTGACCGGCTTAGCGGCAGTGGGGGCACTGCATAAGCAGCACTTTTGTTTGTAGTTTTATTACTGTGTTTTATTTCCCTTTTTCTTTCGCCTTCTGTTTTCATTATTATTTTTGAGCACTTGAAGGTGCACGGATTGGGATACCTGTGTTGGTAACCCCGTGGTCCTGGTTTATTGTCGGCAGTATCCAGACCACGGACAACAGCGCCCTCTGCGGGCTAAACTAAATAAAAATAAACAAGTAAAATAAATAAATCTGGGCACCTGTGCAGTGTTTCCAAATAAAATCTTCTGTCTCCCGTGTCAGTGAATACCCTCACCCTTCCACAAAGACCATAACATTTTTCAGAATGTATATAGTGTCAGTCTGGCAACTATTGACCGGGTCTTGAAACAACACCAACTAAGGATGAAACAGCTATACAGGGTGCCTTTTGAAAGGCATAGTGAAAGAGTGAAGGAGATTAGGTTCCAGTATGTACAGGTAAGGGTTCATCACAGTAATATATTTCCTTACAATATTTCATTGCAGACAGTTGGAATGGCTACCCATATTCATTTTGTGTTTCTCTCAGAGAATAATGGAGCTTGAGGCATATGTGTTGCCACATGTCTTCATATACGTGGATGAAGTGGGATTCAATTTGTCCAAAGTGAGGAGACGTGGGAGGAACATCATCGGTCACAGAGCCACAGTCAATGTGCCCGGCCAAAGAGGTGGGGATATTACCATGTGTGCAGCCATCTCAAGAGAAGGTGTTCTTTCCCACATCCCCACTGTTGGACCATACAATACAGCACACCTAATTGCAATGCTTGATGTCTTGTACAATAGAATTGTATCCCCTGAAGAGAGAGAGCTGGTGAGGCCTGATATGCCAAACTTTGTGGTCATATGGGACAATGAAGCATTCCACCACTCTCGTCTAGTAAGAGAATGGTTTGAAGCCCACCCACGCATTTCCGTGCAATTCCTCCCTCCATACCTCCCTTCATACCTTTTCTTAACCCTATCGAGGAGTTATTTTTGGCCTGGCAATGGAAGGTGTATGACAACCATCCATATGACCAAATGTCGCTTCTCAATGCCATGAATGTGGATTGTCTCTGCAGAAGATTGCCAAGGATGGCTCCGACATGCCAGGAGGTTCAGTGTGATGCGGATGAGAATATGTGGCCTGACAGACAGCAAAGAATGGATTAATGAACAATTACACTGAGGTTTTTGTTGTTGCTTTTTTTCTGTAATATTTTTTTTGTCGTATCTACCAGCTCCGTCCTGAGTATCTTCAGCGGACTTGATTTATGTTTACTGTAAAGTGTTTCCAGCATCATTCCATGTATCAGGAACACTACTGTAACTACAGTTTTTCTTGTTTGCTTCAGCACATTTGTCCAAACAGAATTCACTTTTTCAAAACAATTAACACGCAGCCCCAAAACTGAAACACGTTGGCCAAAATGACACATTTCATTTGCAAAATGCACTAAGACTCTCAAAACATTAAATACATGATACAAAATCAACTACCTCCATCAAAACATACAACTTGTTATCAAATGAAAAGTTATTTCAATCAGTCGTTACACAATGGCCCAATAAAAACTAACTACAACTATCAATATACCCTAACATGGTTAACCCTCTTTTATGAGTCTGTGCCATTTGTTGATACTATAATTATAGTATGCACCATAAAAGGCAAGTAAACATATTATCACAGCATGGGCTGTATTCTTTTTTCCTAAAATGATTTTACCAAAGATGACCAATGCAGAAAGAATGTCACTCAAGAGCATGAATATCCAGAAACAAAAGGCTTTATTTTACCTTTTTCCATTTTGTCCTTTACAAATTCAATGTTGGTGTATATACAGAGAAAAAAAATAAAATACACCAAGCTAACAAATCACTGCAAAAACAAAGCAATGTCAAAAAAGGCAACACAAATACAGTATACACCACATTCAGTTTATTAGTTCTTGTCGATCAGACCACATGTTTTCATCAACATCACACTGGATCCTACTTGGCAGTCCTGTACAGTGATTGCCAGACAACCGGCATTCATTGCATCTAGGAGGGACATCTGGTCATGTGGACGGTAATCATAAACTTTCCACCTCCACGCAGACAAGAATTCCTCGATTGGATTGAGAAAAGGAGAGTATGGCGGGAGAAATTGCATCATCATTCGTGGGTGGGCTGCAAACCATTCAGTAACCAGACAGGAGTGCTGGAAAGCAACATTGTTCCATATGATGACGAAGCGGGACATGTCAGGCCTCACCAGCCCTCTCTCTTCTGGTGGTACCACTCTCTGGTGCAATGCATCAAGAAATGTGAGGAGACATTCTGTATTGTATGGGCCAATTGTAGGGATGTGGCAAAGAACACCATCGCTGGAGACAGCGGCACACATGGTGATGTTGCATCCCTTTGCCCTGGCACATTTATGATGGCCCTCTTACCAATGAGGTTCCTCCCTCGTCTCCTTACTTTTGAAAGGTTGAAGCCGGCTTCATCCACATAAATGAATGTATGGGGTGTTGCGTTTGCTTCAAGCTCCATTATTCTCCAAGATAAAAATACAATAGAAACACAGTATTTATGTATACATAAAGTAAATACATTGTAAAATATTCCAGCTGCATGCAATGCAATGTTTTACTGTAAGAAAAGGCATTACAGTGACAAACCCTTACCTGTAAATACTGGAGTCTAGTCTCCTTCACGCTGTCACTGTTTCTTTGGAATGGTACCTTGTAAAGTTGTTTCATTCCCACTTTGTGTCTTTTAAGGACCCGATCAACAGTAGCCAAACTCACACTGTTGAAATTTCTGAACCCCTTTGAGCTACTCCACCACCACGCATCTGAACCCCTCTTCCTCTATGGGCCCCTCTACCTCTCATTTGTCCTTGCCTTTGCCCTCTTACTTGGTCCATTCTTGCAAACAGCAACTCAGAGGTGACCTCTTTTATGCATGAATAAGGACTGATTGCTGATTGAACAATTGTGCAAAAAAGTTTTGCACACGTGCAGAAGAGGTTCACATTCATGGAAGTAATTTGTATCAGCTGTGACCAAATGTTTTAATCTTGTTTGACATGATTTACTCAACAGAGTTTTGTATCTTTTGTAGAGAGTTGTGTTTACTGTTTTGTAATGTGCCCAGCATTTGTGCCCAGCATTTGCATTGTGTGTGAAAGCAATGAGAAATGACTTACTGTTTTGCAAAAAAAAATACTGTTGTGCTCATTAGGTTATGATGGAGATTAAGTGGACCCCAGTTTCATTAAAAGCGTCTTAGCAATCGAGAAAAACTGTAAATAAAGTAAAATCTTTTGTCAAAGTATTTTTTGCTGTTTAGTAAAATTCTTTCTACTTCGGTGTTCTTGATATAAGTAAACTCAGAGAACATGAATACAGCTTATGCTGTGTACCATTTGCGATTATATTACCAACAAGCAGACCATAGACACAGAGAGCATGTACTCAGGGTCGACCATGTCATATTGATGCTCATACTTAGTATTTATTGTGCCATTGTGAAATGGCTGATAGAAAGATACTGTTTTGATGGACTTATTTGATTTTGTGACATGTATTTGCTGTTTTGAGAGTCTTAGTGCCTTTTACAAATGAAATGTGTCATTTTGCAAAACATGTTACAGTTTGGGGCGTTGTATTAAATGTTTTGAAAAAGTGGATAATGTTTCGAGAAATGTGCTCAAGCGATTGAGAAAAACTGTAACAGAAGGGAGTGCGATGGGACCAATATATAAAGCTCCCCAGCCTTGTTTTTTGTATTCTCTGTTCTGTTATTAAATATTACTTTTTAATGAAATACTATTTATTGTAGCTCTTTGTGCAGGTGTCCATGTGTTTTGATCATCTTTGCATCCATCCCATTAAAAACATGTTTAAATACTATAACATGACCTTAGCTTGTATTATAAAATGTTAATACTCTCCAGAAATCTGCAGGTACAACTCAGTGGGACACATTTGGATAAATGTGCAAACCTAGCAGCACTTGCATTGCATTGCATTCTGCTCTTACCCAAACTAAACAAGATGACAGCGTATTAATAAAAGATTATTGTTTAACATTGCTGCACAAATATTGTTTAATCTTTTAATTAATTTGCATTTGTTATTTAGTCATTAAAAACAGTATAATGTGTAGAATGTATCTTTGTGTATAAATGCACTGATTTAAACTATAGATTGCTATAATAACAGACATCTCACTGGTATGTATGTTCTCATCACTTGATATAACCAGCATTTATCTAAAATGCTGCATTTAAACAGTTCATCTTTTCATTCCTTCTGCCGTTCAGCTGCACACTGGCAATGGGAGCAGTGGAGATGGGTCTGGAGCTAATAAGTTTAATACAAATATATCATTGTAGATTTTACAAGCACACGAGAAACACAACATATACTATATACAGTCTATCTAAACAGCTTAAAATGAGTTAAATAGCTTCTCATTAAAATATCTTCCACAGGAATCGAAATATGCATCATATCTGTAGGACCTGCACCACTTTCACCTTGACTGAACCAAGTCAATTAAAACAAATTATTGGTCAATATATATATATATATATATATATATATATATATATATATATATAGTTTTTCTTCCCTTTAATGACTTATTAATACAATCATGAACATATTATAATCAGTCCAAACTAGTTCAGTTTCAAAGTTCAAAAGTGTGTTTTTCACCATTATCCAACAGCTTTTTGTTTCCTTTTTGAATCTGGGAGTAAATGGAGGCACACAGTTTGCTGCCTGTATGTCAAAGGCACATTTTTACATGTACATAGAGTGGATATACCCTTTCTGTCCACTTTATTAGCAGCTGTCTGGCCCATTGGATCTGGCATCGCCATGATGTAGGCCATGTTCTCCTGGTATATCCTGGATCCCTTGATTACTGAGCAAATGCTGTAGGTTTCTTAAACACTGCTGCAGATCAAGTGCACCCAAAAATGCTGCACTTGTACTTGATGCAGATGATAATGCACCCATGCACCGTGCCAGAAGCAGGGGCAGGAGCATGACAGAGACTACAGACATCTTTCATGGCCACCACAATCCCCAGATCTCAATCCAATTGAAGAGATTTGGTGGGAGCTTGAATGATGCATTCATATGTCACGTCAAGTCAAGGCTGTGATTACTGCAAATGTTTTTGCAACTCGATACAGGGTGCAGGTCCTAATAACATGTCAGGGTGAAGTAGGTCACAGTGAGAAACTTTTCATGTTACTGATGGATCTCATTTTAAATTTACATCCGGTCATGCTTGTAATTTCTGCAGAAGAAATAAAGACTACATTTTCTTAAGACCACAGTAGCGCTTCAATGCACACTACCCTTGCAGCTGTATTTTCAGCTTTAAACCACTTCCTGAGGTGGTCTGAAAACAAGCCTGCATTGATGAAAACAGGTAATTAATGATTTTCTTATATATATTGTAACAAAACTGGTAGTGTGACGCTACTCGTCACTGATTTTTCGCTCCCACTGACTGGCATGGACTCACTGAGTTTTCAGGTAAGTGTATTTATTTTACAATATGTACACAATAAAAAAGTTTCTTCCATAGACTGTTGCCCAGTACGTTCCACTGACTGACTCACTTCTTCACCCCTCTCTAAGCTACTTCAAGACTACCACAGTACTACAGGCTTTGGTCTGTACAAGTTCCAACTGGATGGCACCAAGTCCACAGGAGTGTAGAGGTTCCCTCTGCTGGAGTGAGTCAGTCCGCTGGTAAATGAAGAACCGTTCCCTCTGGTTGAATGATCCTGTAACACAGGTAAGTGCATGACAGGCTCCCTCTGGTGGAGTGATCCTGTAACACGGGTAAGCGCAGGACAGACTCCCTCTGGTGGAGTGATCCTGCAACACAGGTAAGCGCAGGACAGGCTCCCTCTTGTGGAGTGATCCTGCAACACAGGTAAGCGCAGGACAGGCTCCCTCTGGTGGAGTGATCCTGCAACACAGGTAAGTGCAGGACAGGCTCCCTCTGGTGGAGTGATCCTGCAACACAGGTTAGCGCAGGATGGGCCCCCTCTGAAGAAGGGATCCAGGAACACAGGTAAGGTGTCCACAGACGCCAAGAGAAGTGAACAAGGATCTTATATAATTGTATCCGGGCTGTGGGGAAGGGTCCCCTGCAGCCAAGTCCCCTGACGTCCACGGATGGAAGTTGAATCCCTAAACAGAAGCATGGTGCCCGTACTTCCCGTGTAAACTATATGCAATATGAGTCTTGTCCATCCCACAATAAATAATGTCTTGAAATAAAGTCTGGTGATTCAGTTATTTCTGAGTACAGTTCGCTGTTCCTGCAGCGCGTGAACAATCAATACACATCCGGGTCCCGCGTCATAAAACACAACACTGAAAAAGAACTGTTGCTATGACAGCGCACAACCAAACACCGCGGCACTCCGCGGGACCTTTTTAACTTAAATACTGTACAACTAGTACGAACTCCAGCTAGAAATCACTTCAGAAAATAAATAAACTTAACAAAACAAAAGACTACCTCACCAAGAGGAAAAACACACTCGGCTTTAAACTGAATACTGAACTATTATTGAAATGCAAGCGTTCACTTTACCTTACGATATTTTCTGATACCAAACAGACTTTTCAGGCTTCTCTGAGCAGGACAATCAGGTGGTGTTCCCCACGACCACACATCGCCCCGATTGTTCTGCCCTGCTTCCTTATAAAACCAGTAACCCCTCCCTACCAATTGGTGCTCGGGTTTCTGGCTTGTGTAGTTTCATCAATGGCGCTGCCATTTCTTAAAGGCGACGCCGCCCTTTCCTCACAAAATATATATATATATATATATATATATATATATATATATATATATATATATATATATATATATATATATATATATAAAGATTTTTTTACATTATTGGCTTAGTATTTGTTCCCACTTCGTGACATTGCAGAGTTTATTTACTTTTATTTTATTGATATAGGGAGTGTCATTTATTTTATTGATATAGGGAAGATAAGCGTTTTACATTTCGACGTTAACAATTCAGTCACAGACAGTTCCACATACAGTGGTAACGACTGTTGGGATGATAATCAATAATTATATAATATAAGGCTGAAAGGGTTTGAATTGTTATATTATTGCATTTCTCTTTTTTTTTAACTTGTCATCCCATGTGTGTAATAACCAAAAAAAAAAGAAAAGAAACCCTGCAAACTCCACGGGCAAAATTCCACAAGTTCATAATGCTTAAAGTAGTTGTAATATTTGGTTAATTAACTCCAGATTTAGTATTCTCAGTAGGTTGTTATAGGTGTTCATAAAAATATACTCAATTTATCACTAGCATACATATATACATACACACGTGTAACACAGCCTCACTCTCGGTCGTTCGTTTGCCCCTTTAAAATGATTGCTGTGTGGAGGCTGTGTGGTCCAGTGCTTAAAGAAACGGGCTTGTATCCAAGAGGTCTCCGGTTCAAATCCCACCTCAGCCACTGACTCATTGTGTGACCCTGAGCAAGTCACTTAACCTCCTTGTGCTCCGTCTTTCAGGTGAGATGTAATTGTAAGTGACTCTGCAGCTGATGCATAGTTCACACACCCTAGTCTCTGTCAGTCGCCTTGGATAAAGGCGTCTGCTAAATAAACAAATATTAATAATAATAATAATAATAATAATAATTGCGACCCGGCACAAAACTGGAGGTTTAGTGCTTTCGCACACTTTTAAAATAAAACAAAACAAACAAACAAAAACCTAACTCCCACTCGGAGTACTAACTGAACAATGATGCAAGTCCCTGATTAGCTCGAAGGACGACTAAGCTATTTACCTGACATAAAATAAAAAAAGTTTTCACACAGTACCTTGATGCGATTGAGCACACTATCAATCACACAGAAGAATGAATGAACTAACTCTGGGGTTTATATGCCAGAGAAACAAGTATAAGCAGCTGGCTCTAATTTATAAATAATGGGGCCAATTGCCAAGACAATAAAACAGTAAAAACAAATTAACAATAACACGCATTTGCAAGCCCTTAAGCTTGCCCGAGGTACTCAAAAAACCCTCCCTCGACCCGGCTGACTCATCTAATTTCCGTCCCATCTCCAATCTCCCTTTTCTTTCAAAAACACTCTAAAGGGCTGTAGCCAGCCAGCTGATGCCCTGCCAGATACCTCCATCCTATGCACAGCACACCTGGCCGCAAACGGCTCCCTTCCCCCCACTAAAACACCAACCCCCTCCCCTCATTTCCATCTTTCTCCATGACTTTATGGATGGGTTGGAGGGACGGCTGGTCCCGACCCCAGTGCCTCCCCCAGAGACCAAGAACTGGTGAAAAGGGACCCAGCAACATGGACAGGGCACTGGGAGCGCAGACCAGCAACCAGGTAGGTGCCTCAGGCAGCAGAGGTGTGAGCCCCAGCGACCGTGGAACGACGTCTGGGCCACCAGGGTGAGTGAAACAGGAGACTAGGTGACTGCCTGTACCTGGTGATGCAGCAACCTGGGAGCTAGGATCGAGTGTTCCAACCCACCAGCACTGGGTCAGGACATAGAGGTGGTGGTCAGGGCTTTGGTGGAGGTGGTCCCCTTGCCTCCTCCTCCGGCAACGGCAACATGACAGCTGAAATGCTGGCAGTGGCGCGGGGCACTCCAGCAGTGACCATGCTGGCAGAGGCAACGCTGGCATGACTCCCCCTTCTAGGGCTCTGAAGACGACTTGTCCTTCTTTGGCACTCGGGCAAGCAGCTGATCCTCCTCTGGGAGGGGTCAGTTAATCACCAAGTGCCCCCACTCCTCGCAGATGAGGCAACAACTTGAGGCCTTGTGTGGCCTCTCAGCTGACCTCCTTCTCTGGCTCTTGGGCAAGCCGCTCCTCCCTTTCTGGTACTCAGGCAGGCAGGTCAGTTGTCATATGATGTACGTATCCAGAGTTCAGACTCGCATGTATCTTGTGCCATCAGTTGAAGCGAAACAGGCATGTTAAGCTTATAAAATTGTACTGTTTATTTAGGGTAGTAATGAGCAAATGGAAGCAGATATACGTTTAGTTTAAGGCCTTCAAAAAGATCAAACATCTCTCTTGTTCTGATCCAGAATCAGTTAAAGCACCGAACCGTCTGTTTCTGGCAAATACGTCAGCGGCATCAAATGTTAGTACCGTACTACTGCATGAGCTAAATTCTGCTGCTCTTCCCGGATTCAGCACGGTACGTACATATTTGAAGTTTCATTTGTATTTTAATAAAATGCTGACGGTCCAGGTAATAAAGGAACTGCCTGATTTGTCATGTGTAACTGTGACAGAGAAAGAATGATTCTTGGTGATAAATCTCCCTCCTGACCTGTGAGGGCGCTGTGTAAAGGGAACAGAGTGCCCTGGACTAGATGGCGGACCTACGGTACACAAAATCATTAACCCGGAAGGGAAACGATGTGGCAGCCGCGGATTGGAGGAACGCTTGGACTCGTTAACCAAGGGGTCATGATTGATGGTACAAAAGGGAATGTAGAGAAGTGATCTGTTCCTTTGTATGGT
Organism: Acipenser ruthenus; assembly: GCF_902713425.1. Classification (NCBI taxonomy): domain Eukaryota; kingdom Metazoa; phylum Chordata; class Actinopteri; order Acipenseriformes; family Acipenseridae; genus Acipenser; species Acipenser ruthenus. Next base: position 2,671,396 of record NC_081238.1, read on the forward strand.
TAATGCTGAACCAGAAGGAGAACCCGTATTGTTATCATGAGTGTTTTGTTTGTTTTTGTCGTGTCTAAAGAATTGTTTGTTGTTATTAGACGGCTAACACGACCCAGAGCTGTCGCTAAGGCCAGCACTTACCCAGACAACACTGCACCATTGTTCATGATTAACTGTATTTGCACCACGAGCACTACAGCACTCACTGTGGACTTGTGATTGTGTTTTGTTACTTGTGGGTGTTTAAATTTTGGGACTATTAGTCTATTTATACTATTCTATTTATACTATTTGTCATCAGACTTTGGATTATAAAAATAAAACAGCATTGCACCTGGATTATCGTTGTCTCTCTGTTTATTGATCACCGCAGCACAGGAGGCTGTGTGGTTCAGTGGTTAAAGAAAAGGGCTTGTAACAAGAAGGTCCCTGGTTCAAATCTTGGCTCAGTCACTGACTCATTGTGTGACCCTGAGCAAGTCACTTAACCTCCTTGTGCTCCGTCTTTCGGGTTTGATGTAATTGTAAGTGACTCTGCAGCTGATGCATAGTTCACACACCCGAGTCTCTGTAAGTCGCCTTGGATAAAGGCGTCTACTAAATAAACAAATAATAAAAAAAACTTGTGCAGATTGTGGCCGAGGAGTAATAGAATAATTGCTAGCTAGTTAAACCCCACAGCCACAGTATAAAAAGCCTGCAGCTCTCCAGCTCAGGGTGGGTGTTTAAGAGGAGGAACGAGAGCGGAGAGAGAGAGCGCGAGCAAAAACGAAACTAAACTAAAAACTCTAGGAACAGTGAAGGCAATTGCCCAGCCTGTGTGGTTGTAGTGTTCGTGATTATCTTTTGCGATATATTGCCCCCACTCGGGTTCGATGCCCCTTTAAATTGACCCAGACACAGAAATTGGGGTTCAGCGCTTCCGCGCACTTTTAATAATACAAACAGAAACACAAAACAAAAACAAACACCTAGCTCTTTACGAGCACTAACTTAACTTTCAGGAACACCCTGACTACAAGTAGGACGGCTAAGCCATTTCCCCACCAAACAAAACCCAACAAACTAAAACCACACAGGTTTGACACAGCACTTACTTCTGTATGACTGCTTGGAAGCAGAGCACACCTTCCTGCCTCCTTCTAGACAGCAGCCATGAGCAGACTAGCTGCCTCTCTTAAATACCCTGCACCTGGTCCTAATTTAACAATAATTACCAGGTGCAGGGGATAATTAACAATTAACACAATGTGCATTCGCACATGTTTTCTTCTATGCAGGGAGGATTAACCCCCTCCCTGCTGTGTTACACTTTGTTTACCTTTTTTATTTCGCTCTGTGAGTTCAGTCTTTTTGTTTAAACCTTTGATTTATTTTTGTTATTTGAAAATAAAACAGCGCGCCGCATCATTTACTTTAAACTGCAGTGCCTGGTGTCAGAGTTCTTCCTTCCTGCTTCTGCCGTGACGTCACTGCCCAGCCACCCTGCCACAGTTATACACATGTATATCTCCATATATTAATGAGCAAAACAGTTCAATATTCTACACGTGAAGTATGGAAAGGGTGCTCTCCCTGTCCTAAGAAGTGGGGCGGGGCGCTCCCCCCGACCCCCCAGCACTACACCTCTGGTTTTATGAATATAGCTGGTATTACCAGGTAGGGCTGCAATGCGTTGGTATGCTGGTCACTGATCATTGTGTAATTCAGTCCCTGGTCTCACTACCTTGGTGATGATCAGTAGGAGTATTAAAGAGTCTCGCCTCTCAACAAAGATAAAGCACCTGAGCTGGATATCTGGTTGATAAATGTCGTTTTATGGGTTTTTCTGGAAGCAGTAACTGACACAGACAGAACGTTGTTGGCCCCCTATTATTCACAAGCTAAGTTGCTTGGCCCCTTATTCTCCACCTATGCCAAAAAATGCTTAGGGAATGAGTAATGATAGTTGTAGCGATTGTGACAGTAAAATGATTAGAACTGCAACTAGCATTTGTTAGCTAGTTTTTGACCCAACTTAAGTTTTATTTCAAATAAGTTTATTTGTAGCTTTTATTGTTGTTTGGCTGTCACTGTAGTTGTTGTTCTGTCTTGATGGCAGAGCGCTGTGTTTATTGTGTGTTTTTAGAAAGGGAAACAGTGATGAAATTTGATTGCAGTTTTCTAATGTGACAATGTAGGTGCTGTGAAACTCAGGAATGAATAAAAATGCATCACCTTGATTGGCTGAAACACTTTCCAGCATGGTGCTGCAGAGTCTTTATGAGCATGAGAAAGGATGTTGGTGTGGTTCAGTTGTGGGTTATTTGGGGGCGCTCCTGCGGAGAAGTCACAGGGGCATAAACATATTTTTTTAACCTACCAGACATTATTTTATTTCCGAAATTCACCTCAAACAATAGCTGCTGTATGCTGAACTATAAGCTGGTATAGATTTACCGCATGGAAACCCCATGAATTTCAGTTAAATGAAGTTGCTGTTCGGTAACGCTCCCATGTCTAGCACTAGTAGTAGGTTTTTCAGTTTGTACTCCTGTATCTCTACTATATACAGTCTATATAAACAGCTGAAAAAATGAGTTCAGTAGCTTCTCATTAAAATATCTTTCACAAGAATCAAAATATTGATCATATCTGTAGCACCTGCACCACTTTCACCTTGACTGAACCAATTCAATTAAAACAAAATCTTGTTCAATATATAAGCTTTTCTTCTTTTTTACTCACTTTGAGTGAAATTGTTAATACACTCATGAACATATAATAAATTGGTCCAAACTAGTTCAGTTTCAAAGCTCAAAAGTGTGTTTTTCACCAGCATCCAACAGCTTTTTGTTTCCTTTTTGAATCTGGGAGTAAATAGAGGCACACAGTTTGCTGCCTGTATGTCAAAGGTACATTTTTACATGTACATGGAGTGGATATACCCTTTCTGTCCACTTTATTAGCAGCTGTCTGCCCCATTGGATCTGGCATCGCCATGATGTAGGGCATGTTCTCCTTGTATATCCTGGATCCCTTGATTACTGAACAAATGCTGTAGGTTTCTTAAGCACTGCTGCAGATCAAGTGCACCCAACAATGCTGCACTTGTACCCTGATGCAGATGATAATGCACCCATGCACCGTGCCAGAAGCAGGGGCAGGAGCATGACAGAGACTACAGACATCTTTCATGGCCAGCACAATCCCCAGATCTCAATGATGAATGATGCATGCATCTCTCCAGCTTGTTGAGTCTATGTCACGTCAAGTCAAGGCTGTGATTACTGCAAATGTTTTTTCAACTCGATACAGGGTGCAGGTCCTAATAACATGTCAGGGTAAAGTAGGTCACAATGATCTACTTTTCATGTTACTGATGGATCTCATTTTAAATGTATATCTGACCATGCTTGTTATTTCTGCTGAAGAAATAAAGACCACAAGTACATGTCTAGACCACAGTAACGCTTCAATGCATGCTGCCCTTACAGCTGTATTTTCAGCTTCAAACCACTTCCTGAGGTGGTCTGGAAACATCTTAAAATAAGCCTGCACTGATTGGTCTCAATGTGTGAATGTCAAAGTCAGAAGGAACAGGGGCAGCTCTTCCTCTCTTCATTAGAGCACTAGCTATGGAGATGGAACACATTTACACTGGGCCGCAGACACCAGACCAGGATATCCACTCTGACGTCTCACCAGGGTTGAAACAGCCTGGAAGACACACAGGTAATTAATGATCCTGGATTTTCTCATATATATAAAAGTGTTTAATATGTATATCTCTGTTTCCGCCACGTGACATTACACAGTTTATTTATTTTATTTTATTGATACAGGGGAGGTCATTTTTTTATATATACAGAAGATAAATGCTTAACACAAGTTAACAATTCCGTCACAGACAGTTCCACATACAGTGGTCACGATGATGATAATCAATAAATCATCAACCTGAAGAGAGATTCTGTGAATCTATCCCGCTGACAAATAGACCAAAGCCAGGAAACAACATAGCCGTGCTAGTATCAGATGCCTCACTATTTTCAAAATCTCAATCTCACCACTTCTAGCTCGACTCCACGTGTTTGAAAACCAAGCATGGAAGCATGGATGGGCATGACCTAGCAAAGCTTGTTTTAATGAATATTTTTTATTTGCCTTCCCATGTGTGTAATAACCAAAAGAAAATACCTGCAAACTCCACGGCAAAATTCCACAAGTTCATAATGCTTAAAGTAGCTGTAATATTTGGTTAATTGACTCCAGATTAAGTATTCTCAGTAGGTTGTTATAGGTGTTCATAATGTAAAAATATTCTCACTTGCTTTATCACTAGCCTGTTTATACACACACACACACACACACACACACACACACACACACACACACACACACACACTGTATTTGCTTGAAATAGCCAGGTTCTTATTTTCTCAATCTTCTCTTCTCTGGTTGGTTATTTGGAGAACGGCTTTTGTTTGACAGTAGGTGGTAATTGACCACTGTGAAATTATTGCTGCAGCACCACTTAAGTTTTGTGTTACAGTTAATTTGTAAAATCAGTAAATCTATAAATTATCCAGTAAGACGTACATTTACCAGTCCATCGGGAGCCGCAGAGGCAGGAGGGACATCGCCCCACCAGCTCTGAGTCTCTTCAGACATATAACAGGTGTATCTGTATATTAAAGATTGGATCGATTTCCTTTAACCTGAAAAATACCAAAATACAGTATTTTCTTTTATGTAGACTTTTGTTCTGCTTGATGAAAGAAAATCTCCGTTCTGTACACACCCTCTGAATGCTGTCTGTCAACGTCAGCAGCAACACAGTAATCCCAACAAGAATAACAACTAGTCTCTGCTTTGAATGACAAGTTGTAGAAATGCAGACTGCAGACTGATTACTTTGAATACACTTTATGTACACACTGTAAACAAGTTACTGAACAAACAGCATGATCACCACTAAGACACGTAGACTACTAGATATTTTTAATTACTAAAACCCTTTTTTTTCATTTTACTTTCGCTAATAAATGTTAGCACCTTCACAATATTCATTCAACTCCTGATTATAAAATAAAAAATCACCGGTACTTTTATTCTTAAAAGTTCACAAACCATGTTCATGTTTATGTAGGAGGTACCTGAACTGAAGTGAAACGCTGTTACACATATTTGGGTACATTTATTAATGTATTATTTACTTTTCTGAAGCTTGAGCCTTAGTTCTCTTTTATTATTATTATTATTATTATTATTATTATTATTATTATTATTATTATTATTATTATTATTATTATTAATAACTAAAAGGTAATAACAACGTACACATATAATGCTACAAACAAAATTTGCCAGAACAGATATTAATACAGAAATTTGAATCTTTCTAAACTTTCTTACATCCCTTATTGCAATATTATTATTATTATTATTATTATTATTATTATTATCATTATTATTATTATTATTATTATTATGGTAGTCTGGCTAAGAGGACACCCCTCGGGAAGCAGGCAAAGTGTTCTCTTAGCTCAGAGTTGACCACCGTACACAATATGCCAATCACAATATGAATCAATAAATACAAATGTATTTATTACTTATGTCATGATACACGTGCATCAATATATGAGATGAACAGAATAAATAAAATAAAAGCAATAGACAAGTGTATGTTAATAAACCATAATAACAAGCTAACATTAATAACAATTATTATTATTATTATTATTATTATTATTATTATTATTATTATTAATAATAATAATAATAATAATAATAATAATAATAATAATAATAATAATAATAATAATAATAATAATGTTTTGTCCCCTAATATAACCTAAGGAGGTATAACTGAAGTGTACACAAATGAAGCAATTTTTTATTGTATATATTTGGGGAATACTGGGGAAACACAGTATAACAAATTAAAACATCCTTTTTTGCCATTGAACAGTGAATTGTATTTTCAATTAGTGATACATGATTCAATTGAATTATTTGACAAATACTGTACCCTGTGGAATCCTTCGAACATATGAAAAGGTTTATTTTTTTGGATGTGTGCAAAATGTTTAAATCATTTAAAAAAATATCAGAAAACAAATAAATGATTTTTTTTAAAGTGAAATAATATTTTAAATATTAAAACCTTGTATGTACATTTTAAAAAAAGAATCAATAATTCACTTGAAATTGGACCACAAATCTCAATTTCGATTATTGCAATTTATTTGTATTGCCAAAAAAACCTCTTGTGTTAACTAGGCCTGCAAGAATACAATCTTCTTTGACACAAATACAGTATTTTTCAATATTAATAAAATGCACATGTAGGACTAGAACCCCATGAAAGTAGTAAAATATAATTCACATTAAAATGACTTCAGCTGCCTCTCAGTGGACAGAAAACTATGTTAAGCCAAGTACAAATCAAAAAGGGTTTGTTTTAGACACTCAAATATGAGTTTTGTACCACTTTGGAAATACACGCGCCAAACACAGATTATAATTCTCTAGCAAGCAGCCAGCCTTAAAGAGAAAAAGGTTATTATCACATTTTGACCAGGTTCTCACATTCTGCACCAGGCAGACATCTGTGTACACCTGATGTAAACTTAAAGGTTACCATGTACATAAGTGGGACTAACTGCCCAAATAGTGCAAATTTTAGGGAGTGTTTATTAATTATTCACTATTCTTTGATCTGCATTGTATCGCACCTCCAAGAGACAACTGCCCCGTAACAAGCTACGAGGCATAGCCAACAGAACCACAGGAGAAAAGCCTTGATGACTTCATCTTATCTTTTGATATAAGTAGCAGGAGTGTGTATATTTCTTGTTCATATTATTTGTTTAATCTCTTTATAAATATGATTTATAGTGTTACAAAACACCCTGCAAAGTTTATAAGAAACACATCACATTACCTTTGCTGTGTCCCGTTCCTCAGCGCTATTGCCCACTCTTTTAAAAATTGAAGTCACATCTCATAGATCATACATCAAATGGGCAATACATTTAAGAACATAAGAAAGTTTAAAAAACGAGAGGAGGACATTCGGCCCATCTTGCTCGTTTGGTTGTTAGTAGCTTATTGATCCCAGAATCTCATCAAGCAGCTTCTTGAAGGATCCCAGGGTGTCTACTGGGGAGTTGGTTCCAGACCCTCACAATTCTCTGTGTAAAAAAGTGCCACCTATTTTCTGTTCTGAATGCCCCTTTATCTAATTTCCATTTGTGACCCCTGGTCCTTGTTTCTTTTTTCAGGTCAAAAAAGTCCCCTGGGTCGACATTGTCAATACTTTTTAGAATTTTGAATGTTTGAATCAGATCACCACGTAGTCTTCTTTGTTCAAGACTGAATAGATTCAATTCTTTTAGCCTGTCTGAATACGACATGCCTTTTAAACCAGGGATAATTCTGGTCGCTCTTCTTTGCACTCTTTCTAGAACAGTAATATCCTTTTTGTAACGAGGTGACCAGAACTGAACACAATGTTCTAGATGAGGTCTTACTAATGCATTGTAAAGTTTTACTAGTGCACTGTGTCAAGAGACTGTTGCATGATCTTGGTTAGTTGTTTGTAAATAAATTATTTCATTTCTTTGAGTACTATTGGGAGGATCACATCTGGCCCAGAGGATTTGTTTATTTTAAGAGCTCCTAGTACCTTTAACACTTCTGTCTCTGTTATGCTAAAGTTGTTGTCCGTATCCTCCTTTGTAAAAACTTGTGAAAAGTAATCATTTGATATATTTGCTATTTTTTTTCTTCGTTTATGGTTTTGCCATTTGTGTCTCTTAGACATTTAACCTCCTCTTTGAATGTTCTCTTGCTTTTATAGTATTGGAAAAACATTTTGGAATAGGTTTTAGCCCACTTAGCAATGTTCATTTCTGTCCTTGGCCTTTCTAACTTCCTTTTTGACTTGCGTTTGCAGTTCCAAGTACTCTTTATGTGTACTTTGTTTTTAGTCCCTTTTAAATGCTCTGTAAAATGTCTCTTTTTGTGAATATATTTAATATATAATATAGATATTAAACCATTTTGGCCATTTTGTTTTCGATTTGTCAACTTTTGGGATGTAATTGTTTTACATTACATTTTTTTAAAAAAACAGCCATCCTTTTTCTGTGGATGTGTTCTCTATTTTACTCCAATCTACTTCTGTTAGTCTCTGTTTCATACCGTCATAGTTTACTTTTCTAAAATTGTAAACCTTAGCTTTAGTCATTACTTTTGGGGTTTTAAAAATCACTTCAAATGAGACCATGTTGTGGTCTGAGTTTACCAGTGACTCTCTGACCTCTGTTTTAGTTATTCTGTCTTCGTTATTTGAAAATACTAAATCAAGGCATCTTTCCCCTCTAGTTGGTGCCTTGACAGATTGCGTTAGGAAGCAGTCATTTGTCATTTCCACCACTTCAATTTTGTCCGTCATGCTCGCCACCAGGTTTTCGCATTTTATATGGGGAAGTTTAAATCCTCCATTATTATGGCTTCTCCTTTGCTACACGCATTTCTAATGTCATTGTATAACAGATTATTTTGCTCGCAGTCTGAATTTGGCGGTCTATAGCATGCTCCTATTATTATGCCCTTTAAATTTTTGTCCATTATTGACCAATATTAATTTGCCGTTGTTTTCTTCATCCAGATTTAACACCTAGGCTTCAAGACTATTTCTTATGTATAGCGCTACCCCTCCGCCTCTTCTGTCCTGCCTGTCTTTCCTATACAGTGTATACCCACTAATATTATATTCGTCTCCATCACTCTCAGACAACCAAGTTTCTGTAACACCTATCACATCGTAGTTACTTGTTAGTGCAGTGGCTTTAAGTTATAACATTTTGTTTCTGAGACTTCTAGCATTAAGATAAATACATTTAATAGTTGTCTTACCTGAGTTGTTGCCCTTGTTTTGATGTGGACTCCCTTCTGTTTTTTTGTTTTCTCAAATGAAGATGAAGCCTTCCTGTGTGCACCACGATTTCAGTCATGCATTTTGATTTTGTATTTCCAGCTGTCCGTATGCTCGTTTGCAAGGTGCCGGCAGTATCCCAGAAAATACCACAGTTTTGGTCTTATTTTAATATCCTTCCTAACTCTCTGAATTTGTTTTGCAGGGATCTTGGCCTGTCTCTCCCTATGTTGTTTATACCGATATGGACGACTACTACCGGGTCGTCTCCTGTTTGTTCTAGGAGCCTGTCCACGTTCTCAGTGACGTGCGTGACAGAGTCTCCTGGAAGGCAGCACACTGTTGTAGTAAGGGGGTCCAAACTGCGAACTGAACTTGCTGTGTTTCTCAATATGGAGTCCCCAACAATCATGACCTCCCTTCTTTTTGCTGTCTGGCCAGCACTGTTTATAGTGTCCTGGATGTTGTTCCTTTCGTTCTCTTGACGTTGGTTTTGATCATCTAAATTTTGAAGTGGCTTGAATTTGTTGGATGATTTCTGGTGGTTGTGTTTGACGAAGTTTCTTTTTTACCTGAACCCAACTGTTTTGACCATCTTCCATCTCCCTGGTGGCTTTCAGTCTGCTAGGGGTGCTGACTTCCATTAATTCCATGAATTGTGGGTGTGCTAGCTCCTCAAGCTCCTGTTGCTGTCTCATTTCCTGCAGCTTCATTTCTAGCATACTTACTAGTTTAAGCAAGTCCTGGATCGTGCAGCACTTTACACACACTTGGTTGAGCTCTGCTGGGTTTTCTTGGATTTCCCACATCATGCAGGTGTTACAGATTACTGGCTTGAAGACCATGTTAAATTTTCTTTTTGGAAGTTTAGTTTAGCTTCTGCAGTTGTCAACCTGCTTTCAAACTGCTTCTAACTGCTCTGTACTTTTCCACGACTGTACTTCTCCCATGCTGTCGCTTCCTAAAGATCTCAATGTATCTACATTAGCAAAAAATAAATACAACTCAATTTGTGTTTCTTTTTTTTTAATGTGCCACTACCAGACCAGGCAAGCACCATGGCTTCACATGTAACAACAGCTGGAGGGTTTGCTATTGTTACTCACGCTTACCCCCTGAGCAGTGCTGGCCAGGCTGCACCAGGAACAGTGGCAAGCCAGCTGCCAGGGCCGATGCAGACATTTCTACGAGGACAGCCCAAAGCTTTGGGGGTAAGTCAGCAATTATATACACATTGTGTGCAGCGATTTCTTAAGCTTAGAGAGCACACTACTGTACTGTAGCACTGTATATGGTATGCAATGGAAAACATTTCTTCCATGGGTTGCACAGCAGGAAAGCAATATATTGAAATGTTAAACTGCATGTATAGTACAGCAAATGTAATGTTCTCATCTCTGTGAATTCATTCTAGTTGAATAAAAAGTCACTTTAGATGTTTTTATTTTTGTTATGTTTTTTATTGACCAATAAAACACATTCTCAAGAGAGTTCTATAAGATGCAGTACTATAATACTATAGTGTATATGTGAAGAATACAGATCAAACCCTTGTTAACAGCTGTTCAATAACTCAAACAGTGCACAGCAATCCAGTTGGCAGCAGGTAAGTCAAGCACAGGAGATGAAGGTGAAACTGATTTGATTATCGGTGACACAATGTGCCCCAGTCTGTGTCTCAGGTCTTCAAGAGCTATGAATCTTGAGCCTTTCAATGTCAGTTTCAATGTTATAATACAAAAGCTTGAATTGGAATTGGATAAAATAATTATATTCTAAAACGCGGCCAATTCTACTTTTAAAAATCCAATTCCCAGATGCCCCTTTCACCCCAAGTGCGTCACGTCAAAACATCAGCGTCCGGCGCAACACTCCTTCATTAGGATGTCATGGAGGCTTTCACACTGGCCACATGGCATTCATTCAACATTGTACAAAACAGATCTGTAAATGTATTTCTCTAACCAATCACAGTCCAGCACGCTACCCCTCACATCATCGTCACGGCAATGAACATCATCATGGGCACCATTAGAAGTGATGAATGTCCAACTGAGCAGTTTTCAAAATATCAAAAATGATAAAGATATAGAGAGAAAAGAAGACTGGGGTGAGATCAACACTGAGGTTTTAAATCATGTAAAACCGTTTTAATCTAGTAAACAGTATTTCAAACAGTGGCTTTTGGTATTTAGCTTTAGACCCCCACTCCCCTCTGAATAAATCATCTTCATCTATACAAATGCATATATATGATGGAAACACTACATTTTAGTGTGATGGTACATTTGTTACAGTAGTCTAGTTAATTAAACATATTGGCTATGGCTTGAAGCAGTTGTTGCAGTGCGCAGTCACTGTTCCCAGTCAGTAGACAGCTCTGCCTTGCACACACATGGAGCACAGACTGGCAATCAGAACACGCTGAGCCCGTTTAGGGTCAAGTGCTTGCTTTTCATGAAAGTATACTGGTTTGCATTGATTTAAAAAAAAAAGTTTAATAAATGAAATCCAGAGCTTGCATTAGAACTATCAAAGTTAAAAAAACAACAAATTCAAAATGTTGTATTTAATTTCAGTACATATATTTAAAAATGATAGTGGAACATTGTATCTTTAATAAAAGATGTGGTTACACTGTAAGTAGACTTGTATTCTATAAGGGGGTGCTACAGAACACTAATGTGCCGTCGACTGTGTAAATATGTATATGTATATGTGGCAAAGTGGTGAGTGAATACAGGTGAGTGCAGTGCAGAGCAAATATGAAACAGACAGACAATGATTTCCAGGTGCAAGGGTGTTTATTGATTTAATTAATAATGTCCAGAGCCTTATGGCAAACACCTGTAAATAATAATGTTGGAGTGATACAGCGGTGTGTATCACTCGGTATTTGTAATTCCCCGGGTTTGACCCGTAACCAAAAAGTCCAGTTTTACACACCAACACTAAACACAGAACACAAACACAGTATTTAGTGATAGTGAATATGTCCAAGTGGTGTAATACAGTTCTCCGTGAAATGCAGGGGTGAAAGTGATGTCTGGGTTTATGCTGGCTTTCGCTACAGCTCCAGATCGTGCAACTGGTAGTCTATTAAAAACAGACGACAGTTAACAAAACACTAACAAACACAAGACAAAACTCACGGTTCACGAAACAGCACAGACTCCTTGTAGGTTTTCAACACTAACCATTTACCAAGGAACAGATCACGTCAGCTATGACTCCTATTTATATCCACGCTCATGACCCCTAGGTTAACGAGTGCATCTGCTCCTCCAATCCTCAGATGCCACACCGTTTACCATCTGGGTAATTGAGTTTGGATACCGTAGCTGCACCCCTTTCCTAAATGACCAACTTCCACCTACCCTACGGAATAAATTGTCGTGCCATTTAGTTAAGGGTACTCTGTTCCTGTTACACAGTGCCCTGACTGGTCGAGAGGGAGATCTAACACCCAGCACCATTCGATCTCTGTCACAGTATACTACTCTCCTCAAGCAGATGGACAGACACTGTCTGGACTGACAGTAGTTAGTATTTATTTTTGTTTTTATGTTTGGCCCAACCATGTCAAGTTGCTCAGCAAACCTGGCTCTGCTCATTCTGAAGAACGTAAAAAAAAAAAAAACACATATCATTGTCCAGTTTCAGCTCCTGCACAGGCCCTGCTATTCACCCAGCATTTTCGATGTTATAAACCACAAAGACACCGACACCACTGCCCCACATATAACAATAATGTCTTCATCGCTGCCTCCTTCTTGATCTCTTGTGCTTCACAGATTTACCTTCTCTTTGCAATACAACGATTTTAACGCATTTGCCAAATGCTGACGCTTTGACACTTGGTGTGAAAAGTCCTTTACTCTCAAGTTGCAAGGACACAGAAACAGGGCAGACTTACCAACACAATTCTAGCTGATTTGCTGGTTTCTGAGGACCAGCTGCAAGATCTGAGCAGATCTTCGACTATGCTTGTCTGTAAAATCTTGGAAACAAGTGCATTTCACAGTCTGAGTGGACCCTAGAGTATAGATCCTACATCTCTAATACAATCTAAATCAACATTTGAATTCATCGTTTATCTCTACGATTTATACAACAATATGTAATACCAATGAAATGTTTTATTTATTTGCAAAATGTGTGAAATGTTAAAATTCCTGAGTTTTCTTATCCTGAAATCTGCTTTTGTTTTGTAAGGTCGTGCAAATAATAATTGGGATTGTGAGTCTGCTGTTTGGTCCTGTCCTGGTGAATGCGTACACGTTTGCAGGAATCATTGGATTACCTTTCTGGACTGGTGTATGGGTAAGGAAAATAAGTAATACCTTTGTTTCTTCATGGATTTTACCCCAGATTTTCTTCACAATTTGAAATGTCCAATTCAAATGTCACAGAGTATGCTCCAAACAGGGCAGAGAAATAAAATACTCCTTACATCCAGGATCAATTCCAGAGGAGACCCAATAGTCCATTCTGTACATTTCTAGAAGATTGCTGTCAATTTACTTGAGGTAGGCACAGAATATCCTGCATCTTCAGAAGATTCTCAAGATCCAAGGGTAACAGTCCCATGCATGGCTCTCTGCAGGATCTTACCTTGCTAAATATATTGTTTGTCTTTCATGCAGCCTGCTTTTAGGGGAGCTGAAGAAGAACATTTGTGCACACACATTTAGCAAGTAACAGTGTTTCCATAAAAATAAACAAACACTTTTCATTGATATAGATTTTTTTAAACCTTAAAAGATGGAAACCCAGTTAGTGGTACTTTTCCACTTTAACCAAAATGTACAACAAAAATGTCAATATAATGCAGATAAACTTGTCTAATCATGTGGCCTGGTTTTCCACTGTGGCAAATTGCCCACGTACCACATTTACTATGACACTGGCAGTTTGCTTGCATTTTGGCCACAGTGGAAAATATAGGCCAAGGACTTACTCAGTTTGGCAGAAGTAGCAAATACTGTGTTCTGTTCTACTTGACTTCAACAACAGACTAGAACAGTTTCACAAATATCACATTCATTATTATTCAAAAAAAAACTTTGAAAAATCAACAAATAATTCCAGAGTTAACACGTGTGGAAAGGCTCCTGCTGTGGTATGTTGTGTTTTTAATAAATACATGTGTGTTCACTTTATGTTTTATAATTTCACTAGTTAATTCATTTTGGTAATGTTTACATGTTCATATTTACATTTTAGTGTTGGCTTGTTTAGTTGGTAAGATACTATTGCACCGGAGGGTAAAGGGGCTGCACTGCAATTGACTCACTGATCTGTTTGATAGTTCACAATTGTCTTAGTGGTTGTCTTATTTAAACTGGCTTGGCCCAATCACTCCAGGGTAAAGAGGGGAGGGCAGAGGCTGAAGCGAGGCGAGGCGAGGCGTAGGCTCTGCGGATTTGACCCAGATGGTCTCTTGTCTATTTGGACTGAGAGTGTGGTTCTGCCATGCTGTATTTATTTTTCTAACTACTTTAGTGTTTATATTTAAATCTCAGCCATTTGAATTAAATCTATACTTCTGGATCTATTTGAGGTTAAATTGGAGAGAGTGTATATTGTAGGGAATCGTATTTTATAACCTACGATTCAAGTCCAAACGATGATTAAAACTTAAATATAGTTCCCTTTATGGTGACACACATATTAATAACATTATCATTAGCAACTAGCCATTACAGAAGTCGGGTATTGATCAGTTTGGCCTTTCCCTCTGGGGGCACTGGCACACACCTTCCAAGTGAACAGGATGGACTTGGGATGCATCTCAAATAGACATCTGCTCTGCTGGTGTTTATACCCAGCTATCCCAGAGCCTACATGAGTTTTAACTCATTTGCTGTCTTCCTAATTCTGGCTGACAGCAGTAGTCTGGCAAGCCACTTGCTTCTCTGTTCTGCTAAATGTGTTCTTCTAGTTATCTGGAAATGTCCCAACCACAGGGCTTAAACTGTCGTTGCCTTAGCAACCTATTTCTGTCAGCGTCTGTTCAGCTAAGACTGGTTTCCTGTTCAGAGTACAGTGGTTTGCTGAGCAGGCCTTATTAGCAGACCTGTTGCTGGCATTATCATTGCTATCCTTACATAGATTTGAACTACAAACATGTTTCTCTAAATGGCGCCTTCAGATACTTTTCAAAAGGTATTTTCCTACAATATTAAGTGTTTATTTAAGTGATAGTGCCCATCGATGTTTTTATTAAACAAATGTTTTACTTGTCAGAGTTGCTTATAGTTTATCTGAACAGTGCTAGATATCTGAACAGCACAATGTTACTGAGCGCCAGTCAAGCTGACAGACTATGATTGGCTGACTCTGCAGGTACAGGATTGGTTGCTTTGCTCTGTGCAAAGAATTGATTGACTGGTTTTGCTCAATAATAAAATATATTTGGACCAATTGTCTCTGTTTAGTATTGCTGTCCAATAGATATGAACTGACCTTTCATTATGGCAAGTCAAAATGAAAAAGCCGGCACTTGTGCAGATTGATTTTGTTTGATTCACAGTAGATGCCGTGACGTTCCAGAGGGCATCTACTGTCTGATAGAAGCCAGCTAGAGCTGGAAGCTGATTCCCTGATGGTACTGAAGTGTTTTCTAATATTTGATTCAGAACTGCTATTTATAATTTATTATAAGCATGTAATGCTTAATGTGGTGTCATAATGTAGCCTAATATTTGCATTTTTTAAAAAAAATAATGAGATATTATTATTTATTTCTTAGCAGACACCCTTATCCAGGGCGACTCACAATTGTTACAAGATATCACATTTTTACCTACAATTACATTATTATTATTATTATTTTTTTTTTACACATTATTTTTACATACAATTACCCATTTATACAGTTGGGTTTTTACTGGAGCAATCTAGGTAAAGTACCTTGCTCAAGGGTACAGCAGCAGTGTCCCCCACCTGGGATCGGACCCACGACCCTCCGGTCAAGAGTCCAGAGCCCTAACCACTACTCCACACTGCTGCCCCTGAGATATCTATTTTACTTTAAATCGAATAGGTCATATATTTTGCTTTATATTCAGTATCACTACGAAATGACTAAAGGTTCTAAACTAATTTATTAAATCACTGCAAAAACATATAATGGAAATGATAAAAGTGTGCAGGCTACATTAAAGTTTCAAATGTCACTCCCAGCTCAGCTTCGAGGCGTTTCTTTTCCCCGTGAAGAGAACATCGTTTGCCGCACACAGCAGGATCAGTTTTAGGGTCTCTTCCTCTGTCCCTGCATTTCATAAAAAATAATAATAATAATTTTTAAATATATTACTTATATCATCTGCTAGTTTTGTAGCTACCTATCTAGTTCATTAATTGATAGATAAGTAATTCCAGCAATCGATATGTACTGAAAAGATTTTTTTGCTGTACTTTCTAATCATATATTTAAATCGTGATCATAGATTTAAAAAGATACATTTTATTAGCTAAGCGACTCAATACAACATATATTTCACAAATAATTTGCTTGTTAGATAACTTAACAATATCTACAATTTCCTAGCTAACTACAGTTACATTGCATTTCTGTGCAGCCACGTCTGCCATATTTGCAAATTGTTCCCACTTGTCTCCACCTTTAATGCAAAGAGTTCTGGGACTTCAGCACAAACACTTCCGCAGAAGACAATTGTTTTGTACACTCAGTCGAAAGGTGCGATGAAGGGCACATAAAACACCTTTCACTTGTTCCCTAAGGAATTGGGACAACCCTTAAGATGGTGAACATAGTACATCTGCCCCTCAAGGGAAGGTAACGAGTGAGCAAGGGTGCGGTTTGCAACGCAGCCTAGGTTCAGTGCATAAACAAAGTGAAGGAACAGATTGTGATTCTCCGCCCCCCTTTTATGCCGTCACACATGACCCCTTGGTAAACGAGTGCAACTGCCTCTCCAATCTGCGGCTGCCACGTCGTTTCCCTTCCGGGTCAATGCATTAGTGCAACGGAGTCCCGTCCTCTTTCTAGCTGGCCGACTTCCCTTGAACCCTGGGAAAGAACTGTCAGGCCAGCCCGTCCAGAGAACTCTGTTCTCGCCGCTTAGCGCCTCACAGGTCGGGAGGGAGATTTACAACCAAGAATCATTGTATTTCTGTCACAGGTTTTTATTGGTGTCTTCACCAGGTAGTTAATTTACATGCACTGAGAACTATTATTATTATACAAGTGTGTCTGTGAACTTGGCATCTCCCATGAGCTTTAACTAATTTGATTGTTTCTTCCAGTGCTGCTATTGACTGTGTCCTGCCTGTTGGAATCCCATACTACTGAATCTTTTTAAAGGTCTCAGTTGTTGTTTATAATCATGGCTTACAATGGAAATCTTACATGTATCTCTTACAGTATATTATCTCTGGATCCCTGGCTGTTGCAGCTGAGAATACCCACAGAAGAGGTCTGGTCAGTATACTGATACACAAATAGAAATACCTGCAAGCTGTAACACACACTTTTTGTGTAACTGAACTTTTTCTAAATCGACTGATTCATTTCTTTTTTATTTAATATTAAGGCTCTTTCTAAGTCAGCATTTCTCAAATGCAGCCATCAGTGTTATTTTGTGCAGCCACAGCCACATAGTTGATAGATATTAGAAAGATGGATCTCAAATTAAAACTGTTCATTACTGTTCATACATACCTCTGCTTAACTTACCAGCACTTCAAGTTGATGACGCCCTCATCTTTGTAAACACTCATATGTGCAGCTGTCCACATAACTTTCACGTGTCATTGTACAGTGCGTCAGTCGAGGTGAAATGTTGCTTACAACTTTAAGAAGTCTGCATTGGCACCTTAATAAAAATGAAAGGGTACATTTATGCAAATAGTTAAAAAGGAGAAAAGATACCTGTAACAATAGCCAACGACTTCTGGCACCCAGAATGCAGCGTTCTTCTGGAATTGTGATGTCATCATATCGTTATCTTACTATACTTTTCTAGATTTTGGAAACGTGGCTGACTAAGTTATCGTACTTGTCTTACTATAATTATAGTAGCTATGACCTTTCTTTGACAAAGTAATTGATTTGGAGAAAAGAATCATAGATCTTTTACCAGAAAAAAATGTTGTTTTAACTTAAAACTGTACAAATATGACAAAGAGTGAAGCTATTGATACTGCTGATCTCATTGCTGATGAGGGTTAATTAAGCACATGAAACACATTAACAGCACACATGCAATTAGTAGTAATGGAAACGTTTAACAAATAATGACACGTAGCCATCCTCTGAGACCAGTAGAACGAGCCAGTTCCACCTGGTAACCTGGAGGTACACTATTAGGTAAGTACAATGAGAACTTGTGTAATATCATTCACATCATTATTGAAAACCCATGTCACAATAAAAAAGTACAAGGGTCAAGTAGATTATTTTTTAGAAATAATAGCACTACACTCAGTGTGCTTGTTGTAAATGTAGCCCTTGTGAATATGTGATCATTTAAGAGGTATCGTAGACCCTAGTTCTGAATGTATTGATCTGATTATGCATTGTATTAAGAATAAAACTTGTATTTGTAATGTTGTTGTTTTATTTCACTTCTAGGTGAAGGCATGTTTAGGGATGAACGTTGTCAGTTCTGTTTTTGCTGGAGTTGGATCCATTCTCTATTCAATGAGAGTGTCCGTAGTATCTTTCCACATGGATTACTTGAACAGACCTCCAGATTATTATGACCAGTTATCTAACCACATGGATTACTTGAACAGATCTGCAGAGTATGAGTACCTCCGTAGATACTCTCTAACCATAGTAAGTGTTTACACCGCCTGCAATCTTCAACCTCTCTCTCTTATCATTTTAGCCTTTTTCCTTTTTACCACCTCCTTTTCAACTCTTGTGTCTCATTCACAGGTTTCTCTTTCACTGTTTCATTGTCACTCCCTCACATACAGCACCAGAACTTTATTGTGAGGTTTTTACCAGTTTTTATTCTATATGATTTCTACATACCTTAAAGAGTAAGTAGCAGGGTTCCAAAAAATATGTATTAACAAAATATAGCTTAACACGTTCGCACATGTTGCTACAACTATTTAAATAACGTACTTGTAATTTTTATTATCATTATTAACATCCTGACAACTACACTTAAAACTTTAAAGTCTGTTTCAAAGCTCTTTTCAAAATGGTCTCTCTAGTGCACAGATAGTGTAAGGATTATTGTTCAGAGGCAACACAGCAGTAATGATCCATGATGTGGTACGGAACAGAAAGCCAGAGCACTTGTTATGTTAGTTTGTTCGTTTTTTTTTTAATCGCTCTACCTGCAGTGATTTAGAAGATCTCAAACCCTAGTGCACTAGAGCAGACATTTTGAAAAGAGCTTTGAAACAGACTTTAAAGTTATAAGTGTAAAAAGTTGTCAGGATGTTAACAATGAAAATGAAAATGACAGGTATGTTATTTAAATAGTTGTAGCAACATGTGATGTGTAATGCTATATTTTTCTGTACCCCACTACTTACTCTTTAAAATTGAGTTTTATAGTTATAGATCATTATTGTAGTTAAAATCCCATTGTATTATTATAACTGCCTTGTATGTAATATTTAATATTATCTATAATATTACTATACTAGGATGCATAGTACGGACATAACACCCCTTAAATGCAGCCGAATCTGTAACTATTGCATAAAGTTAAGATCATTGTTGAGAAAAGACTACTCCACAAAGTCCTGCATCAGATCTCCGGATTCACTATCTTATAATGGACCCCAGCATCCAGAATCCAGTATATCCTATAATAGGCTCCATTCTTGTTATAATGTGCTGTCTAGACAATGGCTTTTGAATGAACTGATTTGTGTTTTACAGCATGTAGGCATTCTGGCAGTTCTTCTGGTGCTGAACATTTTGGAGATGTGCATCGCTATCGCTACATCAGCCTTTGGATGCAAATCTGAATGCAGTTACACTGCCATGGTAAATGTGTATCATATTCTACATAAACATGCACCATCATCCTATTCACACTACCTGAACAATGGGTGAATAATCATGCTGCTGTGTGTTTTCTTTAAGTGTAATGTAACAAACTTAATAATATGGCTCTGATGTTCATTTCTATGTAAGAGCCTTCGGTTTGGCTAGGATAAAGGGCAATTGAAAATATTTACACACCTATGGAAAAAAGTAGAAAGCAGGGATTGTGTATGATTATAGATGAGAATGACAGAGAGAGAAACTCTTCTAAGTTCAGTAATGTGCATTTCATTGTCTTTTTCAGCCGGAGGTTGCTTTTCAACAGGCATGAATCCAGTGACCTGGGTGCAGATTTGCTCAATTTAACTATAAGAAGCATGCAGTCAAGAAGACAACTGTCCCTCTGCCTCCTCTAGCAAAGCTTAGCCAGCGCTAAAGACTTCATCTCTGCAAGGTGTTATTATCAGAACAAGTTAAACAACAATGAAATCCTCCCATGTGTAAACTGTCGGGGAATTTGTATTGATATGAAAATGAAAACGTGGTAATTTGCTTTGGATCATTTGTTTGTTTTTGCTTATAATTTTAATAAGATCATTTGTATTTTGAAGTGTAAGTTAAAAGTTGTTCAGTTATGATATTGTTTTTATATTTTAATATGTTTTCATAACAATAATGAAAAAGAAGCATGGTATACAGAAGTGATACATTGAGCTATCTTTTGGTGTTTTATGATATATTGCTTTGCTTAAGAAAAAATAAAAAATAAAAACTTCTTTGAATTTTGAAATGCCATCCCAGGCAAACACTTTTAGTCTGGTTCTATTTGTATCTAAAGGTAATTTATATCATTTTACCTGTTAAACCTGGGGTGGAATAGCCCTCCAGGACCGTGATTGGACCCCTGCTCTAACACTAGGGCACAATGCGCATGCACCTCATTTTGATGAGCACACTGCCTTTGCCCTGTAATGCAATTGTGGTGACATGCTTTGCCCCATCCTTTACTGTCTCCGTTTGTGCCAGTGGTCGGCATAACTCTCTAGGTGTGGCCTCATTTGCATGTTAACTTTGAGTGATTTCGATGACAGCACAGACTTGGTCAACTACATATCAAACTAACCAGGTAAGGGGAAGTTTATCTGAAACACATGGGCAGCTGATGCCATTACAAATTATATATATATATATATATATATATATATATATATATATATATATATATATATATATATACAGTACAGTGCAAAAGTTTTAGGCAGGTGTGAAAAAATGCTGTAAAGTAAGAATGCTTTCAAAAATAGACATGTTAATAGATTATATTTATCAATTAACTAAATGCAAAGTGAGTGAACAGAAGAAAAATCTAAATCAAATCCATATTTGGTGTGACCACCCTTTGCCTTCAAAACAGCATCAATTCTTCTAGGTACACTTGCACAAAGTCAGGGATTTGGTAGGCATATAGTCAGGTGTATGATTAAACAATTATAGCAAACAGGTGCTAATGATCATCAATTCAATATGTAGGTTGAAACATAATCATTAACTGAAACAGAAACAGCTGTGTAGGAGGAATAAAACTGGGTGAGGAACAGCCAAACTCAGCTAACAAGGTGAGGTTGCTGAAGACAGTTTACTGTCAAAAGTCATACACCATGGCAAGACTGAGCACAGCAACAAGACAAGACACAAGGTAGTTATACTGCATCAGCAAGGTCTCTCCCAGGCAGAAATTTCAAGGCAGACAGGGGTTTCCAGATGTGCTGTCCAGAAACGGGCAACGTTGAGGACCGTAGATGCAGTGGTCGGCCAAGGAAACTTACTGCAGTAGATGAAAGACACATCATGCTTAGTTCCCTTTGCAATCGGAAGATGTCCAGCAGTGCCATCAGCTCAGAATTGGCAGAAAACAGTGGGACCCTGGTACACCCATCTACTGTCCGGAGAAGTCTGGTCAGAAGTGGTCTTCATGGAAGACTTGCGGCCAAAAAGCCATACCTCTGACGTGGAAACAAGGCCAAGCGACTCAACTATGCACGAAAACACAGGAACTGGGGTGCAGAAAAATGGCAGCAGGTGCTCTGGACTGATGAGTCAAAATTTGAAATATTTTGCTGTAGCAGAATGCAGTTTGTTCGCCGAAGGGCTGGAGAGCGGTACACGAATGAGTGTCTGCAGGCAACAGTGAAGCATGGTGGAGGTTCCTTGCAAGTTTGGGGCTGCATTTCTGCAAATGGAGTTGGGGATTTGGTCAGAATTAATGGTCTCCTCAGTGCTGAGAAGTACAGGCAGATACTTATCCATCATGCAATACCATCAGGGAGGCATCTGATTGGCCCCAAATTTATTCTGCAGCATGACAACAACCCCAAACATACAGCAAAAGTCATTAAGAACTATCTTCAGCGTAAAGAAGAACAAGGAGTCCTGGAAGTGATGGTATGGCCCCCACAGAGCCCTGATCTCAACATCATTGAGTCTGTCTGGGATCACATGAGGAGAGAGAAGCAACTGAGGCTGCCTAAATCCACAGAAGAACTGTGGTTAGTTCTCCAAGATGTTTGGGCCAACCTACCTGCTGAGTTCCTTCAAAAACTATGTGCAAGTGTACCTAGAAGAATTGATGCTGTTTTGAAGGCAAAGGGTGGTCACACCAAATATTGATTTGATGTAGATTTTTCTTCTGTTCACTCACTTTGCATTTTGTTAATTGATAAATATATTAACACTATTAACATGTCTATTTTTGAAAGCATTCTTACTTTACAGCATTTTTTCACACCTGCCTAAAACTTTTGCACAGTACTGTATATATATATATATATATATACTGTCTATATATATACACACAGTGCCTTGCATAAGTATTCAACCGCCTTGGACTTTTCCACATTTTGTAGTGTTACAACCTGGAATTAAAATGGATTTAATTAGGATTCTTTGTCACTGATCTACACAAAATAGTCCAGTCGAAGTGGGGAAAAAATCTACATATTTTTCAAAATTATTTACACATAAAAAACTGAAAAGTCTAAATTGCATAAGTATTCACTCCCTTTGCTGTGACACCCCTAGATAAGCTCTGGTGCAACCAATTGCCTTCAGAGTCCATCTGTGTGCAATTAAAGGGTCACATGATCTCAGATTAAATACACCTGTTTCTGGAAGTCCCCAGAGTTTGTTAGAGAGCATATCTAAACAAACAGCATCATGAAGACCAAGGAGCTATCAAAACAAGTCAAGGATAAAGTTCTGGAGAAGCACCAATCAGGGTTGGGTTATAAAAAAATATCCCAAACTTTGAACATCTCCCGGAGCACCGTTAAATCCATTATTAAAAAATGGAAAGAATATGGCACAACCGCGACTCTGCCTAGAGAAGGCCGTCCACAAAAACTCAGTGACCAGGTAAGGAGGGCATTAGTCAGAGAAGCAACCAAGAGGCCAATGGTAACTCTGAAGGAGCTGGAGAGATCCACAGCTGAGATGGGAGAAACCGTCCATGGGACAAGTATAACCCGGACGCTCCACAAAGCTGGGCTTTATGGAAGAGTGGCGAGAAGAAAGCCATTGCTGGAAAAAACCACATATCAAATCCCGTTTGGATCTTGCCAAAAGGCATGTGGGAGACACAACAAACATGTGGAAAAAGGTTCTCTGGTCTGATGAGACCAAAATTGAACTTTTTGGCCTTAGCGCAAAACGCTATGTGTGGTGCAAAGCGAACACTGCTCATCACCCTGAGAACACCATCCCCACAGTGAAGCATGGTGGTGGCAGCATCATGTTATGGGGATGCTTTTCATTGGCAGGGACTGGGAAACTGGTCAGGATTGAGAGCAAGATGGATGGAGCCAAATACAGGGAAATTCTAGAGGAAAACCTGTTTCAGTCTGCAAGAGACCTGGGACTGGGGTGGAGGTTCACATTCCAGCAGGACAATGACCCTAAACACACAGCCAAAGCTACACTGGAGTGGTTTAAAAACAAGAACCTGAATGTCTTAGAATGGCCCAGTCAAAGCCCAGACCTCAATCCGATTGAGAATCTGTGGCAAGACTTGAAAATTGCTGTTCACCAACAGTACCCATCCAACTTGACAGAGCTTGAGCAATTTTGCCAAGAAGAATGGGCAAAAATTGCAGGATCCAGATGTGCAAAGCTGGTAGAGACTTACCCAAAAAGACTCACAGCTGTATTTGCTGCCAAAGGTGCTTCTGCCAAATATTGACTCAGGGGGGTGAATACTTATGCAACCAACAAATGTCTTTTTTTTTGTTTAACCTGTCAAAACTCCAGCCCCTCACAGATAATTTCCGCCTGGGGGGCTGTGCCCTGAAATAAATCACAATATCTTCCAAAGTATAGACAGCACAGGCATGGTTCAGGGCTTGAATTCAAGGTAACCCCTTGGGCATCAAGACTAAAACCTCAGGTATGATAAAAGTCTTACTCAGTACCACACTGGAAGGAGATATCCAGAAAAAATACATAAAAAAACAACAAACGCTTTTCATTTTTTTATGTTCTATAGTCATTTTTTCAACTTGTAGCATATGAAAAGAGCCAGATTTTTTTCCAGTGCTTCACCAACATGTCTAATATACTGGGTAAAAATTTGGTTGAACAAAGGGATCAAATTCTACAGGAGTTTTTACAAAGCTAAGCCCAAGGGTCCCCAAACCTCTCCAAAAATAAACATTGAGTGATTTCGTCCTTTATGTCAATTGATATACTAAGTTCTAAAAGGGATGTTATCTTCTGGCACCTCACAGGCTAGCCATTGCCACATGCATTTGCCTTTGAAAGGCTTTTTTCCCTTATCTCATTCAAGAGGTGGGCGTGTTTGTTTGCACATCGATTACTCTGTGATGGATTGGGCTACAAACAAAGTAAAGGTATGAATGGAAAGCTTGTGACCTCCCCTACAACATGATCAGGGAGACTTTATCGTCATTAAGGTTGTGAGACCAGAGCAGAAAAACGCAAGCTAGTCAATTGCTTTTGTTTTGAATGCAAGGGGGTACTAGACACATTGTGAATGGGATATCTCAGCGGTGAAATGACGGATTCGAAAAATTCCTTTGCTGTTTGACGGTAGGAAAACAACGATTTTGATATCGAGTCAGCTTTTTTTCTCTTTTGCTTTTGTAATAATATTACAAATGAGTTATGAAATATAATATTTACGTGCAGTTCCGTGTTCCGCCCACGGGGCTAGAGATTAACTTTTGTGTCACAATAAAAAATATTTTGCACCTTCAAAGTGTTAAGTATGTTGTGTAAATCAAATGGTAAAAATCCCAATTAAATCCATTTTAATTCCAGGTTGTAACACTACAAAATGCAACTTAGGATTGGAGGCCTGGCCTCTGGAACAGGAGAGAGAGAAAAGGATGGACCAGACTCCAACCGAGAGAGCCTTCCTTATGGAGTTGAGGCTAGCCCTATCCGCCTCCGGGCTCCTGAAAATACAGTCCTCTGACTTCTCAGAGAGTCGTTACAGGCAGAGACTCAGGACTGGCTCCCAGTTACCAGCCGGGTTCGGCTCTCAGACGATGGAACGGCTCATATGAAGCCTTGACGTAAGGAAGAGATGAGAATCTGAAACACACAAATAATTGATAGTTATGGGATTCAAGCACTAAGAGTATGAGGTCCACTTCCCAGGAGGATCATTGAGGAAGGCAAGATGTAATAATTCCATTCACCTATTAACAGGGAGCAAGATTTCAAGCAGTTAAACAAGGTTCACATTAATGAGGTCATGTATTAAAGTGCAAATGCAACAACGCTGCTACCCAGCAATAAAGTGGAGATACACATTCAAAGACACAGTAAAACTGTCATAACAAAAACAATACCACTGGACAAAAGTACAAATACCCACACACCGCACACACACACACACACACACACACACACACACACACACACAATGTCCATGCAGGGGAGGGAACACACACACAGAGCGAGAGAGAAACCAGCATCGCAATATAGCCTATTCTGTGCACTTCTTAAATTCCAATCGACTACCAAACAGGCTAAAAACACTCATGTCGTTCGCACTCATTATTCAACACCGGAATACAATCAGCCCAATACTTATTGTCGAGATGCTCCATTTACTGGTCCGTTTCCGTCTCTCTCACATGTCTGTCTCCTGTCTCCTGCACAGACATACAAACCCCAGGATGGCTTAGGTGCTCAACAAGGCAAACATAGAGAAGCGGGTGGAGAAGCCAACATAACGTGATACAAATCAATTATCAAAAAGTGCCAGACAACATAAAGCATGCACTAATCACATCACTAATATAATTTTATAAAAACAATAACACACACATTTAAAATAAATTTGAGCAGGGCATTCTTGATATACATATACACTATATCTAGACTTGCTACTATTCGATTTTTATTTTTTTGCCAAATCGACGATTTATATCGACATTTATTTTAGAAAGAATTTTCGATCTTTATTTTTCCATTTAAGCAGAGAATGGGTGAAATCAACCGTTATGCTTTAAAAAAAACACAGACTTTTTATTCCATTGAGAAACGTCTTATTTAGTGAAACTCATCAATCATATTCAACGTGCAACAAAACCATGGTTACCAACATTCGAATTGAAATAACATTTGGTCACAGCAGAGCTATACCTTGTATAGCAAATCCTACACAAATTAAAAAAAAATGTCTAAAATAAACCATGGAAAACACAGCATACAAAAGTGTGTTACAAAGACATTTATGGCATAAATTTACAAGTAAAAATAATATGCACATAACAAAACATTAGATAGTTGAACAGAACTAACTTGCACTTGTTTTCAGCACAGCCAGACTCAGTCACTGGAAGGTAAGGCAGACGGGCCCGCTTAGTCCTGCCATGGAGATTTCAGCTGTCTGTTACGGTATTGTGCACAATATTCATCAAGTGTTTTCCTCTTGCACCCCATTTTCAAATCAAACTAGTAACTGTCACCGTATACCTATAGCAAAAGCCCACCTACACCTTAACCTGCTCATTTCAAAGTAGGCGCTTTGAATGACAGGCACTGTAGCTGGCAAATGAAAGTGCACAGTCGGTGCAGGTCATGATGTTTGACAGTCATTTAAGCGAATGAGAGCATTGTAGTGGTGGTTCATTCAACGAGATCTAGAACAGGGTGAAATGAGAGTGACAGTGAAACTACAGTACTAACGGACCACTGAGATGATTGACAGCGACCCCTAGCCATTCAGGGAGGAAAGGAGATGGGACAGACAGTAAGTATAAAAACTACACCAACAAGAGATTATTTCTAAATGATTATTTTTACCGATTAATATAGAAAAGTAGCAAGCCTATATATATTATTATTATGGAGTTCTGGTTTTTAAGTCTACATGATCTTGCCCCTCCCCCAATAATGGAATTTATAAAACTTTGTTCAGATTATAATAACAGAATTACCAGAACAGCTGTTTAAGGTAACTGTATGGAGGCAAAACGACGTACAGAATTTGCACCAACTGCATTTTCTCTTAAAGGTGTAACTTTCTGGAATTCTTTGCCAGACGACATTAAAGGTCAACATGAATTTAAAGATTGTACTTATAAACTAAAAGTATGGTTAAAACAAAAACAAATCTGTGATCACTAATTCTAAATATATTATTTTACTGGATTGGCACTTTAGTATCTTATTAACTGTGGTATATTAGTAGATTTGGGAAATTGTTGTACTGCGATTATTAAAATCGGGTGGGAGGATAATTGTTATTATTATGGTCCTATGAATTTTAGCTGTTTTCTTGTCTTTAGTATAACTATGTATTTGTTTGGAGAGAATAATTGCAGTATGTTTGAGGAGACAACTTAAAGTTATTAAATATATATTCAAATATAATATAAATATATATTGTGAGATATATTGCTTTTTATTACTAACATAACATCGTGAAGTAGTTGGAAATAAAAGCAGTACATCTCACTTAAGTGTGTATTTGGTTTAAAAACAGTTTATGTACGATTTTAGTGGAATACGCCTTTAAGAAATGGAGGAACAAATTACACTGAACAGGCCCGAATGAGAGTGGTCAGTTTTAACTGTGGCGGGAATGCTCAGAGCTTAAAAAGAGGCCAGGCTAACACAGTAGGAAGAGAGGTCAGTGTCAAGTTCAGAGTTACAAATGTTAAACTAAGAGTGCAGAGCTGAGCAGTGAAACGTGCATGCAAGGGCAGCATGAAAAAGGATTAGTTTTGTTGTTGCGGTCTCGTGTGTGTG
The DNA here is from genome assembly GCF_902713425.1 of Acipenser ruthenus. Lineage (NCBI taxonomy): Eukaryota > Metazoa > Chordata > Actinopteri > Acipenseriformes > Acipenseridae > Acipenser > Acipenser ruthenus. Next base: position 2,699,577 of record NC_081238.1, read on the forward strand.
CGTGTGGAGACGCGGAACAGAAGAACTGCAATCAAACATGGAACAAAAGCTTGAAAACAATCTCGGCAGGATAAAAGAAATCGGAAAGAGTCAACACAGGAGCAGATGCCATTTGGAAACAAGGAGACAAACGTGAGTCGTTGGTACTATTTGTATGGACTGTTTTAGGCTCAGTGTGAGTGTAGCGCTGAGTGCTTCAGATAATTTTAAACAAGACTCTGCAGAACCGTCTGTAGTAAGGGAAGGAGCTGTGGACTGTTTGTATTCCCATGCGTGTGTGCTATCATTGGGAAAAATAACAAACAACCTGAAATATCAAAGAGAAATAACTGAAAATATAAACAATTGCTAAGAGTGCTGGTTTATACACCAGCACGAGAATTATTTGTTATTTGGTTGGCCAACGTGCCCTCTTGTTTTGTCTTGTTTAAAATCTTTTGTTTTATTATTTAATAAAAGAGCTGAACGGTAGTGTTTCAGTTTTGCCCTGCCACTTCCTGTAGTTGATTCTGTTTTTCTGGTCTGACATCACCCCTGCAAAGCCATCACTATCACAGCTTCTCGGAGAAAATAGATTGTAGACCCAGGCTAATATAATCACACAAAGTTGATGTTTTATATAAAACAACATCTTTTAATACACATATAAACTTGTATTGTAGCAAAGATCCTATGAACTTTGGTTCACCTGACTTTTTAGAGAAAGGAGGGGTTGAAAATGAGAACCATGAGATCATGTTCCAATATATTGGAAAGGTGTTATATCCAATTAATTAAATGTTTTTTTTATATAACTCCAATTAGTTTTAAAAGGAGTTGACTGGATTATTTTGGAATATATCATTAACTCAAAGATAAGAACTGTCAAGGCATATTGATGATTAGATTTAATTGGGACTCCTGATGTATTCAATGGAGGGAAAATCCTATGTAAGCCCAGAGCAAGACTCCATTTGGAACCATTGAACTTGATCTTGCAAGCTGACGTGGTCCATGCTCTGAGTGTCTCTGAAAAACTGATTGCTGTTTGATCAAAGTCAGAAGTCTGACTTTTGAAGTCAGTTCTTATACACTACACTTCCATATACTAGAAGGTAAGCATATATTTAAATTTATATCTTTTATATTTGATGCATTGCTATAAGGTATAGAAATTATGTGTTAGTTTTAAGAGATAACCTGAATATTCTAGAATGTAGCTGTGGGTGCTCTAGCTTTTTGCATGACTAGCCTTAAGGCTAAATTAATAACCATATTTGTATTACTGTATTTTGAAGTACTAATGCTGTTAAACCTGATTGCTTATTACTTGAGATTTACGGTGGTCTGAGCAACCAATCCACTTTTTTTAAAGCATTTAATAAACCGAAAGGGCACTACTACTGCGCTGATTTGTTAAAACTTCATATTAAATAAGTGTGTGATTTTCTTGATTATTAAAGTTGTCTGGACACATAGCATGCCCAGAGCACAGACACAACCACTTACAGGAGTTTAAAGCATTTCTGTCCTCCTTAAATGTCTCCCCTGAGTTTGTGTGTGTGTATATATAGATAGAGTACATGTAAATCTGACAGTACTGTACCACCAGCGCTAGAAGGGGAGGGAATGTGCTTGCTGTTCACACTTATCTGCGAGCAAAGGGACAGAGTTCATTTGCATGCAAGCTAAAGTTCGTTTTTTTTTTTTTTTTTTTTTTTTTTTTGGTCCCTTTCTGTTTTTTTCAGGACTGAGTTCGTTTGTGTTCACAATGCAGTTTGCAAGTGCACTCGGCTCTTTTATGGTGTGTGAATCACAAGTTTACAATATCCTGCAAGGCATATTGGAAGATGGGAGCTCCGGTTCTTGATAGCATGTTTTAGATTCTTGCATATTGCTGTGGAAGAAAGCACTGGGGGAGCACTTTGCTAATTTAATGAATACATTTCTTGAATGCCTACAGGAGAATGCAGTTTACACAATTCTGCACGGTTCTCCTAATGTCGACATTAAATGGTAATGAATAGAATTTAATGAGTGAGAATGAATACAATTGCAATAATAAAAATGGAAATCATGAACTTGCACACTGATTGCAATTATGGTGCCCCATAATGTTTACTGCCCTGTCATAAATTAAGCCATATTTGATGTCTAATTTGTTATCACACCTGAGTAAAGGAGTACCGGTAAGTATTTTAAATCCAACAAACAGATGGGTAAGAAACGTGCAGATTCTTTCTTACACCAATTATTTACTAGCCACATTAATAATATTAATAAAAAAAAACACAAATTAATCAACAGATCACACCTAAAATTTAGGGTTACTGTATAATAAACTGATTCCTACAGGTAATTTTCCTTGCTCTATATGAGAATTTAATGCAAGTAATTCATCCATGATTAATTGCCTGTATAGTGAATTGTAACAGGGGAGATCTGTGCTGACAGTCTGGCGCATGCGCGGTACTTCAGGAAGGGGGCAGCAGCCTCGTAGATCCACCTATCAGTCATGGCAGTGACACGGAGAGGTGGGGAAGAGGGTGTGTTGGATTTCCCTCTCTCTGAGTGACTGAGAGGTGGGCCTTGGGGGGGGGGGGGGGGGGGGGATTGCTGACCCAATAAGATAATGCTCTGTTGTTCCCACAGCCTGCCCCTCTAAGATGGAAAACGAGCCAGCGGGAGCGCCGGACCATGCACAGTCGGAGAGGAATGAGAACAAAACAAGATAAAAAGAAAGAAAAGGGATTTTTTTTTTTTGGACCCTGGAAAGTATCCACATGGCAGGGTGAGGGAACGGTTTTTCTCCTTTCCCTTTGTACCTTCTGTTCTGGATGATTATTTGTGGCACTTGCATGTGCACCAAAGGTGACCAAGTAACCTGCTAATGCCATCGTTGGTAGAAGCAGTACCACAGTGCCACCTTGTGGTAAAGAATAAATCAGGCACCCAAGTTGTGTTAAGAACTCCCACCACCCTTCCACATGAATGAATATTAAACCTTGAAAATAATCCTGGGTTCATATCTTGGTGAAAGACAAGATAAAATATTTAAAATAACAAACAGTAGCTGTACTTTCTTTCATTTCAGTTTATTCCTGCATAACCTATTTGTATTTGCATGGACATACACTGGAGCTAAACAGTGCCTACTTGTCACAATTAGACATCCAAAGGTATAAAAAGGGTGTTTGTTTTATAGATGGTAGAATTCTTTGATTACACATAGATGTAATAATTACTAAAATGTTTCCTTTGGTCTAAGTCTTGATTGCTGATCGATTAATTCTTTGCTTGCTTACTTGCATAATTTTACTAGATGCTCACTGTAAACCGTTTGAGAACTAAAAGGTGCATTCATTTAAATGTGTTTTTTTTTTTTTTCTTAACACAGCTGAAATTTGTTTAAATGGATTTTGTGGTCCCAGTTCAGTGCGTTATCCAGCCCTGATATCGGAGAGGGAAAGGACTGATTTGGGTCCATGTTGTGGTTAAGAGAAGGCAGAATGGTGTGAACAATATGTAAGGCTCCCAGCCCTTGGGTTTTGTATTCTCTGTTCTGTTATATTATATATATTTTTTAATAAAATACTATTTATTATAGCTCTTTGTGCAGGTGTCTGTTTTGTTCATCTTTTTATAAAAATGTGTTTAAATTTGTGTGTCTAGATGCAGTGTTTATTTTGTCAATAGATGGCAGCTTTAGTTTAATGTATTGCAGTGCACTCATAGTAACCTGTATACAGCACTATTTGCAGGTCTCAAATAACATGACCTTGGCTTGTATTGCAACATGTTCATATGCTCCAGAAATCTGCAGGTCAATGGGCCTGTGACAGGGTGGCTGTGCGGTGACGTCAGGTCAGAAGCAGGAAGGGAAACACTCCGACACCAGGGAAGTACTGCAGTTCAAAATAGACGCGGCGGCGCGGTTTATTTAAATAATACTAAAATATTTTAAACACAACACAGTGCTCACCGAGCAAAATAAAGTTTCAAACAAAATCACGAACACAAAACCCTCTCCTGACCCCATCGCCCCAGGGCAAAGGTGGGCCCCCTCAGAGTCGAAAGGGCCAAGCTCGGGCCCCCCATTAAATGCAATGTCCCTGACTGCAGGTCTAATTGCCCCCCCCCCCCCTCCCCCCATGTAGTGGATGAAGTCCAACCCCAAGATGCATGGGTCCTGCACCTCCGTAACCCAGACGGGGTGGTGTATCGTTCTCCCTACCACCTCTGTCACAAACCTCCCCTTTCCCAGCATGGGAGCCACCTCTCCTGTCACGGTGCTCAGGTGTACAGTCGTCGGTTCCAGCTTGGCTCCGGCAGGCAACACATCTGGGCAAACTAGTGTGACCGTGGACCCTGAGTCTATCAGGGTGTTGCAAGGAACTCCCTCAATCTTGATGAAGGTGTGGCAATAATCTCCCACAGAGGTCTGCCACACTACCAGGGCAGGCGTGTGAGGGTGGCTGTCGGTAGCTCCTGGATGGGGCGTGGTCCCATCCCCTCGGCTTGGCGGTTGGACCCGAGTCATAGGCGGATTGAAGGCCTGGTGGAACTGTCTCTTACCCCGGTCCCTGTTGGTTTCCCTGCTGCTGGGAGTTCTGGAGTGGAGAAGCAGCCCCAGCCACGGGGCAGAAGCACTGGATCTGGCCTGGCTTGTCACAGACTCAACACAGCCGCGTGCGGGGCTCAGCCGCACGGGTGGGTGGCCATGAGTGCCATCTTCAAGAGCGCTACCATTTCAGAGGCCCATACAGGACTGACATCATCCTCAGCTCTTTCAGAAACCCGGGTCTGGCGTGCATGGACCAGGGGAAGGCTGGGTTTTTCTAGCATGGCCTCTATCCTTTGGGCGTGGGCCAGGGCAAGCTCTAGGGAGATTGGAGCAGCAATCCGGACCTGTTGGCACTGGGCTTTGGGGGTTAAGCCTCGGTTAAAGGCCTCGGTGGCCAGTTCATCCTGAGCCGCAGGTGTAAAGCTGGAGTATCCCTACCGGGCAAGATACCGCACGTCTGCGACCAGCACGCCCAGTTTCTCTCCCATCTGCCAAAAACGAGTTGCCATGGTTTGGTGCAGAGCAACAGCAGGTTCAACCCCTCCATAGCGGGGTTCCAGAGCAGTAACAATAGCCTGGTAATCTGTCAGCTCTTCAGCTTCCACGTCTAGCAGGGCTTGTAGTGCCTCCCCTTCTAGCGCTGCTGCCAGTTGACCGGTCTTTTCGAGTAGGTCCCAGCCATTGGCCAGCGCTACCATCTGAAATTTGGCCAGGTAGGCCTCCCACGGAGATTGCCCACTGTAGTGCCCCGCCTTGACCACACTTCCCCCCCAGGCCTCCTCTCCGGCCCACCTCTCTCATTGCTCCACACACTGTTGTGATCGGCACAACACCCATCTCGAGGTTTATCTAAACCTACATTTACACTCAGACATTCATCCAATTTGTTTATCACAGTCTTGAACTCAGCAGATGATGCATCAATGACAGGCTCTATTTTTTTAAATGTATCTGGATCCAAGCAAGCTATTAGTAGTGTCTTAACCCTATCAGTCCATCCCTCTAAGCTGGCCACTATTATAAATGTATTCCAGTCGGCCTTACCAGAAAAATGGAGCGGAGTGTAGGTCCCTTTGTTTATATCTTCACCAAGATGTCCGCCGTCCTCCTTCCTGAATGACGTCATTGTCTTTTCTGGCCGCTGTGCAGATCCCCAGCCCGGCGCTATCTTGCTGCTCCACCACTGGTGTCTCGTCTGAACTCCAGTCCACTTGTCTGAGGCCCTGTGGCAATGTGCCCCGCCCCTGTGTGCATTTGTGTGTTATATGTTGTATGTTGCGTGTGTTAATGCTGGTGTATAGAGATGGCTGCACGGGATATAAATGGGTGTGTGCAGCACGAGTTATTTAAGATGTAGAATTGTATTTAGGCACGAGGATGGCACATCACTTCACGTGCATTTAAAGTATTTAATATGTGAGCACGAGGTTGCACATAATTAATTCACGTGCTGGGATTCAAGTGAATAATTAATTGGTAATTGAATCCCGGCACAACAGTATATATAGATGCACGTTTTACTCACTCGGGGTTGTGTGTTCGGTGAGTGGAGAAGGAGGTAAAATAAAATATAACAAAAAGAATAATAATAATAACTGTTTGACTCACCGTGTTTGTTTGTCTGTCCGTCCACCGTTTGTTTAAGCGTCAGTCCGTTTTGTTTATCTGTTTTATTTGGCCTCAAGCGCCGTGTCCTGTGTTTTGTTTTGTTCAAACCTTTTATTTCACAATAAAACGGCGCAAGCAAGCGCATTTACCGTCTGTCTGTGTACTCCTTTCTGGTCTGACGTAACCATTAGAGCCTGCTTGTCACAGGCCCTCTCATAGCAGCTCGATCTCCTCCTGAAAGCTGTCTCCCTCTGCCATCTCCCGGCCACTCCTCTGTCGCAGTTGCGATGCCAACTTGTCCTGCAGCTGCGGTTTCCCTGTGCCAGCGTTCAGCTCTGCCCGCGCCTCCATCTTGTTGAACAGCGTGGATTCTTCATCCCGTTTCTGACACCAATGTGACGACTCGAGCTCTCAACAGGATGGATGACACTGGAGACAAGGTGTGCAGGGCTAAATGACAGTAGTGTATTGCTTTGAACAGAACTCAATACTGTCCCGAGTCCCTGTTTGGGCCAGGACCACGCCACAAAAGTAACAAACTCCCCTGTCACTGTCTAAAGTGTAGTTCCCTCTCCGTTCCTTACGCACTCCCGACCTCAACACAGACCCCCAGCCTCTCACTCTCTCATCTGTCACACTGCAGGTTAGGTAACCTCAGACTCGCTCTGTTGCTCTGCGAGTCAATCTTGTTATCTGTCTCGCACACTGTCTCGTCCACTCTCTCTCCCCCCGGTTTCGTGTGTCCCAGGTATTTATACCCCTGCTGCTCCTGCGTCCTTGTCCAGTCCGGCCAATTGCAGCTCTCCCTTGCACACACACACACACACACACACCATATCTAGGTGGCGTGGTCTGAACCTTAACAATACACAAAACACCAAAAGCACAGGACACACAAACAGGACAAACAACCAGGACAACACAAAAGACCAACAAGGTCCCCTTTCAGTTGGCTGGGTCGCTACAGTATTAATAAAAAATTATTGTTTAACGTTGCTGCACAAATATTGTTTAATCTTTTAATTAATTTGTATTTGTTATTTAGTCATTAGAAACAGTATAATGTGTAGAATGTATAATTGTGTATAAATGTACTGATTTAAAATATAGATTGCTATAATAACAGACGTCTCACTGGTATGTATGTTCTCATCACCTGATATAACCTTTAAAGGAACAGCATCTCACTAAAATGCTGCATTTGAATAGTTAATCTTTTCATTGCTTCTATAGTTCAGCTGCACACTGGCAATGGGAGCAGTGGAGATGGTCCTGAAGCTAATATGTTTAATACAAATATATCATTGTAGATTTTACAAGCACAAGAGAAACACAACATATACTATATACAGTCTATCTAAACAGCTTAAAATGAGTTAAATAGCTTCTCATTATCTTCCACAAGAATCGAAATATGCATCATATCTGTAGCACCTGCGCCACTTTCAGCTTGACTGAACCAATTCAATTCAAACAAATTAATGGTCAATAAATATATATATGTGTTAGATTTTTTTTTTATATATATATATATATATATATATATATATATATATTATAATCAGTCGAAGCTATTTCTGTTCCGAAGTTCAAAAGTGTGTTTTTCACCATCATCCAACAGCTTTTTGTTTCCTTTTTGAATCTGGGAGTAAATGGAGGCACACAGTTTGCTGCCTGTATGTCAAAGGTACATTTTACATGTACATAGAGTGGATTTACCCTTTCTGTCCACTTTATTAGCAGCTGTCTGGCCCATTGGATCTGGCATTGCCATGATGTAGGGCATGTTCTCCTGGTATATCCTGGATCCCTTGATTACTGAACAAATGCTGTAGGTTACTTAAGCACTGCTGCAGATCAAGTGCACCCAACAATGCTGCACTTGTACCCTGATGCAGATGATAATGCACCCATGCACCGTGCCAGGGGCAGGAGCATGACAGAGACTTCAGTCATCTTTCATGGCCAGCACAATCCCCAGATCTCAATGATAAATGATGCATTCATCACTCCAGCTTGTTGAGTCTATGTCACGCCAAGTCAATGCTGTGATTACTGCAAATGTTTTCCAACTCGATACAGGGTGCAGGTCCTAATAACATGTCAGGGTAAATTAAGTGACAATGAGCAACCTTTCATGTTACTGATGGATCTCATTTTAAATTTACATCCGGCCATGCTTGTTATTTCTGCAGAAGAAATAAAGACCACATGTACATCATAAGACCACAGTAGTGCTCCAATGCACACTATCCTTGCAGCTGTATTTTCAGCTTTAAACCACTTCCTGAGGTGGTCTGAAAACATCTTAAAACAAGCCTGTACAGGGTGGTCAAAGTGTGTGGATGTGTGAATAGGAACATGTGCAGCTCTTCCTCTCTTCATTAGAGGACTAGCTATAGAGATGGAACACATTTACACTGGGCTGCAGACACCAAGTCAGGATATCTACTCTGGCACCTCACCAGGGGTGAATCAGCCTGGAAGACACACAGGTAATTAATTATCCTGGATTTTCTCATATATCTATATACAAATATAAACATGTTTAATATTGATATCTCTGTTTCCGCCCCGTGACATTGCAGTTTATTTATTTTATTTTATTGATACAGGGAAGGTAATTTTTATATATATATACCGAAGATAAATACTTTACACAAGTTAACGATTCATTCACAGACAATTTCACATACAGTGGTAGCGACTGTTGGGATGATAATCAATAATTTTATAATCTCATGCTAAAAGGGGTTCATAATACAAAATACTGCATTTAAATATTATTGCATTGATTAGTTATTGCGATGACGGCCATATTATGTAATAAAGTACACAATCATAAAAAGACTATAATGAATGCTTGTTTGATCTGTAGAAACATCAACCTGAAGAGAGATTCTGTGAATCTATCCTGCTGACAAATAGACCAAAGCCAGGAAACAACATAGCTGTGCTAGTATCAGATGCCTCACTATTTTCAAAATCTCAATCACACTACTTCTAGCTCAACTCCACGTGTTTGAAAACCAAGCATGGATGTGGCACAACCTAGTAAAGCTTGTTTTAATAAATATGTTTTATTTGCCATCCCATGTGTGTAATAACCAAAAGAAAATACCTCCACGGGCAAAATTCCACAAGTTCATAATGCTTAAAGTAGCTGTAATATTTGGTTAATTGACTCCAGAATTCTCAGTAGGTTGTTATAGGTGTCCTTAATGTAAAAATATTCTCACTAGTTTTATCACTAGCCTATTTATACACACATATATATAACTGTATGAAATGAAAATAAATATTCAACAGTTCTTGTTCAATTGTATATTAGAGAAGATTTTTGTACATAAAGGTTGTCATGCTTTCATATATTTTTACTTTCAAATTAATATATATATAGGGACCACAATGAGCATTACACTGACAGGAAACCAAAAATGTTCAGAGTTCAAGGTCAAAATCTCAGAATGAGGATGATGAAGATGAACATGAGTGATAGCTAAAAAAATCTCTAATATGTGTTCCGAGAATTCTCTGCTGGCTGACTTCACCTTTCAAAATACTGCTTCTCTCAACTAATTGTGTAGCACTGACAGTTAACATAACATGCTTGCAAACTGAAGGTTTCAAATCCCACATATACCAGACCTTTTTATATTTATATAAAGAAAGATTTATCTGCAGGCAAATATTCCATTTTAAAACAGAAATAAATAATGTAATATAAATGATATAGATGTCATAATAACAGGTGGAGGCCAATGGTAAGGTAATTGTGTCCTTGTTAGGGCAATTTCTTTCATCGGTGTAAACTGGGAGCTTCCACAGCACAGGGGTTGAATACTTATGCAAGCAAGATATTTCAGTTTTTTATTTTTCTTAAAAATATTTCCCAACATAAAACCAATGTCACCTTACAATAATTGATTTTGAGTTTCAGTGTTTTAAAATAAAATATCAAACAGAATGAAATTTCAATGTACCATTTGTAATTCAGTAATATGAGAGAATTGGTCAGGGGTCTGATTACTTTTGCAAGGCACTGTATATATACAGTGGCTCTCAAAAGTATTCACCCCCCTTGGACTTTCCAACATTTGTGTTACAACATGGAATCAAAATGGATTGAATTAGGAGTTTTTGCCACTGATCAACACAAAGTCCATAATGTCAAAGTGAAAAATAACAAATACAAAACAGAAAATAATTGATTGCATAAGTATTCACCCCCTTGAGTCAATATTTGGTAGAGGCAGCAATTACAGCCATGAGTCTATTTGGACAAGTCTCTACCAGCTTTGCACATCTGGACACTGCAATTTTTGCCCATTCTTCTTTGCAAAATTGCTCAAGCTCCATCAAGTTGGATGGGAACCTTTGGTGAACAGCAATTTTCAACTCTTTCAACATATTCTCAATTGGATTGAGGTCCAGGCTTTGACTGGGCTTGTCCAGGACATTGACCTTTTTGTTTTTAAGCCACTCCAGTGTGGCTTTGGCTTTATGTTTGGGGTCATTGTCCTGCTGGAAGATGAATCTTCTCCCAAGTCCCAGGTCTCTTGCAGACTTCAGCAGGTTTTCCTCCAGGATTTCTCTGTACTTTGCTGCATCCATTTTGCCTTCTATCTTCACGAGCTTTCCAGGCCCTGATGCAGAGAAGCATCCCCATAGCATGATGCTGCCACCACCATGCTACACGGTAGGGATGGTGTTCTCAGGATGATGTGCAGTGTTAGGCTTGCGCCAAACATAGCGCTTAGTGTTGAGGCCAAAAAGCTCTATTTTGGTCTCATCAGACCATAGAATCTTCTTCCACTTGGTCTCAGAGTCTCCCACATGCCTTCTGGCAAACTCTAGCCGATATTTGATGTGAGTTTTTTTCAACAATGGCTTTCTTTTTGCCAATCTCCCATAAAGGCCAGTTGCCGTATGCACAGTGTCTCCCAGTTCAGCCGTGGAAGACTGTAACTCCTTTAGAGTTGCCATTGGCCTCTTGGTGGCCTCCCTGACTAGTGCCCTTCTCGCCCGGACACTCAGTTTTTGAGGACGGCCTGTTCTAGACAGATTCACAGTTGTGCCATATTCTCTCCATTTCTTAATGGACTTTACTATGCTCCGGGGGATATTGAATGCCTTGGAAATGTTCTTACACCCTACCCCTGATTGATGCTTTTGAAGAACCTTATTCCGGATTTGCTTTGAATGTTCCTTCGTCTTCATGATGTAGTTTTTGTTAGGAACCAACTGTGGGACCTCCTAGACACAAGTGTATTTAACCTGAAATCATGGGAAACACCATATTTGCACACTGGTGGACTCCACTCAACTAATTATGTCACTTCTAAAGACAATTGGTTACACCAGAGCTTATTTAGATGTGTCATAGCAAAGGTGGTGAATACCATGCAATCAATTATTTTCTGTTTTATATTTGTAATTTAGAACAATTGTAGATTTTATTTTTCACTTTGACATTCTGGACTTATTCTAATTAAATCCATTTTGATTCCATGTTGTAACACAATAAAATGTGGAAAAGTCCAAGGGGGGGGGGGGGGGAATACCTTTGAGAGCCACTGTGTGTGTGTGTGTGTGTGTGTGTGTGTGTGTGTGTATAATATATTTTTTAATGAAATACTATTTATTATAGCTCTTTGTGCAGGTATCTATGTTTTGTTCATCTTTGTATAAAAACATGTTTAAATATGTTTGCCTAAATGCAGTGCTTATTTTGTGTCAATTGATGGCAGCTTTAGTTTAATGTATTGCAGTGCACTCATACCTGTATACAGCACTATTTGCAGGTCTCATATTCAATCATGTATTAATGTACTATAACATTGTATTAAAACATGTTAATACGCTCCAGAAATCTGCAGGTACAAGTCAGTGGGCCTGTAACATGGGGAGACCTGTACTGACTCTTCTGATATTCAAAGTGCTGCTGGAAGTGTGTTTTTCACCATCATCCAACATCGTTTTGTTTCCTTTTTGAATCTGGGAGTAAATGGAGGCACACAGTTTGCTGCCTGTATGTCAAATGTACATTTTTACATGTACGTAGAGTGGATTTACCCTTTCTGTCCACTTTATTAGCAGCTGTCTGCCCCATTGGATCTGGCATCGCCATGATGTAGGGCATGTTCTCCTGGTATATCCTGAATCCCTTGATTACTGAACAAATGCTGTAGGTTACTTAAGCACTGCTGCAGATCAAGTGCACCCAACAATGCTGCACTTGTACCCTGATGCAGATGATAATGCACCCATGCACCGTGCCAGAAGCAGGGGCAGGAGCATGACAGAGACTTCAGGCATCTTTCATGGCCACCACAATCCCCAGATCTCAATGATGAATGATGCGTTCATCACTCCAGCTTCTTGAGTCTGTCACGTCATGTCAAGGCTGTGATTACTGCAAATGTTTTTTCAACTAGATACAGGGTGCAGGTCCTAATAACATGTCAGGGTAAAGTAGGTCACAATGATCTACTTTTCATGTTACTGATGGATCTCATTTTAAATTTACATTCAGCCATGCTTGTAATTTCTGCAAAAGAAATAAAGACCACAAATACATCTCCAGACCACAGTAGCGCTTCAATGCACGCTGCCCTTACAGCTGTAGTTCAGCTTTAAACCACTTCCTGAGTTGGTCTGGAAACATCTTAAAACAAGCCTACACTGATTGGTCACAATGTGTGAATGTGGAAGTCAGATTCCTCTTAGGAACATGCAGATGTAACACGTTTACACTGGACTGCAGACACCAGACCAGGCTATCCACTCTGACATTCCACCAGGGGAGAAACAGCCTGGAAAACACACAGGTAATTAATGATCCTGGGTTTTCTAATATATTGATACAAATATAAAAGTGTTTAATATTTATATCTCTGTTTCCACCCCGTGACATTGCACAGTTTTATTTTATTGTATTGATACAGGGAAGGTCATTTGTTTTATTGATATAGGGAAGAGAAATGTTTTACACAAGTTAACGATTCAGTCACAGACAGTTCCACATGCAGCGGTAGCGACTGTTGGAATGATAATCAATAAATCTATATCACGCTAAAAGGGGTTCATAATACAAAATACTGCATTTTTATATTATTGCAATGATCAGTCATTGTGATGAGTGACTTGTCATGTAATAACCTACACGATCAAAGAAAGACAATAATGAATGCCTGAAGTGAGATTCTGGAAATCTATCCCGCTGACAAATAGACCAAAGCCAGGAAACAACACAGCCGTGCTAGTATCATCTACCTCGCTATTTTAAAAATCTCAATCTCGCCACTTCTAGCTCGACTCCAAGTATTTGAAAACCAAGCATGGATGTACTGCCTTGCTGTGTCTGGTTGGTACTCCTTGGACAATCCATTCCCCAGTAGAGTCAAGGTCGTGGTCCCGGGAGACGGCCAAGGGCGAAAAGAGAACATTATTTTATTTGTACTTTGATCATTTCCAGAACTGCTTAAACTTTTTTCATATTTTTGTACTTTGCACTTACCTACGCAGAGCGATCTTTTTGTAGTCCTGCCAGGACACGCCTAAGGTCTGCCAGCGTTCTACTTGCTGCTGTCCCAAAGTTCGAGGTCCAGCATCCGGGACCGGAGATACTTACTTACTTACCAGTCAGCGCGGAGGGTCAAGGTCCAGTGCCGGTCTCCAGCGTGCCACGTCGGGGTTCCAGGAACGACGGCGAGAGAGAAAGGAGACACGCGGGGTTTAAAGATAGGCTAAGGGGAATTAACCAGAACCCCTGGGTAGAGGTGGTAATTCTACTTACCTGAGTGTACGTTTCCTGACAGCCATTTTCTTTGCCCTGCTCCTTTCCAGGTTCATCGAAGGTGTTGGAGGTCCGGGCGGTGGGTGTGGTGAGGTCTGAAGCAGGTTCGGGCTGCGAAGGAAGCGGACGTCGGGGAGAGGGGTTTCTTGGGACCCCCCGGAGCTATCAGACTGATTCCTTCTTTTTGGCTTATCCGCTATTTTGGACAATAACCTTTCCTTTTTTTAGAGAACTACCAACAGGAGGGGACTGCCTGGTGTGGTGTTTATTTTTTGTTGCTTTCTGTATTTTCTGTTTTTCTTTAAACTGGTTACTGTGGTTTTTAGTATTTTATTTTAACCCTTGAGAAACAATAAAAATTGTTTTTACCTATCCAAGCTTCAGTGTGTGTATATTGGAACCCGTGGATAAAAAGAACCTGCATAGGGGAAATTACTATCTACTCGGTCATCATGGTCCTTGCCAAACCCAAGATGGCGTAGTCATTACAAATTCTACAAGCGGGTTTACTACGGTAACCCCTGGTCACCCGACCCGTGACAAATGCATCAATATAAAAGAGATAGATTCAAAATAGTTCTTACCTTCCAAAATATATATGGAAGTGTAGAATATAATGCAAGGACAGAAACTGTCTTCAAAGGCAAAGACTTCTAAATACGACACTAACAGCAATCAGCTCTATCGGAGATCTTCAGAGCAGATCCTACTACATGCCTGACACAGACTGGTACTATTATGCTTTGACTGAAGTTTTTACTTTAATTTCTGTACTATATTCTCTTCTGTTAAAATAAAACATTTAGACTTTTATATTCTGTTTGAATTATTCTAGAATACCTGTGTTTAGCTTAGACTACTTTCAGATCAAGCTTACTTCTTTAAATAAGAGACTTGACTGAGAACATTTGAGTTAATTAAATGAGATTCTCGTGTCTGCTTTTCTCCTCAAGGTTATAAACCGTGGCTTCAGTAGCTCAGACAAAGACAAGCTTTTAGCCTATTTCACAGGTGTGTTTTGGTCAGTGTGCCCCCAACCTAGCTCCCTTTTTACTCAGACTTAAAGATACAATAATATTTGTCACTGTTATAACAGAATAAACAGGAATCAACTCGTCCCACAGCTGTGGTTTCCCTGTGCCAGCGTCCAGCTCTGCCCGCGCCTCCATCTTGTTGAACAGCGTGGATTCTTCATCCCGTTTCTGACACCAATGTGACGACTCGAGCTCTCAACAGGATGGATGACACTGGAGACAAGGTGTGCAGGGCTAAATGACAGAGTATTGCTTTGAACAGAACTCAATACCGTCCAGAGTCCCTGTTTGGGCCAGGTCCAACCCACCAAAATAACAAACCCCCCTGTCGCTAACTAAATTGTAGTTCCCCCTCTGTTCCTTACACACTCCCGACCTCAACACAGACCCTCAGCCTCTCTCATCTGTAACAGGTTAGGTAACCTCAGACTCACTCTGTTGCTCTGTGAGTCAATCTTGTTCTCTGTCTCTCACACTATCTCGTCCACTCTCTCTCCCCCCTGGTTTTACATGTTCCAGGTATTTATACCCCTGCTGCTCCTGTGTCCTTGTCCGGTCCGGCCAATTGCAGCTCTCCCTGGCATGCATGCACACACACACACACACACACACACACACACACACCATATCTAGGTGGCGTGGTCTGAACCTTAACAATACACAAAACACCAAAAGCACAGGACACCCAAACAGGACAAACAACCAGGACAACACAAAAGACCAACAAGGCCCCCTTTCAGTTGGCCGGGTCGCTACAGTATTAATAAAAGATTATTGTTTAACGTTGCTGCACAAATATTGTTTAATCTTTTAATTAATTTGCATTTGTTATTTAGTCATTAGAAACAGTATAATGTGTAGAATGTATCCATGTGTATAAATGCACTGATTTAAAATATAGATTGCTATAATACCAGACATCTCACTGGTATGTATGTTCTCATCACTTGATATAACCAGCATTTATCTAAAGTGCTGCATTTAAACAGTTCATCTTTTCATTGCTTCTACAGTTCAGCTGCACACTGGCAATGGGAGCAGTGGAGATGGGTCTGGAGCTAATATGTTTAATACAAATATATCATTGTAGATTTTATAAGCACACAAGAAACACAACATATACTATATACAGTATATAAACGGCTTAAAATGAGTTAAATAGCTTCTTGTTAAAATATCTTTCACAAGAATCAAAATATTGATCATATCTGTAGCACCTACACCACTTTCACCTTGACTGAACCAAGTCAATTAAAACACAATCTTGTTCAATATCTAGGATTTTCTACTTTTTACTCACTTTGAGTGAAATTGTTAATACAATCATGAACATATAATAAATTGGTCCAAACTAGTTCAGTTTCAAAGCTCAAAAGTGTGTTTTTCACCATCATCCAACAGCTTTTTGTTTCCTTTTTGAAGCTGGGAGTAAATGGAGGCACACAGTTTGCTGCCTGTAAGTCAAAGGTACATTTTTACATGTACATAGAGTGGATATACCCTTTCTGTCCAATTTATCAGCAGCTCTCTTCCCCATTGGATCTGGCATCGCCATGATGTAGGGCATGTGCTCCTGGTATATCCTGGATCCCTTGATTACTCAACAAATGCTGTAGGTTACTTAAGCACTGCTGCAGATCAAGTGCACCCAACAATGCTGCACTTGTACCTGATGCAGATGATAATGCACCCATGCACCGTGCCAGAAGCAGGGGCAGGAGCATGACAGAGACTTCAGGCATCTTTCATGGCCAGCACAATCCCCAGATCTCAGTGATGAATGATGCATTCATCACTCCAGCTTTTTGAGTCTATGTCATGTCATGTCAAGGCTGTGATTACTGCAAATGTTTTTTCAACTCGATACAGGGTGCAGGTCCTAATAACATGTCAGGGTAAAGTAGGTCACAGTGATCTACTTTTCATGTTACTGATGGATCTCATTTTAAATTTACATCCGGCCATGCTTATTATTTCTACAGAAGAAATAAAGACCACAAATACATGTCCAGACCACAGTAGCGCTTCAATGCACGCTGCCCTTACAGCTGTATTTTCAGCTTCAAACCACTTCCTGAGGTGGTCTGGAAACATCTTAAAATAAGCCTGCACAGGGTGGTCAAAGTGTGTGGATGTGTGAATAGGAACATCTGCAGCTCTTCCTCTCTTCATTAGAGGACTAGCTATGGAGATGCAACACATTTACACTGGGCTGCGGACATCAAATCAGGATATCTACTCTGGTATCTCATCAGGGGTGAATCAGCCTGGAAGACACACAGGTAATTAATGATCCTGGATTTTCTCATATATATATATATATATATAAAATAAATGCTTTACACAAGTTAACAATTTAGTCACAGACAATTCCACATACAGTGGTAGCGACTGTTGGGATGATAATCAATAATTCTATAATCTCACGCTAAAAGGGGTTCATAATACAAAATACTGCATTTATATATTATCGATGATTGCCATATTATGTAATAATGTACACAATCAAAGAAACACTATAATGAATGCCTGTTTGATCTGTAGAAACATCAACCTGAATTTATCCCGCTGATAGATTCTCAGTAGGTTGTTATAGGTGTTCATAATGTAAAAATATTCTCACTTGCTTTATCACTAGCCTGTTTATACACACACACACACACACACACACTGCATTTGCTCGAAATAGCCAGGTTCTTATTTTCTCAGTCTTCTCTTCTCTGGTTGGTTATTATGAGAAGGGCTTTTGTTTGAGAGAAGTTGCCACTGACCACTGTGAAATAATCGATGCAGCACCACTTACAGTTAATTTGTAAAATCAGTAAATCTATAAATTATCCAGTAAGACGTACATTTACCAGTCCATCGGGAGCCGCAGAGGCAGGAGGGACATTGCCCCACCAGCTCTGAGTCTCTTCAGACATATAACAGGTGTATCTGTATATTAAAGATTGGATCGATTTCCTTTAACCTGAAAAATACCTAAATGCAGTATTTTCTTTTATGTAGACTTTTTTTTCTGCTTGATGAAAGAAAATCTCCTTTCTATACACACCCTCTGAATGCTGTCTGTCAACATCAGCAGCAACACAGTAATCCCAACAAGAATAACAACTAGTCTCTGCTTTGAATGACAAGCTGTAGAAATGCAGACTGCAGACTGATTACTTTGAATACACTTTATGTACACACACTGTAAACAAGTTACTGAACAACAACAAATACTAGATATTTTTAATTACTAAAACCCTTTTTTTACATTTTACTTTCGCTAATCAATGTTAGCACCTTCACAATATTCATTCAACTCCTAATTATAAAATAAAAAATCACCGGTACTTTTATTCTTAAAAGTTCACAAACCATGTTCATGTTTATGTAGGAGGTACCTGAACTGAAGTGAAATGCTGTTACACATATTTGGTACATTTATTAATGTATTATTTACTTTTCTGAAGCTTGAGCCTTAGTTCTCTTTAATTATTATTATTATTATTATTATTATTATTATTATTATTATTATTATTATTGTCGTAGTCTGGCTAAGAGGACACCCCTCGGGAAGCAGGCAAAGTGTTCTCTTAGCTCAGAGTTGACCACCGTACACAATATGCCATTCACAATATGAATTAATAAATACAAATGTATTTATTACTTATGTCATGATACACGTGCATCAACATATGAGATGAACAGAATAAATAAAATAAAAGCAATAGACAAGTGTATGTTAATAAACTATAATAACAAGCTTAAAAACTATAATAACATTAATAAACTAACTTAAACTCACTTAATACATGTAATAATAATAATAATATCGCAAGTTCAGAAAGATTTGTCAAATGTATATAATAATAATAATAATAATAATAATAATAATAATAATAATAATAATAATACTAATAATAATGTTTTGTCCCCTAATATAACCTAAGGAGGTATAACTGCAGTGTACACAAATGAAACTATTTTTTATTGTATTTATTTGGATGAATTTTGCATGTACTTGCAAACTGAGGAAATACAGTAAATGAAACCCCCCTTTTTCTGCCATTGAACAGTGAATTGTATTTTCAATTAGTGATACATGATTAAAGTTAATTATTTGACAAAGTTTTCATTTTTTTGGATGTATGCAAAATGTTTAAATTATTTAAAAAAAAAAAAACTGTTTTTAAAGTGAAATTATATATGTATATTCAAATTATTCCACACCTTCAAATAATTAACTTGAAATCGGACCACGAATCTTAACACATATCAATTATTGCAATTTATTTGTATTGCCAAAAAAAGATTCTTGTGTTAACTAGGCCTACAAGAATACAATCGTTTTTGACACATATACAGTATTTTTCAATATTAATAAAATGCACATGTAGGACTAGAACCCCATGAAAGTAATAAAATATAATTGACAATTAAAATGACTTCAAGTCAAGTACACATCAAAAAAGGGTTTGTTTGAGACACTCAAATATGAGTTTTGTACCACTTTAGAAATACACGCGCCAAACACAGATTATAATTCTCTAGCAAGCAGCCACTGTTGCGCCGGACGAGAAAAAGGTTATTATCACATTTTGACCAGGTTCTCACATTCTGCACCAGGCAGACATCTGTTGTACATAAACACCCACGGATATCATCAGCAAATAGCATGCTGTGTACACCTGATGAAAACTTAAAGGTTACCAAGTGTTTAAAAGTATTTTGTAGTTAATCATATCCTGATGTAACTATCACTGTTATCTGCTGTATTATTGAATTGTATTTTGTCACACTTATACTTGCTTGAACAAAAGTCATTGTGTTTATCTTGCTCTTATTGTATTATTACTTGTACTGTAACACTTGAAATGTATTTGCTTACGATTGTAAGTCGCCCTGGATAAGGGCGTCTGCTTAGAAATTAATAATAATAATAATAATAATAATAATAATAATAATAATAATAATAATAATGTACATAAGTGGGACTAACTGTACAAACTGTGTAGGTAAAATAGTGCAAACTTTAGAGAGTGTTTATTATTTAGTTACTGTTCTTTGATCTGCACTTTACCGCACCTCCTGGAGCCAACTGCCCAGGTAAACCAGGAGCCAAAATCTACACCTGTAACAAGCTACGAGGCATAGCCAACAAAACCACAAGAGAAAAGCCTTGATGACTTCAGCTGATCTTTTGACATAAGTAGCAGGAATGTGTATATTTCTTGTTTATATTCTTTGTTTAATCTCTGCATAAATATGACTTATAGTGTTACAAAACTGGTCAGACACATGACAAATTACATTTAATAGAGAACAGTGTAATGTACTGCACGCAGGCAATAAAAATGTGCATTATAAATATCATATGGGAGATACTGAAATTGAAGAAGGAATCTATGAAAAACCTAGGAGTTTATGTTGACTCAGAAATGTCTTCATCTAGACAATGTGGGGAAGCTATAAAAAAACACCAACAAAGATGCTTGGATATATTGTGAAATGTGTTGAATTTAAATCAAGTAATGTTAAAACTTTACAATGCATTAGTAAGACCTCATCTAGAATATTGTGTTCAATTCTGGTCACCTCGTTACAAAAAGGATATTGCTGCTCTAGAAAGAGTGCAAAGAAGAGCAACCAGAATTATCCCTGGTTTAAAAAGCATGTTGTATGCAGACAGGCTAAAAGATTTGAATCTATTCAGTCTTGAACAAAGAAGACTACGTGGTGATCTGATTCAAGCATTCCAAATTCTAAAAGGTATTGACAATGTTGACCCAAGGGACTTTAACAACCTAAAAAAAGAAACAAGGACTAGGGGTCACAAATGGAGGTTAGATAATGGGGCATTCAGAACAGAAAATAGGAGGCACTTTTTTACACAGAGAATTGTAAGGGTCTGGAACCAACTCTCCAGTAATGTTGTTGAAGCTGACACCCTGGGATCCTTCAAGAAGCTACTTGATGAGATTCTGGGATCAATAATCTACTAACAACCAAATAAGCAAGATGGGCCGAATGGCATCCTCTCGTTTGTAAAATTTCTTATGTTCTTCTTATGTTCTTAAAACACTCTGCAAAGTTTATAAGAAACACATCACATTACCTTTGCTGTGTCCCATTTCTCAACATTATTGCCCATGTTATTGCTCTTTTAAAAATTGAAGTCACATAGGTCATACGTCAAATATTACCAAAAAATGACTACAACTCAATTTGTGTTTCTTTTCTTTTAATGTGCCGCTACCAGACCAGGCAAGCGCCATGGCTTCACATGTAACAACAGCTGGAGGGTTTGTTATCGTTACTCACAAGTACCCCCTGAGCAGTGCTGGCCAGGCTGCACCAGGAACAGTGGCAAGCCAGCTGCCAGGGCCGATGCAGACATTTCTACGAGGACAGCCCAAAGCTTTGGGGGTAAGTCAGCAATTATATACACATGGTGTGCAGTGATTTCTTAAGCTTAGAGAGCACAGTACTGGCAGAAATACTGTAGTACTGTATATGGTATGCGATGTAAAGTGTTTCTTCCACGGGTTGACCAGCAGGAAAGCAATATATTGAAATGTTTAAACTGCATATATAGTACAGAAAATGTAATGTTCTCATCTCAGTGAATTCCTTCCAGTTGAATGAAAAAAGTCTCTTTAGACATGTTTTTATTTTTGTTATTTTTTTATTCACCTAAATAACACATGTTCAAAAGTTTTATAAGATGCAGTACTTGAATACTATACTGTATATGTAAAAAAATATAGATCAAACCCTTGTTAACAGCTGTTCAGTAACTCAAACAGTGCACAGCAATCCAGTTGGCAGCAGGTAAGTCAAGCACAGGAGATGAAGGTGAAACTGATTTGATTATTGATGACACAATGTGCCCCAGTCTGTGTGTCAGGTCTTCAAGAGCTATGAATCTTGAGCCTTTCAATGTCAGCTTCAATGTTATAATACAAAAGCTTTAATTGGAATTCAAAGATCATGAATAACGCGAGGATAAAATAATTATATTCTAAAATGCAGCCAATTCTAATTTTAAAAATCCAATTCCCAGATGCCCCTTTCACCCCAAGCGCGTCACGTCAAAACATCAGCGTCCGGCGCAACACTCCTTCATTAGGATGTCATGGAGGCTTTCACACTGGCCACATGGCATTCATTCAACATTGTACAAAACAGATCTGTAAATGTATTTCTCTAACCAATCACAGTCCAGCACGCTACCCCTCACATCATCGTCACGGCAATGAACATCATCATGAGCACCATTAGAAGTGATGAATGTCCAACTGAGCAGTTTTCAAAATTTCAAAAATGATAAAGCTATGGAGAGAAAGAAGACTGGGGTGAGATCAACACTGAGGTTTTAAATCATGTAAAACCGTTTTAATCTACTAAACAGGGTTTCAAACAGTGGCTTATGGTTTTTAGCTTTAGACACCCACTCCCCTCTGAATAAATCATCTTCATCTATACAAATGCATATATATGATGGAAACACTACATTTTAGTGTGATGGTGCATTTATTACAGTAGTCTAGTTAATTAAACATATTGGCTATGGCTTGAAGCAGTTGTTGTGGCGCACAGCCACAGTTCCCAGTCAGTAGACAGCTCTGCCTTGCACTCACATGGAGCACAGACTGACAATCAGAACACGCTGAGCCCGTTTAGGGTCAATGCTTGTTTTTCATGCAAATATACTGGTTTGCATTGATTTAAAAAAAGGTTTAATAAATGAAATTCAGAGCTTGAACTTGAACTATCAAAGTTAAGAAACAACAAATTCAAAATATTGTATTTAATTGCACTTCATATATATTTAATAATGATAGTGGAACATTGTATCTTTAATCAAAGATGTGGTTACACTGTAAGTAGACTTGTATTCTATTAGGGGACGCTACAGAACACTAATGTGCAGTCGACTGTGTAAATATGTATATGTATAGTACTCTCCTCAAGCAGACGGACAGACACTGTCTGGACTGACAGACTCTCAATAGTTGGTATTTCTTTTTTTTTTTTTTAATGTTTGGACCAACCATGTCAAGTTGCTCAGCAAACCTGTCTCTGCTCATTCTGAAGAATGTTAAAAAAAGAGACATATCACTGTCCAGTTTCAGCTCCTGCACAGGCCCATGCTATTCACCCAGCATTTCCAATGTTATAAACCCCAAATCCACAAAGACACCAACACCGCTGCCCCACATATAACAATGATATGTCTTCATCGCTGCCTCCTTCTTGATCTCTTGTGCTTCACAGATTTACCTTCTCTTTGCAGTACAACGATTTTAACGCATTTGCCAGACGCTGACGCTTTGACACTTGGTGTGAAAAGTCCTTTACTCTCAAGTTGCACGGACACAGAAACAGGGCAGACTTACCAACACAATTCAAGCTGATTTGCTGGTTTCTGAGGACCAGCTGCAAGATCTGAGCAGATATCCGACTATGCTTGTCTGTAAAATCTTGGAAACAAGTGCATTTCACAGTCTGAGTGGACCCTAGAGTATAGATCCTACATCTCGAATACAATCTAAATCAACATTTGAATTCATCGTTTAGCTCTATGATTTATACAACAATGTGTAATACCAATGAAATGTTTTATTTATTCGCAAAATGTGTGAAATGTTAAAATTCCTGAGTATTCTTATCCTGAAATCTGCTTTTGTTTTGTAAGGTTGTGCAAATAATAATTGGGATTGTGAGTCTGCTGTTTAGTGCTGTCCTGGTGAATGCGTACACGTTTGCAGGAATCATTGGATTACCTTTCTGGACTGGTGTATGGGTAAGGAAAATAAGTAATACCTTCGTTTCTTCATGGATTTTACCCCAGATTTTATTCACAATTTGAAATGTCCAATTCAAATGTCACAGAGTATGCTCCAAACAGGCAGAGAGATAAAATAGCCCTTACATCCAGGATCAGGTTCCAGTGGAGACCCAATAGGCCACTCTGTACATTTCTAGAAGATTGCTGTCAATTTACTTGAGGTAGGCACGGAATATTTGGGTTACCGTTCCAGAAATGAAAGCTCACATCCTGCATCTTCAGAAGATTCTCAAGGGTAACAGTCTCATGCATGGCTCTCTGCAGGATCTTACCTTGCTAAATATATTGTTTGTCTTTCATGCAGCCTGCTTTTAGGGGAGGTGAAGAAGAACATTTGTGCACACACATTTAGCAAGTAACAGTGTTTCCATAAAAATAAACAAACACTTTCATTGATATAGATTTTTTTAAACCTTAAAGATGGAAACCCAGTTAATGGTACTTTTCCACTTTAACCAAAATGTACAACAAAAATGTCAATATAATGCAGATAAACTTGTCTAATCGTGTGACCTGGTTTTCCACTGTGGTAAATTGCTCACGTACCTCATTTACTATGGCACTGGCAGTTTCCTTGCATTTTGGCCACAGTGGAAATATAGGCCAAGGACTTACTCAGTTATGCAGAAGTAGCAAATATTCTGTTCTGTTCTACTTGGCTTCTTCAACAACAGACTAGAGCAGTTTCACAAATATCACATTCATAATTATTCAAAAAAAAACTTTGAAAAATCAACAAATAATTCCAGAGTTAACGCGTGTGGAAAAGCTCCTGCTGTGGTATGTGGTGTTTTTAATAAATACATGTGTGTTCACTTTATGTTTTATAATTTCACTAGTTAATTCATTTTGGTAATGTTTACACGTTCATATTGACATTTTAGTGTTGGCTTGTTTAGTTGGTAAGATACTATTACATTGGAGGGTAAAGGGGCTGCACTGCAGTGTTGATCCTATTTGACTCACTGATCTGTTTGATAGTTCACAATTGTCTTAGTAGTTGTCTTATTTAAACCGGTTTGGCCCAATCACTCCAGGGTAAAGAGGGGAGGGCAGAGGCTGAAGCGAGGCGAGACAAGGCGAGGCGTAGGCTCTGTGGATTTGACCCAGATGGTCTCTTGTTTATTTGGACTGAGAGTGTGGTTCTGCCATACTGTATTTATTTTTCTTTATATACACTACTTTAGTGTATATATTTCAATCTCAGCCATTTGAATTAAATCTATACTTCTGGATGTATTTGAGGTTAAATTGGAGAGAGTGTATATTGTAGGGAATACGTTTCAAGTCCAAATGATGATTAAGAGTTTAATATAGTTCCCTTTATGGTGACACACATATTAGTAACATTATCATTAGCAACTAGCCATTACAAAGGTCGGGTATTGATCAATTTGGCCTTTCCCTCTGGGGGCACTGCCACATACCTTCCAAGTGAACAGGATGGACTTGGGATGCGTCTCAAATAGACATCTGCTCTGCTGGTATTTATACCCAGCTATCCCAGAGCCTACGTGAGTTTTAACTCGTTTGCTGTCTTCCTAATTCTAGCTGACAGCAGTACTCTGGCAAGCCACTTGCTTCTCTGTTCTGCAAAATGTGTTCTTCTAGTTATCTGGAAATGTCCCAACCACAAGGCTTAAACTGTCGTTACCTTAGCAACCTATTTTTGTCAGCGTCTGTTCAGCTAAGACTGGTTTCCTGTTCAGAGTACAGCGGTTTGCTGAGCAGACCTTATTAGCAGACCTGTTGCTGAGCATTATCATTGCTTTTCCTAACATAGATTTGAACTACAAACATGTTTCTCTCTATAAATGGCACCATCTGATACTTTTCAAAAGGTATTTCCCTACAATATTAAGTGTCTATTTAAGTGATAGTGCCTGTCGATGTTTTTATTAAACAAATGTTTTACATAAGAACATAAGAAAGTTTACAAACGAGAGGAGGCCATTCAGCCCATCTTGCTCGTTTGGTTGTTAGTAGCTTATTGATCCCAGAATCTCATCAAGCAGCTTCTTGAAGGATCCCAGGGTGTCAGCTTCAACATCCTTACTGGGGATTTGGTTCCAGACCCTCACAATTCTCTGTAAAAAAGTGCCTCCTATTTTCTGTTCTGAATGCCCCTTTATCTAATCTCCATTTGTGACCCCTGGACCCCTGGTTTCTTTTTTCAGGTCGAAAAAGTTCCCTGGGTCCACATTGTCTATACCTTTTAAAATTTTGAATGCTTGATTCATATCACCGCATAGTCTTCTTTGCATACGACATGCCTTTTAAACCCGGGGTAATTCTGGTCGCTCTTCTTTGCACTCTTTCTAGAGCAGCAATATCCTTTTTGTAACGAGGTCACCAGAACTGAACACGATCTTACTAATGCATTGTAAAGTTTTAACATTACTTGATTTAAATTCAACACTTTTCACAATATATCCGAGCATCTTGTTGGCCTTTTTTATAGCTTCCCCACTTTGTCTAGATGAAGACATTTCTGAGACAACTTAAACTCTTAGGTCTTTTTCATAGATTCATTCAATTTCAGTATCTCCCATATGATATTTATAATACACATTTTTATTGCCTGTGTGCAGTACCTTCTCTCTATTAAATGTCATTTGCCATGTGTCTGACCAGTTCTATAAGAGTTGCTTATAGTTTATCTGAACAGTGCCAGATATCTGAACAGCACAATGTTACTGAGCGCCGGTCAAGCTGACAGACAGACTATGATTGGCTGACTCTGCAGGTACAGGATTGGTTGCTTTGGTAAGTGCAAAGAATTGATTCACTGGTTTTGCTCAATAATAAAATATATTTGGACCAATTGTCTCTGTTCAGTATTTTCTGTCCAATAGATATGAACTGAGCTTTCATTAAGGCAAATCAAAATGCAAAAGCTGGCACTTGCGCGGATTGATTTTGTTTGATTCACAGTAGATGCCGTGACGTTCCAGAGGGCATCTACTGTCTGATAGAAGCCAGCTAGAGCTGGAAGCTGATTGGCTGATGGTACTGAAGTGTTTTCTAATATTTGATTCAGAACTGCTATTTATAATCTATATCATATTTATATTCAATGCTTAAATGTGATGTATGTTTATTGCATGTTTATTAAGTCTTACCAATTAAGGGTATGGATTCAAGTACTTCAGTTCTATTAATTATATGTAATACACATTTCCATGCTTAAAGCATTAAATACATGTGTTAGTATTAGGCCTTTGCAGTCCATTTATTAAGTGCGTGTCAGACGCGTCCAGTCCAATTTATTTTCACACGCACAGTTAATTTTAGACGCGCTGTTTAAAAGTATTTTTTTTCCACAGTCAAACTGGTTTAAAAGGCCCTGCATATCAACAAAGCACTCACTAGGCATCTCCAGCCCCGCCCCACCCTTTCGTTCGCTATCGCTTTCACATATGCTAAGAAATAAATAATAATAATAATAATAATAATAATAATAATAATAGTCGTACATACCGATCAATCATCGCCTGATCACTGGTTTTATCACCAAACGCCTCAATAATGTGATCCGAGTCATTATTTTATTACTATAACATCTCAAAAAAGCTCTGCAAATGTCTGTGATATTCTCTGAGCACTGATGCAGTTACAGTCAGCTTGTTTCCTTATGACCGCCGTTATCTGATGCCAGGGGCAAGTATGACTATTCATGAGATACACCCTTTTTTATCGGCTTGTCTCGGCTCCTCTCGCTCCCACTCGGCCATTGAATGATTTTCTTGTCTTTTTCCAGAGAAAAAACGACTAGAAACCTGTTTTTTGCGTCTTTTTGATTATGTCAGACAGGGTCCGACATTGGACCGGATAGGAATAATTGCAATGTCGGACCAGGTCCGACATAGGACCGCAAAGGGCTTAGATTTGTTTGTTTTTTAATAACTGTCAGTAAATGACTAATTGGCTGTATAACAGAACATCTTGAATTGTGTGATTTTATTATCTTTGTTGACCAAACCAACCACCATCCTCTATTGCAAATAACCTGGCATTAAACATTTTGGAGTAAAGTTCAAATCTATAAATAATATTCTCGGTGTGGGCCCTTCCCAATGCTGTAGTCGGCTACTGGCTTGTTCTGCTAATTTGGGTCATTATTAATCTCGCACTGAGTATTTGCAAACCTGCACATCTTTTTAAAGGTCTCAGTTGTTATTTATATTCATGGCTTACAATGGAAATCTTGTATCTCTTACAGTATATTATCTCTGGATCCCTGGCTGTTGCAGCTGAGAATACCCACAGAAGAGATCTGGTCAGTAAACTGATAAACAAATAGAAATACCTGCCATCTGTAACACACACTTTTTGTGTAACTGAACTTTTTCTAAATCGACTGATTCATTTCTTTTTTATTTAATATTAAGGCTCATCCTAGGTCATCATTTCTCAAATGCAGCCACCAGTGTTATTGTGTGCAGCCACAGCAGCCCCTAGCAAGCCCTCTCTTAATTAACCTTTACTTTAATATCCAGCTGTCATTCAGCACAGTTCATTGCTGTTACTGTTTAAGCTTCAATTTCAATTCCTGATAGTGTTTCTGTTTGCTGCTATCTCTTAGCTGCTTGTGAATAACCTTAGCCATGCCCATGACATCATCACATTAACCTGTTTATACACTAGAAATGGGTTTTAATGGAAACCCATTTTTTTGCTGTTAATGGGCACAGCGTTTGTCGAATTTTAGATGCACAGGTTTGAGATAACATTTCAAAGAAAGCATAGCCATAGTTACTGTCGCGAATAAGATGGATGAGAAGAGGCTTTAGTAGTATGACATGAAAATAGCGGTAAGGAATAATATTATTTTTGTTAGTGCTGGGACAAATATTCAAATATTCTAACAAACATTGCTCCACCTGTATGCTAATAAACATTGCACCACATGTCTGTATCCACCATAAATTACATAGTTGATAGGTATTAGAAAGACGGATCTCAAATTAAAACTGTTCATTACTGTTCATACATACCTCTGCTTAACTTGCCAGCACTTGGACAGCACACTGTCATCTTTGTAAACACTCATATGTGCAGCTGTCCGCATAACTTTCACATGTCATTGTACAGTGTGTCAGTCGAGGTGAAGTGTTGCTTACAACTTTAGGAAGTCTGCATTGGCACCTTAATAAAAATGAAAGGGTACATTTATGCAAATAGTTAAAAAGGAGAAACAATAGCCAAAGACTTCTGGCACCCAGAATGGAACATTCTTCTAGAATTGTGATGTCATCATATCGTTATCTTACTATACTTTTCTAGATTTTGGAGACGTGGCTGACTAAGTTATCGTACTTGTCTTACTATAATTATAGTAGCTATCACCTTTCTTTGACAAAGTAATGGATTTGGAATAAAGAATTATAGATCTTTTACCAGAAAAATGATATTTTTCTTAAAGCTGTACAAGTTTCACAAAGAATAGTGAATTGCTATTGATACTGCTGATCTCATTGCTGATGAGGGTTAATTAAGCACATGAAACACATTAACAGCACACATGCAATTAGTAGTAATAGAAACGTTAAACAAATAATGACATGTAACCATCCTCTGAGACCAGTAGAACGAGCCAGTTCCACCTGGTAACCTGGAGGGCCACTATTAGGTAAGTAAAATGAGAACTGGTGTAATATCATTCTCACATCATTATTGAAAACCCATGTAACAATAAAAAAGGACAAGGGTCAAGTAGATTCTTTTTCAGTGTGCTTGTTGTAATTTATCACTTGTGAATATGTGATCATATAAGAGGTAACGTAGACCCCAGTTCTGAATGTATTGATCTGATTATGAATAAAACTTGTATTTGTAATGTTGTTGTTTTATTTCACTTCTAGGTCAAGGCATGTTTAGGAATGAACGTTGTCAGTTCTATTTTTGCTGGAGTTGGATTTATTCTCTATTCAGTAAACCTGTCCATAGTAACTTCAGGTTATTATTACTCCCATAGTTACTCGACAAACCCAGTAAGTGTTTGCACCGCCTGCAATCTTCAACCTCTCTCTTCTTTTATCGTTTTATCTTTTTCCTTTATATTACCTCCTTTTCAACTCTTGTCTCATTCACGTGCTTCTCTTTCACTGTTCCGCTGTCACTCCCTCACATACAGCACCAGAACTTCTGTTTTTGTCAGATTTTTACCAGTTTATTTTCTATATAATTTCTACATATTTAAAGAATAAGTAGCGGGGTTCCGAAACATATAGCGTCACACGTCCCCACATGTTGCTACAGCTGTTTAAATAACGTACCTGGAAATGTTCTTTTCATTGCTAACATCCTGACAGCTGTTTACACTTATAACTTCAAAGCGCTTTTCAAAACTGCCACTCTAGTTCACAGTAAGGATTGTTGTTCAGAGGTAACAAAGCAATAACGATCCATGATGTGGTATAGAACAGAAAAGCCAGAGCACTTGTTTTTATCACTCTTTCTGCAGTGATTTAGAGGACAGATCTCAAACCCAAGTGCACTTGAGCAGACATTTTGAAAAGAGCTTTGAAACAGACTGTAAAGTGTAAAACGTTGTCAGGATGTTAACAATGAAAAGAACATTTACAGGTATGTTATTTAAACAGTTTTAGCAACATGTGGGGATGTAATGCTGTATCTTTAGGAACCCTGCTACTTACTCTTTAAAATTGAGTTTTATAGTTATAGATCATTATTGTAATTAAAATCCCATTGTATTATTATAACTGCCTTATATGTAATGTTTAATATTATCTATAATATTACTACACTAGGATGCATAGTACGGACATAACACCCCTTAAATGCAGTCAAATCTGTAGCTATTGCTTAAAGTTAAGATCATTGTTGAGAGAGGACTACTCCACAAAGTCCTGCATCAGATCTCTGGATTCACCATCTTATAATGGACCCCAGCATCCAGTATTCAATATATCCTATAATAGGCTTCATTCTTGTTATAATGTGCTGTCTAGACAATGGCTTTTGAATGAACTGATGTGTGTTTTACAGTATGTAGGCATTCTGGCAGTTCTTCTGGTGCTGAACATTTTGGAGATGTTCATCGCTATCTCTACATCAGCCTTCGGATGCAAATCTGAATGCAGTTACACTGCCGTGGTAAATGTGTATCATATTCTACATAAACATGCACCATCATCCTATTCACACTACCTGAACAATGTGTGAATAATCATGCTGTTGTGTGTTTTCTTTAAGTGTAATGTAACAAACTTAATAATATGGCTCTGCTGTTCATTTCTATGTAAGATAGCCTGAGGTTTGGCTAGGATTAAGGGCAATTGAAATTATTTAAACACTATTGGGAAAAAAGTAGAAAGCAGGGATTGTGTATGATTATAGATGAGAATGATAGAGAGAGAAACTCTTCTAAGTTCAGTAATATGCATTTCATTGTCTTTTTCAGCCAGAGGTTGCTTTTCAACAGCCATGAATCCAGTGACCTGGGTGCAGATTTGCTCAATCGAACTATAAGAAGCATGCAGTCAAGAAGACAACTGTCCCTCCGCCTCCTCTAGCAAAGCTTAGCCAGCGCTAAAGACTTCATCTCTGCAAGGTGTTATCAGAACAAGTTAAAGAACAATGAAATCCTCCCATGTGTAAACTGTCAGGGAATTTGTATTGATATGAAAATGAAAACGTGTTCATTTGCTTTGGATCATTGTTTTGCTTATATTTTCAATAACATAATTTGTATTTAAAAGCTGAAATGTTTCACATGTTCAGTTATGATATTGTTTTTATATTTTAATACGTCACAGTAATGAGAAAGAAGCATGGTATATAGAGAAGTGATACATTGAGCTGTCTTTTGGTGTTGTATGATATATTGCTTTGCTTAATAAAAAATAAAAAAATAAACTTCTTAGAATTTCCATCTTCCATCCCAGGCAAACACTTTTAGTCTAGTTCTATTTGTATCTAAAGGTAATTTATATCTTTTTACCTGTTAAACCTGGGGTGGAATAGCCCTCCAGGACCGTGATTGGACCCCTGCTCTAACACTAGGACACAATGCGCATGCACCTCATTTTGATGAGCAAACTGCCTTTACCCTGTACTGGATTTGTGGTGATATGCTTTGCCCCATCCTTGTCTGCGTTAGTGTCACAAGGTGACCAAGGCAAATTTAGAGGTTTGTTTTGTATTGCACAAATGTTTTTTTATGTATTATATTTATGATTTTATAAGCACTTTGTGTGTTTCCTTTTTCTATTTGTGATTTAATATTATTTTGGCAATATTGATGTTGGCTTATTTGGGTTTGATTTGGTAAATTATATTTGTTTTGTTGCACGAGTGTATTGGTGAATGACATACCCTCCTGAGATGGATTAGTACTACCAGCTGAAACTCATTGAAAATTTAAAGGGGATTTGATTGAATGTGACCAGGGATTGGATTAACGTGGCCAGGAGGCCACAGTGATTTTTGTATTTCTAGGAAGTAGCAGTGGATATAATATGCTCGTTAAGAGAAGAGAAAAGCAATAACGAGAGACTCGTGACATAAAGAGAATGGACAAGAGATACTGAAACGAAAACGAAACTGCAATTGAAACTTAGACGGGGAAGAGCTGCAAGACGTAAGCAATACAGAGATAGAGCTAGAGAGGGCGAGAGAACAGCTATACTGGATGTGGGACAAAGCCGGTCAGGAAGCGAGCCATTGGAAGGTTATATAATGAGAGAGAGAGAGAGAGAGAGAGAGAGAGAGAGAGAGAGAGAAAACGAACAACACTATGTGTTCTCTCTGACCCAAGTGTTCACTTGTTGATTTGTATGTTTGGTGTAATTGGGTTTATAATTACAATATTTTATTGTTTACTTAGACCTCGCTTATGTGTATTTGTAAGTATAAGTGCTTGACATGCAATGTGTAGGTAATTTGCACACGGTTTTATTTTAGAGAACTATAATCAGACTATAAGCGACGCTACGTGTTTGCTTGGAGTGAAGTATTTACTTGATAATTATATGCTTGATATCGTTGGGTTTCAAACTATAGTGCTTTATAGTCTAGTTCAGCCTTGTATATGTGCACTGTTTGGTATGCAATGCTTAGGTAATTTGCACACTGATTTACTATATAGAATGTAATCAGAGTATAAGAGAGTAATAGAGAAGTGACAGACTTAATTAACACACCTAGAGAAAGAGATTGTGTGCATGCCCCTAGCAGGGAGGAGGGAGACTTCAGACCACACAGGTAGAGAAACCTGGGTGACTGTGGGTCGAAAGGGAAAGAAAGGGCATGCACGGCGTACGGGGGAGACAACTCCAGAGATTGTTGTGTCCAACTGTTATCAGTCCTTACTGGATGCGGATTTGGACTCTGACAGCTCGGAGAGAACTGGGAGGATAAATGGGCCCCTGGGCACCCAGGAACTTGCTACAACCAGAAAAAGGGAGTCAGTGTTTGGGGGCAATTCAATTCAAATTAGGAACCTCTTCAAAAAATGCACATTTGTATTGCCTGTGTGCAGTATCTTACACTTTTCACAAAAAAAAAAACAATATAACAAGGACTAGAAACATTCAGTTAATCTCCACGTGATTTCCCCTTTGAATTCTTCTCCAGGTAAGTAAGTAAGTATCTGTGAACAGTCCTTGTAACAGTTGTATTCCACGGTTTTGTGCCATCTCCTTTTAATCCACCTTTTTCTTTCAGGTCTTTGTATACAGGTAAGTTCCCAGATTTTGTCTCCCTCTGCTGGAGACCACTTGTACTGCAGTCTGTGGTCCTGGTCCGTTCCAACTTCGGACTCCCTCTGCTGGATCACCCGGTGACTCAGTACAGTTTAATAAATCCTGGTTCCAAACTTCAGTTTGACTTTGTCAGTTTCTTTTGAAACAGTTCGTACACAAGGAAGATTGCTTGTAGCAAGCACACCAGATAAACAGTTCTGTGTTAAAACCACCTCAACTCGTCTTTGAGTACTTTTTGGGATTCTTCATTCACCAGGTTAGCACACCCCCGGTAAACCACACAGCTTCAAATATTACATTTATGTCTGCTACAGTCCTCCTGAACTGCTGGTTACGTTTTGGTTTACAGCGCTACACTCCTGCGCTGAACACAGGCACTCAACACACACCGCTCTTCTGCAGGTTTACTATTAGTGCGTTCCAATACTGTATATAATCCCACACAGGTAAAAGCTTGTTGTACAAGAGTACCCTTTCAACACAGTCCATACAGATTTCTGTTAGCTTCTGCAATTGATATTTCAGGTTGTTTGTTATTTTTCCCAATGATAGCACACACCCATGGGAATAACAAACACAGTCCACAGCTCCTTTCCTTACATATTGTTCCCTTTCAAGTCGAAAATAACCATCAAGGTATGGGATATTGCCGTCAGGCAGTAGCGATTGGCTGAGCTTTTATAGCAAAGCTGCCGATAGGCCTCTGCGCGAGCTGCCACGTAAGCCCGCCCCCTTGGGAGCTTACTATACGCAGCGCGCAGAGACTCACTTCCTCTTTTGTCTTCAGCATTGGTAGCGGTAGGTATTAGAGCCCGTAGCTGATTGTACTCAATAAGCTTAAAGCTTGAGAAGCTGGTTATTGCCCCTTCTCGGAGTTGATTTCAGTTACAGGAGTCGTTATTATTATTATTTAAGGATTTTATATATTGTGTATATTTTTATATATTTTATATATTCCTTCACGCTTTGCTTGCATCGCGTTGTCTCGTGGTCTCCCGTCTTTCCTTTATTAATTAATTTTGATTATTGTGTTGTGTTTTGGGTTGTATTAAAATATATATTTTTCTGTGTGTATTTGTATATATTTGTGACGCACGTTGTGTTGGCCTTGGCCGCGCGCGTGTCTGCAGCCCCGGTCTTGCCTTGGTGCACGCACCTCGACGCTCGGCGCTCGACGCTCGGTGCACGCACCTCGACACTCGGCGCTTTGACGCCTTGACGCTCGGTGCACGCACCTCGACACTCGGCGCTTTGACGCCTTGACGCTCGGTGCACGCACCTCGACACTCGGCGCTTTGACGCCTTGACGCTCGGTGCACGCACCGCGATGCTCGGTGCACGCACTTCGGCGCTCGCTCGGTGCACGCACCTCGACGCTCGGCGCTTCGACGCCTTGACGCTCGGTGCACGCACCTCGACGCTCGACGCTTCGGCGCTCGACGCTCGGCGCATCGATGCCTTTACGATCAGTGCACGTCCACGATTCGGCAACCATGTCCGGGTTCCACCGTTGCGTCACCTGCCAGGCAAAATTGCCAGCGAGCGATCCCCATGAGGACTGTGTGGCGTGTCTGGGGCCAGAGCACGCCACATCCGCGTTGGCGGATAGGGCTTTTTGCCAGCTTTGTGCTGGTTTCCAGACAGGCACCCTCCGCCAAAGGGCGAAGAAAGCAGTGGGTGGGCGCTCTCCTTCCTCGGGATCGTCCCACACCATTTCTGCCCCGCCGTCATCTACGGCGACGCCGCCAGGGCGGCTGCAGCTCTCCAGGAGCCCATCCTCCCAGCTAACGGCTGGTCAGAGGTCCCCCACCAGACGCGCTCGGGAGCGCAGCCCCTCCCCTCGTAGGGTACGCCCCCGTCGGGAGTCTAGGTCGCACTCCAGATCGCCTCGACGGAGAGAACGCTCTCGTTCCCCTCGTCAGGACAGGCGATACAGAGACAGGTCGGGGGTGGCAGAGCTAACCTCCAAAATGTCTCAATTCATGGAGGTTATGATGGGGCAGCAGTCCATCCTCATGTCCCTAGCAAATGTGGTGCCTCCAGCCCCAGGACAACCGACTGGGCCCATTGCTAGTCAGCCAGTGGCCCCTCCACAAACTGCACCGGTCGTCGCTCTTCCAGTGCAGTCTCAAGGGGAGTGGGATATCGATGCACTGTCTAGAGACGCATCTAACATCCTAGAGGGGGACAGTACAGAGGCTGAGGTAGCCTCCCAGCACTCTGAGGACGAGCTCCACATGCTAGACACCAATGACCCTACGTGGTCTGTGGTGGACAGGGCAACCTGCCACTTGGGCGTCGAGTGGCCGATGGCGGAACCACCTCGGCGCTCCTTGTTTGAGTCGCCTTCAGCCCAGTCCAGTCAGTCCAGGATGCTTCCGGCATTCCCAGACTTTATTAAGGAGGTACAGTCCACCTGGGGGGCTCCGGCCTCTGCCCCTGCGACTTCTCGCAAGGCCTCGGCCTTTAACATGCAAGGGGCAAGTGAGGCTGGGTTGGCGTCCTTTCCACCTGTGGACGCTGCGTTCGCCGCGTTGGTGAAGACGCCAACATTATCGGGGCTGACGAAAGATCCTGCATGCCCCAATAAGCAGTGCAGGACCACTGAGGTACACCTCAAGAAGGGGTACGCTGCGGCCACAGAGGCGGTCAAGCTCTCTAATGTGGCCAGCTTGCTGACGGTCTACCAAGCGGCACTGATCAAAGACCTGCCTGAGTGCCCTTCGGCGGCCCTCAGAAGCGAGTTGGGGACCGTCAGTCAACTGCTGGTGAAGCTGGCCCAGCTCAACGCGAATGCTCAGGGCAGGAGAATCGTGTCTCTGGTGGTGGCCAGAAGGCAGCTCTGGCTCTCACAGGCGAGAGTGCAGGAACCTGATAAGGCCCCGTTGCTGGATGCCCCAATTACACCGGGACACACATTTGGTCCAGCGGTGGAGGAGATGCTGCAACGCTCCGCCAAGGCGCGGGAGGCGTCGCAGCAAATGGCGAAAATGTGGCCAAAACCGTCGTTCCAGCCGAAGCGGCCTCAGGAACATCAGTGGCGCAGGACACCACCACAGCACCAGCCACGGCCAGGGGGTACTAAGACCTCTCCCTCAAGCACAGCAGCGCGCGGTCAACCTCCTTTTTCAAGACCGCAGCGCGGAGGGTGGCGCCCTAGAGGTGGTGCCAAGCCACGCCCTCGGGGCTCTGGCCAGGCCCCTCGCGAACGAGCCCAGCCCAAACAGCCCTGAGAACACCAGGCAGCTGTTAACCCTCCCCTACACTGTCTCCCAGCTCCAGTTCTGGCAACAATGCACCAACGACATCTGGGTGCACAAGACTATATCCACCGGGTACACCCTTCAGTTCCAGTTAAAACCTCCCCCCTTTCGGGGAGTGGTCGTAACTGCAGTGAAGGACTCGGTTCAGTCCTCAGCTCTGAATGTGGAAATACAGGCATTGCTCAGCAAGCGTGCCATTCAACAAGTAGACCCTGCTTTGATCGACCAGGGGTTCTATTCCAAATACTTCCTGGTGCCCAAGAAGGACGGCGGGCTCCGTCCTATTTTAGATCTGCGAGTACTGAACAAATACCTGCGGGTGTTATCTTTCAGGATGCTTACGCACAGGCACATCATCCAGTCAGTCCGACACGGCGACTGGTTCACCACCGTGGACCTGACAGATGCGTACTTTCACGTTCCCATCTGCCCGGGTCACAGGAAGTATCTGCGTTTCGCATTCCAGAGCAGGGTATACGAGTTTTGTGTCCTTCCATTCGGCCTGTCACTAGCTCCTCGAACCTTTTCGAAATGTATGGATGCCATTCTAGCTCCCTTGCGGGCTCAAGGTGTCCGACTGCTGAATTATCTGGACGACTGGCTCGTCTGCGCGCAGTCGAAGGAGCAGGTGGCACAGCACACAGTGATGGTTACAGACCATCTTCGGCGGCTAGGTCTGAAGATCAATTCAGAAAAGAGCCGCCTAGTGCCGAGCCAACAGACCGAATTCTTGGGTCTGCATCTGGACTCAGTGTCCATGGAAGCGACCCTGTCAACACAAAGAGTTGCCTCAATAGAGCGGTGTCTTTCCCTATTCAGGTTGAGACAAACAGTCAGCATGGAGCTGTGTCAGCGCATGCTGGGGTTGATGGCTGCCGCCTCACAAGCCCTTCCTTTGGGCTTACTACACCAGAGACCTCTGCAGGCCTGGTTCAATGCCTTCGCCTGGCATCCGCGGAGAGACAAACACCGCAGGCTAAGGGTATCCCAAGCCTGCTGGGAAGCGCTACGCTGGTGGAGAGTTCCGTCAAACCTCCGCCAAGGCGTACGCTTGGGTCCCATTTTCAGAAGGCAGGTCATCACGACCGACGCTTCCAACCACGGTTGGGGAGCAGTCTGGAACGGGACAGGGACCCGTGGAGTGTGGTCAGGACCCTGGAGGTCAGCCCACATCAACGCTCTGGAGCTCAGAGCGGTGGACCTCGCCCTCCGGCACTTCTTGCCAGTGCTTCTAGACAAGCACGTGTTAGTGCGGTCAGACAACACCACAGTAGTGGCGTATATCAATCGCCAGGGCGGATTGCGGTCCCCCGGTCTTCACCAGATGGTAACGCGGCTGTTGCTCTGGGCTCAACCGCGTTTAGCCTCTCTGCGTGCAGTTCATCTGCCGGGCAGAGTCAATTACGCAGCGGATCTCCTGTCCAGAGGAGGTCCTCTTGCGGGCGAATGGCGTCTCCACCCTCAAGTGGTGGAGCGCATCTGG
Source organism: Acipenser ruthenus (assembly GCF_902713425.1). Taxonomy (NCBI): domain Eukaryota; kingdom Metazoa; phylum Chordata; class Actinopteri; order Acipenseriformes; family Acipenseridae; genus Acipenser; species Acipenser ruthenus. Next base: position 2,737,873 of record NC_081238.1, read on the forward strand.
GAATGGTTTGGCACAGCGCAGGTCGATCTCTTCGCTTCGCGAGAGACCACGCACTGTCCCCTATGGTTCTCGGTGAAGGACCTCGACAGCCCCCTGGGGGTGGATGCACTGGCTCACGAATGGCCGCCAGGGCTCCTATGTGCCTTTCCACCGATTCCGATGCTCCCCGCCTTCTTGGAGAAGGTCAGGGTAGAGCGAGCGACAGTGATTCTGATCGCTCCTCGGTGGCCTCGGAGAATATGGTTCCCGAGTCTAGTGCAATTACTGCACGGTCGCCTGAGGGAGCTCCCTCTGCGAGCGGACTTGTTGTCCCAAGCTCAAGGAGAGCTTTGGCATCCGAACCCCAAACTCATGCAGTTGTGGGCTTGGCCCCTGAGCGGGAGCGCCTGTCAGCCTTAGGGCTTTCGACTGCAGTTATATCGACCATCCATCCTCTACTAGGTCGCAGTATGCGTATAAGTGGCAGTTGTTTCAGAGTTGGTGTCTGGCTGAGAGCCATGACCCAGTCTCCTGTCCTATGGCAGTAATATTGCAGTTTCTGCAGAAACTGCTGGATGAAGGGAAATCTCCTTCTACACTTAAAGTGTATTTAGCCGCCATTTCGGCTTGTCATGTACGCATTGATGGTTTATCACCTGGTTGCCATTTTTTGGCATCTCAGTTTCTGAAAGGCGCAAGACGCTTGCGGCCTCCAAGAACGACCAGTTTACCATCGTGGAGCCTTGATGTGGTGCTAGAAGCCCTTACCAAGGCACCGTTTGAGCCTCTCCACAGCGTGGATATGAAGCTCATATCTATTAAGACTGCATTTTTGCTGGCTGTGGTATCAGCAAAACGCGTGAGCGAGTTACATGCACTTTCAGTGCATCCTTCTTGTACTCGTTTTGCAGGAGACGGTTCTAAGGTCTCCATGCGCCCTAATCCGGCCTTTTTACCAAAGGTTATATCCCCGTTCCACATGAACCAGTCAGTCGAGTTGATGGCGTTCCATCCTCCTCCTTTTTCTTCCCCAGAGGAAGAGCGGTTACACATGCTCTGCCCCGTGAGGGCATTGAGGTGTTATATTGACCGTACAAGGACTGTGAGGCAGACAGAACAGTTGTTCATATGCCATGGTTCTAGATCTTTGGGTCAGCCGCTGTCTAAACAGCGCCTTTCCCACTGGATAGTGGATGCTATTAGATTAGCGTATGAATCTACAGGCCTTCCACCACCAGGGCAGTTGAAGGCGCATTCTACCAGGGGTATGGCGACATCCTGGGCCCTCTTTCGAGGGGTGCCGGTGTCTGATATTTGCGCGGCAGCCAGTTGGGCTACGCCGCATACTTTCATGAGGTTTTACAGGTTAAATGTACTGGATTCCTCTGCTCCACTGTTTGGAGCATCTGTTTTACTCTCTATGACGCCTCAGGATGCGGACGTATAGAGTGGTTGATAGCATGGTGTTGACTGTTCCACCTTTAAGACAGGTGTCATTACGAGCATAGACGCTGAGGCGCAGCTCCGCATATGCCTAGATGTACTGCCTACGCAGTTGCGTTATGACGTAAGTCTGTCCTACTGCCGAGAATCCTCCCTCGCGACGGCTTGGGTACACTGTTCCCATACCTTGATGGTTATTTTCGACTTGAAAGGGAACGATAGGTTGCGGATGCAACCCCGGTTCCCTGAAAGAGAAAATAACCATCAAGCCGCGTGGTCGCTTCAGAAGCCTTCACGGCCTGAAGAGCAAAAGAGGAAGTGAGTCTCTGCGCGCTGCGTATAGTAAGCTCCCAAGGGGGCGGGCTTACGTGGCAGGTCGCGCAGAGGCCTATCGGCAGCTTTGCTATAAAAGCTCAGCCAATCGCTACTGCCTGACGGCAATATCCCATACCTTGATGGTTATTTTCTCTTTCAGGGAACCGGGGTTGCATCCGCAACCTATCGTTCTGCTGAGTCCTGTTTAAGGATATCTGAAGCACTCAGCGCTGCACTCGCACTGAGCCTAAAACAGTCCATACAAATAGTGCCAACGACTCACGTTTGTCTCCTTGTTTCCAAACGGCATCTTTTATCCTGTCGGGACTGTTTTCAAGCTTTTGTTCCGTGCTTGATTGCAATTCTTCACACGCACGCACGCACGGACGCGACCGCAACAATACTAATCCTTTTTCCTGCGGCCCTTGCATGCACGTTTCACTGCTCAGCTCTGCACTCTTAGGCTGTGTTCCATTTCAAAACCTCGGAAATCTGTATGGACTGTGTTGAAAGGGTACTCTTTGTAATGTATTGGGTATGCATTATAATTGAACAGTGTTAGGCTGTAATGGTTAGATACTGACATCTAGTGGTTACTAGATGTAAGTTAGAGACAAGGGTTACTAGCCTGGCGTTCCGGGTGTTGTATTCAGTTTACTGAGAGTTAAGATGGCGATCACCAGAAAATAAACCACGTTGTGTTTATGCAATACCGTGTCGAGTAAATCCTTGAAGGTATTATCAAGGACACTACACTCTTGTAAAAGTGTTTCAGTTGAAACACACTTCAGCGTCATCATTCACAGCCAGGAAAAGGCGTCATCCTAAATCAGCACTGGAAATGTGTACAGACAAGAAGATGTGAACTCGGGAGGTCATTGTCATTTTTGTTTGTTTATATATGTGTAGGAGAGTAGCTGTTAAATATTGCTATGCTTAAAGTAGCTATCCATTTTAAAGCGCATGCTAATAAAACATTGACTTTTTGTGTTGTCTTTAATATGCGTGCATGTGGCTTTTTTCTGGGGATGGCAAAGTGTGCGTGTGTTTGTGTGTGTGTGTGTGTGTGTGTGTGTTTTGGTTGGGGGGGGGGGCGGTGGTACTTTATTAGCAGAACTACAATAAAAAACGTTAGCTAGTTATTTATCAATTAAGTTATTTTTATTTTAATGTCCTCTGCTCTTCAGAGTCTTGGCGCTCAAAATGAAATGCGAGCGCCGAGACTGGAGAGCAGAGAAAAAATGGAGATAATTTAATTGCTGTAGCCGCAATAGCCTCGCTATATTTTTAATAAATGAAAATCGGAAGATGGGATCTGCAATCTGAAGGAGAGCTTATCACCGTCGTCGTGCAGGGGCATTAATGAGGTTGGCCAGAGAAGTAAGTTGTTAGTTAATTAATTAATTGTGATTTTATGAAGTGTTTATTATTATTATTATTATTATTATTATTATTATTATTATTATTTATGAACCTGAGGCAGCCCTATATACAAATGTACCATGGCTTGATACTTGTGTACCACTGGATTTTGAAAACAATCTAATACGATATAATGTTATCCGTGTGAAAGTACAATGGTACTGTATAATATATGTATATATCCTATACCATCAATGTACAATACTGTATTGGTACTATCATGCAGTGTCACCATAATACATTAGCATTGTAGCCTACTTTTTATTTCTAAGATAAGATGGTATCTAATTGCAACACTGTACTGTCTCTAGTATAGTGTAGCTATATATATATATATATATATATATATATATATATATATATATATATATATATATATATATATACACCATTGTATTATTATGGTTGGACTGTATTATAGTACCATAATAGGTTACAGTGATGGTATAGGATATATACATAAATGATACACATGTAAATTAAACCATTGTACTTTCACACTGATACCATGATACCATTGTACCCTGTTCCACAAATCCAGTGGTACAAGTACCATGGTACATGTTTCATAGGGGAGAGTATCTATCCATCTACTTTGGATCTTCACTACAAAAAATACACCAATAAATCATAAAGTAATAATCATAATAATGAGTATTGTTATATGGTAAATAAATGCTATGTATAATACTGTCTATTAAACCAGTCGGAAGATACACGTAATAAAAGAGAAATTCCAGGCTGAATTAACCCGCGTATAAAGAGTATTAAAAATGTAATTCTAATTAGTATTCCTTTTTTTAAGGGAGACTCAGCCAAGAAGGCATCAATACCAACATACACACGGAACAAAATACTAACCAATACAACTGAGATATGCAAATATACATGTTGTCATTTAAGATAAACATAATAAAGTGAAAACAGTAAAACCAGGCGGAGTTAACAGACGTAGAGTGAAAAATGAAATTCCAATTCAAATTATTAAAATGATTCCTTTTCTTAAGGGAGACTCGGACAAGGCGGCAGTTACCTTCTGCATTCAATAACAGCAAAGTATGCGCAAATACTAACCAATACAACTGAGATATGTAAATATACAAATCAAATAATTAAAAGTGAATATAAATATTAAAACATGTATTTAAAATTAAAACCAGAAAACAATTTAACCTAGAGCATTAATTTATTTATCAAATAAGAGTTATTTATATGACACAATAAACATTATAATATTTTTATATATTATATGATTGATAAGACCGTGTAACAATTTTTTTTTTTTTTGGTTCCTGGGTAGTAAGTGTTATTTCTTAATTGCTTATGCCTCAAAAGTATAGAAAATGGCTATTATTCCCCACAAACTTTGCTTTTGTGACCAGGACAGTGATATTTTGAAATGTACCTATTTCCAATGAGAAAACGGGCGAATTTGTGTCTTTTCGTTCACATAAAGTAAAAAAAAAACAACATATGAATCCAAATTAACATGTATTTATACTAAAGTAATACAAAAATGACTACAAAAGATTTAGAAGTGAGTAGTTTTTCGAGATTTACGATTATACTGTAAATCACTTTCACGAATCAGCCCCCAAATGTAGTCTCCCATCATGTTCTCGTTATACTGTCCTTGGTAGCGGCGTTCAAAGTCCAGTATATCCTGGTGGAAGCGCTCGCCTTGCTCCTCCGAGTACGCTCCCATGTTCTCCTTGAATTTATCAAGATGAGCATCAAGGATATGGACTTTGAGGGACATCCTACAGCCCATTGTGCCGTAGTTCTTCACCAGAGTCTCAACCAGCTCCACATAGTTTTCGGCCTTGTGATTGCCCAGGAAGCCCCGAACCACTGCGTCAAAGCTGTTCCAAGCCGCTTTCTCCTTACTAGTGAGCTTCTTGGGGAATTCATTGCACTCCAGGATCTTCTTATCTGTGGTCCGACGAAGACACCGGCTTTGACCTTTGCCTCAGACAGCTTAGGGAAGAAGTCTTGAAGGTACTTGAAGGCTGCCGACTCCTTATCTAGAGCCCTGACAAATTGTTTCATAAGGCCCAATTTGATGTGCAGTGGTGGCATCAGCACCTTCCGGGGGTCCACCAGTGGCTCCCACTTGACGTTGTTCCTTCCTACAGAGAACTCGGTCCCTTGTGGCCAGTCCAGCCTGTGGTAGTGCGCCTTGGTGTCCCTGCTGTCCCAAAGGCAAAGATAGCAGGGAAACTTGGTAAAACCGCCTTGGAGACCCATCAGGAATGCCACCATTTTGAAGTCTCCTATGACCTCCCAGCCGTAGACCTCTCGCAACATTTTTCATATATGATATATATTTTCAATAACATTGAAAATTGTAAAACATTTTAAAATTAAAAACGTTTACAACTTTAAATATTTTAACAAATTTTATAACATAAAATTCTGAGCCTCAATTGTCCATCTTACCTTCCAGAGTTTTTTTGCAGTGCTCGCAGGTGAAATGAGGTGCCCAGGGTTTGTCTTGATCCCCGACAGGCATGCTGAAATATGCCTTGTAGGCCTCACACATCTTAGCAGATGCTTCCACTGAGTACTTTTTCGCTCCTGTCTTGATAAATTGGCTGCAGACATAGCAAAATGCATCTGCTGGATGCTTGCAGCCTCTTGATGCCATCTCAGAAAAATGCAGATATGTATCCACTTAGGCATCTGGAACTAAACTGAACTGGTGGGCTTAAGGCCCCTGTATTTATACTACTATTTATATTACTGGAAAGTTCTAAAAAGTTCTAGAAGTTACTCCAAGTTTACTCAGCACTGAATCTATCTGGAATGTTTTGGAAAACAGGTAAATTTCAAAATATCACTGTCCTGGTCACAAAAGCAAAGTTTGTGGGGAATAATAGCCATTTTCTATACTTTTGAGGCATAAGCAATTAGGAAATAACACTTACTACCCAGGAACCAAAAAAAAAATAAAAAATTGTTACACGGTGTAATAACATACCGCACATACACACACTTGGTCTCAGCCACGCGTAAAAGGGCTTTATCTCCTCAACCACAGCAGCTACAGCGCTCAAACCAACTTTAATTTAAAGGTTGCCACATGTGAATTGTTTCACAGCTTCTGTTTTACATGTGAAGCCTAAGAATAATTTGTGAAAAAACAAATAGTTGGGGATATCAAGCCATTTTACGCATGTCGGGCTAAGTGTGTGCGCATATGCAATATGTTTTGTTTTTCACATATTATTCTTAGGGTTCACATGTAAAACAAAAGCTGTGAAGCAATTCCCAACTGTTCTTCTTTAAATTAAAGTTGGTTTGAACGCTGTAGCTGCTGTAGCTGCTGATCCAGGAGCATCGTCTGATCAACAGCACCAAGAGGTGGTTGCATTGCATGCCGAATTTCGGCGCACTATACGATTCCTTTCCTGTAAACCCATTGCATGGGACTGAAGGAGTTCTTCCCATACAAGACTTAATCTAGCCAGTGTTTGTCTGCGTCTTCTCCATCCATCCATTTTTGTCACAACTACGTTGTAAGTAGGCCTATGATTTTATATACCTTTATAACTAATTAGCAAATACACACAAATTATGTATTTATTATATTAACAGCGTTTGTGTAAGTTTCCACATTTTCTGCATAATTAATTTTAATATTTCAACAAAGTACCTGTGTTTGAAACCAACACATCATGAGTTGTTTTTAATATATTTGTTCCACATTAACGCATATGTGTGATTATTGAACGCATAATCCTTTTGTTTAGCACATTAACAGTTACGCAGTTGGCTAAGACTAATATATATGGGTGTGTGAAAGGACATCAGTAGCCTAAGAAGCATAAGAAAAGCAGTAATGGGAATTGGTGAGTGCTGTCGGTTTTTGTACACATGCTACTTCTACCATTTCTAGAACAACTAATTCTAAACAATAATAGTAATAACTATATTATTTTTTTCTTCTTGGCAGCATGAACCATTTTAACTGCAAGCCTTTTGCATTCTAGACAGATGGGGGGTAACCTTCTCTTCATCTCTGCCTAGCGCGTAAAGCCTCATGTAAACCCCTGTGTATTTGAACGATATCCTTTATCGCGCAGCATCTCTTTTCAGTGCGTTTGGTGATATTTAAATAAACCCTCCCATTATTTTATTATTAATGAGGTTGTTTGCATTTGGACGACTAAATTCTGTCTCTAAAATAAACTCTCATGTAAACGTGGAAGCAGAACTGTCATCACCATAAAAGCGCGAAAGATCTGTTGTCACGCTTTTCAGTTTTTGCTTGTAAACTGCCCTAATGTTTGTGTTGCATGTTACTTATATGCAACACAAACATTCTTCGGAGTGTGTGCAGACGACACTCAAATCTATATTAATTCTAAACCTGATATCAATGTTGCTGCCTCTGCCCTAACTGCCTGTATCTCTAATATAAAAAATTGGATGTCGCAACATTTTTTACATCTTAACTGTGACAAGACTGAGGTAATGCTGTTAGGTACTCCCCGCCAGCTAGGAAAAACCAATGCTTTAAATCTGCATGTTAATGGAACATTGCTTGAGTTCAGATCTAAGATGAAAAATTTGGGTGTGATTTTCGATCCTGGGTTAACTTTTAAGACATGTGTTGAATACTGTCAAGGTTTCTTTTTTTCACCTTAGAAATATTGCCAGACTGTGTCCCATGCTTTCTCTACCTGCAGCTGAAAAACTGGTTCATGCCTGTGTTTTCTCCAGGATCGACTACTGTAACACCCTGCTTGCTGGGGTGTCTAATAGCATCCTCACTAAAATTCAATTTGTCCAAAACTCTGCAGCCAGAATTTTGTCTCGGTCCCGCTCAAGAGATCACATTACTCCTGTCTTGGAGGCCTTGCACTGGCTGCCTATCAGATTCAGAATTGATTTTAAAATTTTAATGCTGACATATAAGGATCTTCATGGGCTAGCTCTGACTCATCTGTCAGATCGTTAATCTTTTTACACTCCTACTCGCAACCTCCGCTCTGCTGATCTCAGACTGCTGTGTGTCCCGCCTGTTCGCCTGCGCTCTATAGGCGACAGGGCCTTCTGTTGCTATGCCCCCAAATTATGGAACTCTATTCCACTAGAGATCAGGGACTCGGCTTCTTTTGAGTGTTTTTAAAGCTTATTTAAAGACTTACTTTTTTTAGAATTTTTATGATTTTTATGATTGTTTTATTTCCTTGTGCTTTTTATGTATAATCTGTTTATTTATTGCTGTACTATTAATTGTGAAGCGCTCTGAGATGATTGCTTTTAAGGGCGCTTGTGGCGGACTGTCCCGCCCCTATGTATTTATTTATTATTATTTGTATTTGTTTCCGGCGTGGATAAAAGTGCTGCGTCTTTTATTATTTATATTTAAAAACCCTGTGAGGATGCATGGCTGATCAGCTACTGATTATGTAACTAGCTGACAGTCATGCATCCTTACCAAACGCGTTCAGACTCTGGCCGAGGGGTAATAAGATAATTAACAACTAGTTAACCCCTCGGCCAGAGTATAAGAACCTGCAGCTGTCCGTTCTGCACGGTTGGAGTGTACAGAGGTGTTTAGAGCTCTTTGTGTCTTTAAGGTATTTGGCAGATCGTTTCACCTCCACTAAACCTCCTAAGAAACTTGCTTTCAGCGATGCTTCTATATTCAGAGCAGATGATTTATCCTCGATGGAATCAGAGGCAATGATCTGGAACTCTGTGTTGTGTTGAGATCGCAGGTCAACATCTTTTTTAAGTGTGTCCATGTCCCACAATGTCATACCTACAACAAAATATGAAATTTGAAACATTATTATCAGGTGTTCAAATAAAAAAAAAAAAAAAAAAACACTCATATGCGGACCGTTAATTATTTTGGTCTGCATTGAACCACTTGCAAAAAAAAAACAAAAAAACACAGACTTTAAATCCATGCTTGTATTTATTTACAGTATTTTGAAAAGCCATATATGGATTTTAAGGTATGACATGTTTTTGTCTTCACATGCTTGACAAATAAACAAATAATAATAAGAAAAATCTGACACATTAACATAAACTAGCCCAACTCAAAAGTAAAATGTATTGTATGATTATATAATAATTATATAAATAATTAATTAAATATTATATAATAATAATATGATTATGAAGATGATGACGGGTAGTGAACTGTATCCCTATACGATGACTATGAGAACAATCGCTTTGCAGGGAAACCAGCTCATGTATGTGCGGAAGGTCTGTCCAAAAGCTCTAAAGAGAAGTAAAAGTCGGATCAATATCACAGTATATGAGTTTAGTGAACAGGAAGATTGTGATTTAACACCTGAGAAAAAGCAGATGATAGGTTAAAAAAGGAATATATTTAAACCCTTGTATACTTTTCTAAAACTATAAGACTTTAAAAGAAGGTTTACCAAATATAGTATTAGTTATAGAATCATTCCCTCCAGTTGCTCTGTGGTTGTTAAGAAAACTCAAGGGGCTTGCTTAAATAATCTTATACGTATCCCCGTTTCATATATGTATCCCTGTTTCATCAGTTCAAACCCCTGCTGAATCAATCAACTTATGTTTAGCATTGTTTAATACTAAAGGGAAGATGTACTAAGATGAGCCAGTCGCAGCCCAAACATACTGCAATTTGCATTTTTGTTGCAACACTTAGCAAAGTATACATTGTGTTGTATGTACTAAGAGTAAATATGTTAAAGGAAAGAGCCACAATATGCTAATTGAAATATTTGTTGCAACTTCTTAGCGAGATCTCTAGCATTGCGAGAGTTGTGTGGCATTGTTCAAATAAACAGCTGAGTTGTGGTTTGCTGCAGAAGATGGTGCCCGAAGGATAGGCTAACGTCTATACATGCAAGGGTGCAAGAATCAAAATAACATTGTTTTTGTTAAATGTAAACCTCATCTGTTCCATCTCCATTTTACCTATTTTAATTCTGTTTATATATATATATATATATATATATATATATCTATATATAGATATATATATATATATATATATCTATATATATATATATATATATATATATATATATATATATATATATATATATATATATAAATGAAAGGCAGTTTAATCCCATCTGATTCTATAGTGGAGCCCCCACCTTCACCACCAAATAAAAAATGTGTTTCTATCAAAAAGCTTTTCATACCCACACAGTAGCCCCTCGCTAAACCAGATATGTTTGTCTGACATAGGAGGTGTCGGGTTTAAAAGAAATACAATAAAAATCGCACACACATACATTTACAGTTATTAATATATTTAAAATATAAATCATTGTGCTGAAATAACACTAATGTGTTTTGGGTAGGCTGTACATTACATATAAATCTGTACAGTATGCCTATACAGTACAGTATTAAAATCAAATGAATACCCAGCGCACTTTCTTTTTACTTTAGTACCGGTATGGTAACACAAAATAAACCATGCTGCTGTATTGTACACATTATTTTCAATTGAAACTAAATGATTTTAGCATTTTTTTAATTATTATTATTATTATTATTATTATTATTATTATTATTATTATTATTATTATTATTAACTTGGCCGCCTAGACAATTAACATACAATAGATCATGATGCCGCATTGACAAGTTATGATACTTACAGGAGGACAGTTATTCTCATTAACACGAATTTCATAGGACCAGCAACAAATTTTGCATCATACCACTAATTCGTATTATCATGAGTAGCCTATAAACCAAATGTGTACTGTCGATTTTTATTTAAGTTAGTCAGTGGTGCAGTGCTGAATTGTGCACAATTACAAACCACCTGCACATTAATAGAATAGTGTTTCCTATTCCTATACAGATGTTCAGAATGAGCAGCAGGGGTTAGTGGCACATGTGTGCAGTCTATTGTTCCCAACATGCTGGGGAAACCAGAAATGTCATAGGAATTTGTTTTCAAGGCTTGTAAGTATTCCCTGCTTTTAGGGAAAAATAGGTATTTGGGTGTTCGTCTCAAAAATTCATTGAGCACAACTGGCAACACACGAGAAAAAGTGGACTGGGAAATGCCAGCAACAATTGTGACTTTTTAAAACATGCTTTCAAAAGTTCTGAACAAATTGATGCAATTGTAAGTGTTGCAATTGCCTGCAGCTTTCGTACATTTCATTATAATATTTGAGAAGCCTCATTTGCACTATATCTGACCCATTTTTGCGAATTTATGCAGGAGCGCCCATAGTTACATATTCATGTACGCTTGAACCACAAACAGAACTTACTGCTGCAAAGTATTCCCTGAAAAGTTGCAAATAGCATTGCGCTTGTTTAGTACATTTCACCCAAGACTTCCGCAACACTTTAGTGCACCTACCCCTAGATCTTTATCCAATAAAGCTCCACTAATTAATGAGTTTATTAAAGATCATAAACTTTTATTCTTCACAGAAACCTGGCATACATGCCGACGAAAAGAGCCTGATAGAGGCATCTCCCCCAAACTATACATTGTTTCAGAAGCACGCCTTGTGGGGCTGGGTGGGGGACTGGCTTCCATTCACTGCTCTAATTATAATGTTGCACACATTTATTACTGAAAGTTATTCCTCTTTTGAATCATTAGTACTAACCTTAACTTTAAAAGGTCAATTAATGGTGATTACTGTAATTATTTACCACCCAAATCCAACCTACTTCAGAATTTGCTGGATGGGCCGAACAGCTTCTTGTTTGTAAATGTTCTTATAATATCACTTTAAAACTTAATTTCCATTCTCCTGGAGTTTTATTTGGAACAAAAATGTTGTCATAACCTTCATTGTTATGGTGCTGTGAGGGTGATCTATATTTTAAAAAGTTAGTGAGATCAGGATAATGTGTCAGAAGACCGAAGTCAATTTAGAATTGACCTCTACCTCGTTCCTGTTTGATGGGTGTTTTGTATTTCCCCTTTAAGTACAAGGAGGGTGAACTGCCTTCTCACTAAAAAGCTGCAGAAATTGACTAAAACAACTGAGATCTGCTGGAAAATAAACAAATAAGCATACTGTACGACATCATCTTTCAGTTATTTTTTTCAAATGATTGTCATTTTCAGGTGACTCCTAAAATGATGGTGCTTTATTGTTTAGTTGTTTTAATATACAAGGATATAAAAAATGCTAAATATACTACAAAAAAAGCAGCCCTTTGCAAAGCCCAGAAAGATATTTTTTGTTATTTCCATGTTTGTGAGCGGATAGCTAAGCTTAAGATAAGATGCAATTAATGTTACACTAGCCTTAACTAGCATCTATCACGAGTACCTAATAAGAACCAAAAAGTCACGTTGTACCCCCAAATATACTGCATTAAAATGAGCATAGCTGGGAATTCATGCCAGTGGTCTCCTATATTATTGCTGTAGGCTACTGACCTCAGCACCAGGCTTGAGCGACCGTGTATAGAGTTGAAGTAAAATCTCTTAATCCTAATTCATAGGACAAGATGTGTTTCACAAGCAAGGAAACATGAAAAAGAAAAGAAAAAATCAGCTTGCTGCAAGAATTACAGAATGAAGTAGCATCACTTTAAGAGGAATTTGTTGAGCTTGAATGGGATACCAGTATACTGTAATACTAATAACAAAAAAACAAATATAACAACATTCTACTAGTGAGAGCCTTGAACTGTCCCTGCAGAATTCTGAATTCAGATTCATTTATTTATTATTATTATTATTATTATTATTATTATTATTATTATTATTATTATTATTATTATTATTATTATTATGTGGGTGAATAGGGTAACCTATGGTATATTTGCTATCATAAGGATCAGAATTGCTGAAGCTACCTTTCTGTAGGAAAACTTGAATATGTATGTGTTATATATATATATATATATATATATATATATATATATATATATATCTATATATATATATAGATATAGATAGATATATATATATGTATATATATATATATATATATATATATATATATATATATATATATATATATATATGCAGTCAAAAATCTTTATTAATAAAAATAATTCATGGGTAGTAGAAGGTATTTGTGTAATGTTTTTATTTTGCTTTATTTTTTTTTTATTTTTTTTTACGATGGCCAAATGAGGCAGGCTGCTCTTGCGATTTTTCAACACAATCTCAACAATTCTTGTAAACCCACTTTAAGAACACAATATCAATAGTCACGCAAGGCCAAATTGGAACACCGACAGAAATATTTAAATATACCCTCCCATATTTTAATGTTAATTAGGTCGATTGAATTATATGTACCTATTCAGTTGATCCTATTAAATGAGTGTAAATACCAATGTTAATAATATTTGCTCAATTCCGATCTCAAGTCCAGAATCAAATCAAGCAGTTGTGTAGGGTAGGGTTTCTGGTGTTCAGTGTTTCCCCTCTGTAAGAGGTTTGATTTCTTCTTAAAAATAAATCAGTCTTCAGGTATCGATCAAAAAGAGTTTATTCAGGAAATAAAATATAAACGGGAACAAAGCAAATGAAATGTAATGCATGCAATTTACGACAGCCGTCAGCTGATGGTTTTCTGAGCTGCCATGGCGACAGAGATAGCATTTTTGCGCAAGAGAGCTACAGGTCAATTTACAGGTCTCGACAGATGGTTTTCAAGTTCCAAAACAATAGTTAGTCATTGATATAGTAAGCAGGTTTAAGTCCCACGGGATGTGGGGTTCTAACCCAAAAGAGGTGTAGCCTAATAATTCGTACCAATCGCAGATCTGACCCCCTTCTGATAGGAGGTAGAGTTCTGTGACTATATTGCGTCATTTAAGTAGAAGTTTGTGGTTTGGCCATATCATCACAAATAGATTTCTGAACAGGGGTACAAGCTGCATGTCTGGTTTTATCGGACAGGCTTGTGGTTTTTCTATAGAAACGAGGAAACAGCTTTTGAAGCGATAACATCTGTGACAAACAGAAACGAGGCCCAAGGTTAATCATCGTAGGTGTTAAGTGTGTACGTGCAGAATTTCATGGTTCACAAATTTGGGCCATGTTAAACAGTGGTTCGAAAAGCTTAACATTAAACACAGGAAAATCACACAATGTTTAAAGACAGACTTTCAATGATTTATCACCCTCATCATGGAAAGAAACAAACAGCTGAATAAACAATAAGAGCTTGTGCAATTTAACTGGAACAGAACAATGTGTACACCGCACTGTACAAGATGTGTGTTTATCAGAAAAGGTCTACGTGTTCAATTTGTATAGTGTGTGATTATTTCTTACACCTCTGACTTTTCAACTTGCCATTATTCAATTGATCCCTGATAAGCCATTTGCGTATCTCAACTACAACTGAGAAATGTATTCATAATACAATTGGTTTAAAATTGTATTTTTAAAATAGTCCAAGACTTATTTTTTTATTTACAAGCAGAACATGGTAAGATTTTATTTAATAAGCGAGTAATCTTAACTAAAGTTATAATGAAAAAATATTATGCTAGACACTATTATAATCGCTGTGCATAACTGCAATAATTGGCATTGATAAAGACTAGTCTCTTATTAAAATGTTACGCTGACATTTGAATAATGTTTATTTGATTGCATTTCATGATTCTGCTGGTTTAAGTCTTGAACGATTTAAAAGACCATTCACCACAAAAACCCATAAATGAAACCAACTTTACTATAAATATATTTCTCAGTTGTAGTTGAGATACACAAATGGTTTAATTGTTAATGGAGAGTAGACCAGTAATTTAAGAAACCGTATTAATTTGTTTAGTAAATATATGTATCACACGTAGATATGACAATCAAATTAACTTATTGTTATTGTGGATTTAAAACAAACATGCATGCAGTTAGTACAGCTCCAACGTTTACCATAGACAAATGCATTGCAAACTTAATGCTGCATATTGAAGCAGTGAGGTATGGTACAGCATATTAAAAACATGGTAAATGCACAGGAGAACTATTGGGGGGAAAAATGCAAATTTACTGTTGTAACTTAAAGTTTACATTTACCGTATTATAAGAACGACATTTCTGAAGCAAAAAGTACGCGTTTGTCAAGGAGTGATTTCAACCACACACAAATATAAATAACTAATGTCATTTTTTTTAAAAATTATACATACCGGTATTTATTTTTTTGCTAAAAGCTAATTTAATTAAATATTCAAATACAGACATTTGTTAAAGAATTAAAAAAAAAAAAAAAAAAAACATATTTGAACTGTGCGATCGATCTCATGAAGATAAAAATAAATTAAACATTAATTTACTTTACAAATATATAGATAAGATGAGAAATGTTTTTTTTGTGTGACATTTGTCATCTTATCTATACAGGTATAGTATATCTATATAACTGTAATTACTGATGTGTTTTGTACAGTGTTGGAAATTGCATTTAAAAAGTAATTGTTACAGTTAATGGAACACAATTGTAACAGCAGTAGTTACAGTAACTAGTTACAGCTACAGGTAGTTAGTTAGACACAGATTACATTTTACACATATTTTTTGTTTGGTCAGGCTGTAGCTCGAAATATTCTTTTGAAGATCTATCTATCGAACCTACTTGTTCCCTCCTCTGACACCATGAAAAGTGCATTCATGTAACATTGTAAGGTTTGGCTTGCACTGTTGAAGCACTTTCTTATTTCCATGTTATGCATTAGCCGTCGTCTTAAAAAAAAAATCACATGAAATGTAATGCGTTACCACATTTCATTAACTGTCTGAAAAAGGAACCATTACAGTTACAATTACTGAACAATATAATCAGATGACATGTAATGGGTTACTCCCCAACACTTACATTTAAAAATACTACATTCTTCCAAATGTTATACATACACAAGTGGATGTATTTCGACTTGTGGTATTATTTATTGTAAAACATACAAGCATCCCATTTACTTTATGACAGTGTAATTAACGTGATTACCTGGGATGAGGGAGTCATTGCGACAGTCATACAGCATTCCAAGTTGGAATGGTCGACCAAGAGTTGCAAGCTCTATAGTTATCCTTTCTTCTGTTGTCATTGTTCCAGGTTTGCAGATGTGCCCTGTTAAAATAGTGAACAAATACCTGGTCAATTGAAATATGAATATTTATATAACAAAAAGTCATTGATATTAAAAAAAGTCTACATTTCAAGACAAAAGCTCTATATTGCAGTGTCCTCAACTCTAGGTTATTATTAAATTATCTTCTTAAGTCCTTGATAGAGTATCAATTAAACCAGTGTAATCATTTAGACCAGGAATACACAAATCCAGATTGAGATCTGGAGTCCCCTGGATTTTATTGGTGTTAATAAATGAACTGATTACCACTTGGAAAGAGGTTACCCTCAGTAATTTAGGGTACAGGTGAAACGAAGGGGGGTGGGAGATACCTTCAGTCAGTAATATTGCTCTCTGATTAGAACAATTAAAAATGGCTATGTGTGGTCATTTGGAACCTCCTTATTAACTAAGCCTTTAAAAGATAAATTGAACATGCTTGATCTGATTTGTAATAAAAACTGAAAAACTATTTGACGTAGGAAAAGGTTTGTGAAACAAAGCACTGTGAACCAGAGAAAGTGTGTGCAATTTCGGAAAATGCTGAGATTTGGGAGTATTTAATAAAAATGCATTGTCATTTCCTTTCTTTTGGATTGAGACTGCTAAAACGGACACCAAAAAGTTCCTAAAATGAGTCTCACTCCAAAAGTTTTTGAATAAATTGATTAGTAAATTAATTATGAACTCTTAGGTACTCAGAACTGGATGAATACCTGAGACATGGGAACAGTACGACATGTGATGAAAGACCAGATCACATTCAAAATACTACAGTCGCTTTTATTTGTGATTTAATATGATTTAATTTAAAATGATTTACTGTGGACAAGTTGCGCAAGGGATAAACAACGATAAGTGTTGAATTGGTAAAAATAGTTCACTGTTTCGAGAAACTGGATCATTTTCTTACTGATTTCAACACTTTGGTTGTTATAGACTGATGTTATAGACTGATGGAGTGACACAGCAATTGGTTTAATGTGACTTTTTTTTTTACATAGATTTACTAAATTCATTAATTGCCGTTGTCTTCATTTGAGGACCAGCTACTTTGTAATTTTTGGAGCATTTTTAACTGGCATCTACCTGTTATTTTAATTCTCTTTAACTATATTGTTCTGATAATTTACTCAAATTTTGTTAACTGCAAAAGTTAAATCTAAATGTAACTGCTGATTCTGCAAATACAGCAGAACCTCAGAGTTATAATTAACACTCAAAGCCCCGCGGCAGTCATTTTGGCGGTTTTTGGTTTTAAAATATAATTTTCTCCAGTCGTGTAACACATATGGGGCTTTGAATTCATGTACCTTTCTGTCTGTATGTATTAAATATTCTCACAAAGCATGAAACGCAGGAGTGCAGAAATGAAGGAGATATATTACATTATACCTAAAAGCCCCGGGAGCAGTCACATGGACGGCCAAACAGAAAACAAATTGTATTTTGATTATACAGAACGATATTCTACTTTATGCCAAGTTAGCAAGTGCAATAAAAATAAATCTTCGGACAGCTGTGCCCTGTGCAGAAAGGCAGCGTGGAGAAGAGCATTATCTGTGTTGATTGTGAACAGCCTTAGACTTTTATTTATCTACGTTATTCAGTTGCTTTTGCTCATCTGATAATTTACCGATTGCTGTTGAAAAGATAAAAATGTATTGCTATCGTTTCAGTTTTATAAATATGTATGTTGTAGACAAATGTTTGTTCAGATGTTTATTTACATTTTCTTGTTTGATTTGTAAAATAAATGTGTTCTCATATATATATATATATATATATATATATATATATATATATATATATATATATATATATATGCTTCAGTTGTTCAGCTGTTTATGTGACGTGCTCAATAAAAAAAAAAACTAATTACATCCGACTGTTTCTCCGTTCGTTATACTATTTTCAGTGTTTTGAATACAGCCGTCAGAAAGACTGCTGCGGGGCTTCTAGGTATGAATATATCTCCGGTCCTTCTAGCCAGGTAAATAGAAATGTAGAAATGATTTACCTGCTGAAGCGTGTCAGTGCTGCATGCCCGTTCTGAGAAAGGAGAGAGGAATGGACTTTAGGATAGGTAGAACCCTGTTCAAAAGGATTTGAATAAAATATGCAACCAACAATTACATAAATAAGCCACTAGTACAGTTTCAAGAAATGGGAATCTTCTTACCTCAGTCTTAAAGATGTTTTCAAAGTGATCTACACAGTAACACCAGGGACTTGTTTTATACCACAACCCCTGAATTATTTCCTCCTATTGGCTGAACTTTTTAAAAACGAAACTCAACTGATTGGTTAAGGGGGGAGGGGGGTATTAGTATTAGTATTATTAGATGATACTTGCCCTCCACCTTATTTGGAAGTGACCTAGATGTTACTTAAATGCCTGCTAACTGCTAAGAACATGCTTGTTATGCAACTGTGGAAATGCTTTGTAAGCATTAAGCACTTGTTAGACCTTAGCATTTACAAAACATATGATATTCAGTGTACAGCCCAAATATACAAATGATGAAAAGCTTATTTTTAATGTGCTTAGAAAGTGCTTATACTAACTGATTCTATTAATCTGTCTCAGTTCCCTCTTTTAGGTTCATTAAAATAAAATACATTTTCACTGTAAATATTTTTAGGGGCCTGTCACAAAGAGATTTGTAAATGCTCTCTGAAAGTTGTTCAGAGATGACTTGGGCCATGTGCAAATTAAGCTAGTTCATTCAATACATGGAATATCCCTTTTACAATACCTGTTCATTTTTGGTTCTTCTAATCTTGTTTAATTTAAGGTTCGACTTAATGGGAAAATGATCACCGGCTGTCATAGCTTTAAAGGCGATTTAATCAGGCAGTATTATGGACACCCTTGCAAGCGGTTATATATCTTGAAAGAGGAGCATCGGGGCTTTCAAAGGATGCATTGTTTGTTTATTTCCCGTGTTGTAACCAATTCTTTATCCCCTCAGAATCCTGTATCCCCTGGCACAATGCACAGGTGCAAGAGGACGAAAGAGTAAATCAAGTAAACCTCCCAGGCAGATCGTTGACCCAAAATGCATCTTTCTGTGATGTCGCGTGCAAGTCCGCCCACCTGTCGACAGTTCAAATGAATTTCAGTGAGGGTGGCAAATCCGAGATTGCTGTCGGAGAAAAGGAGGTGAATTTGTATCTTTAAATCGACAGTATTAACGTTTGGAGAAAAGGAGGTAGGTAACTTCCTATAGTAGCCTGCTAGTCCCAAGAAGGAGCGCACCTGGGTTTTTGTCATAGGGATTGCCAGTCAGCTAAGGCTTTCACCTTTGCAATCAGTGGTCTGATCTGGCGACTCACTACTCGAAACCCCAAATACTCTGACTCACTCTTCCCAATGGCACATTTCCTTGGGTTAGCAGTGAGCCCAGCCTCCTGCAAGAATTGCAGTACTGCCGCTACCTTACACAGATGACTCAGCAAATCCTCACTGTGGATAACCACGTCATCTATGTAAGCAGAGGCGTCCTGCTGATTGTGCTGCAAAATGCGATCCATCATCCGCTGGAAAGTGGCTTCTTTAAATCCAGTGTCGTCATAAAGTGAGCCGTGCCTGGATGCTGCAGCAACTCATCCACCTGGGGCATGGGATAAGCATCAAACTTCGATTTTTCATTGACCTGAAGTTAATGCAGAATCGAGTCGACCCATCTGGCTTATCCACTAAAACAATTAGACTGTTCCAGTCGCTATGGGACTCCTCTATTACTCCCAGCTTGAGCATCTAATCAATCTCCAATTTTATTATTATTATTATTATTTATTTCTTAACAGATGCCCTTATCCAGGGCGACTTACAATTGTTACAAGATATCACATTATTTTTAGATACAATTACCCATTTATACAATTGGGTTTTTACTGGAGCAATCAAGATAAAGTACCTTGCTCAAGGGTACAGCAGCAGTGTCCACCACCTGGGATTGAACCCACGACCCTCCAGTCAAGAGCCCTAACCACTACTCCACATTACCTACCGTTTGCGTTCAGTTATGAAGTACGGCCTCTGGCGAACTGGCGCCCCTGGCTCAACTTCAATGTGATGGTGTACTACTCGAGTCTGCTCCGGGATGGGAGAAAATGCATCAGGAAATTCTGCCACCAATGTCCAAGTCTGATATTTCTGTGTTGCTGTCAGATTGTCTGCAATCTCTACCGACCCTGTTTTCGCCAACACAGAAAGATCAGGTCCCAGGTCGGTGACGTCATCTGCTTGCACCACTAGCAATGTCTCTCATTGCAACCAGGGCTTCAAGAGGTTTACATGATAAATGTGCTTTTCTCTCTGTCGCTCCGGCTGGCAGATCTCATAGTCCACTGCCCCAATCCGGCGTGTAACCTCAAAATGTCCTTGCCACTTCGCCAGAAGTTTAGACTCAGAGCTGGCTAACAATAGAAGCACTTTATTCCCTGGGTGAAATGTGGGTAACCGGGCTCCTCTGTTGTATTGGGTCTCCTGGCTATGTTGAGTCTGCTCTAAATTGTCATGCGCCCACTTTCCCCACAGACTCAAGACGTTTGCGCAGGTCCAACACATACCAGACAGAATTATCCTGCTGCTCCTTCCACATCTCTTTGACCAGATTGAGCATACCCTGGGGTCTCCGCCCAAACAGCAGCTCAAATGGAGAAAACCAGGTAGAAGCCTGGGGCACCCCCCTGATCGTAAAGGAAAGGGGAGGAATCAGCTGGTCCCAGTAGCGCACGTCACTAGTAATAAATCTGCTTAACATGTTTTTGAGGGTCTTATTAAAACGCTCCACAAGACCATCTGTCTGAGGATGATAAACCAAGGTCCTAATGGTCTTAACCCTTGTGGTCCTATGTCAGACCAGGGGTGGATCTAAGCAACACACATAGCCCCGGCACCACAGAGATAACACAGACATAAACAAACAAGATAGCTGCTTCTGCATCCAGCGCTCAAAGAATATCACGGACATTTGCAGAGCTTTTTGAAATGTTATAGTAATAAAATAATGACTTGGATCGCATTATTGAGGAGTTTGGTGATAAAACGAGTGATCAGGAGATGATTTATCGGTATGCACGACTATGAAGAGGTATGTGAAAAATACAGCGAACAAGGACTGGGGCAGGGCTGGAGATGCAGTACTGAGTGTCCTGTTGATATGTAGTGCCTTTTAAACCTGTTTTACTGTGAAAAAAATACTTTTAAACAGCGCGTGTAAACTGTGCGTGTGAAAATAAATTGGACCCGACGCGGAGACGCGCCGAATAAATGGATCGCCAAGGGTTAAACAATCAGTAGCTGATCAGTCACGTATCCTCATGAGGTTTTTAAAATCAAAAATACAAAACAATAACAAATAATGGCGGCAGCTTTTCGTCCACGCTGTAAACAATAATAATACAAAAAACAGCGCACATATATATTTATATACCTAGAGGCGGGACACTCCACGACACAAAAGGCCACCTCCCCCCTTAATCCCAAAGTCCCGGTTCACCGTCCCGGCCCAGGAACAAGGGCAGCAATGGGCCAAGGGTGGCAGCCATGGTGGGAGGTCCTACTCCCACCCCGACAGCTGTAGTGGCCAGGCTGACCGCACACAGGCCAGCTCCTCCGGCCAAGGCAATCCTGGCAACTGCCCGGCTGTCTGTCAGGAGACCTCCCCCCACCTTCTCTGTAGCCAGCAGCTCCCTCTTGTGGATCTCCGGCCACCAACTTTCCTGCAGCGAAAGTGCTGTGTGGGAAGGTGGTCTCTTGACCTCTCCCCCCTTCTTTGTATCCGGCAGCTCCCTCTTCTGGGGGTCCAGCCACCGAATTTCCTGCAGCGAAAGTGGAGCTGGCAGCGACCTCAGGTGAAGCGGAGCGGGCAGCGATCCTCCTTAATAAACCAGCACGTTTAGCAATTGTTATCTCTCTGTGTTTTTACGTTATTACCTCCTGTCCACACTTGTTCTCCACTCTGAACCCCCTTCTCCAAACAAGGAAAGCTGCAGGCTTTTATATTCTGGCCGTGGGGTTAACTAGCTATAAATTATCTTATTACAACTTGGCCATAGTCTGCAGGAGTTTAATAAGGACGCGTGACCGTCAGCTTGTTAAACAATCAGTAGCTGACAGTCACGCATCCTCACAAGGTTCTCATATCAAAAATTCAAAACAATAACAAATAATGACAGTGGCTTTTCGTCCGCGCCGTAAACAATAATACTACAAAAAACAGCACACATACATATTTATATACCTAGGGGCGGGACACTCCGCCACATTAACACATAGATAAAACAAAAATAATAAGGTGTAATTTTCAATATAATTCCCTAAATTACTTATTCTGCATTTTTTTCTATTTGTAATTCTGCACACTTTTCAAGCACACAACTGTAAACATCAAAACATTTGAAAATCCAGGCCATGAGTTGCTGTGATGAAGTCCTAGCACTTTTTTTTATTTGGTCTGTGGCAATCCTGATGGTTTCCCTGCCATTTCATAAAAAAAGTACTGTTTAACAGAAGCAATTCTTACTGCACTAATTAATATACTAGTTATATTAACATTGATTACATTAACCGTACATTTAATAATACAACTGGGATACTACTAGCTACTTCTAGCATTCTATCTTGTTAAAAAGGGTTTAATAACTGAAACAGATTAGACATCCAGCAGAAGCAATGATCATCCTAGATAAATTCATAATTAACTTAGTTCAAAAGTGTTTAGATTAGATTTTTTTTTTTAATCTACCATATGTGCACTTTAAACACCACAATACACTTGATCACACAACATTGCAGGGAGTGGTAATCGGATTTTAGGTTTTTATAAAACACTTTATAAAAAAAATAAATAAATAAAAGAAACTATATGGTAACAAACGTGTCTGCTTCTACAGTACACCCTCGCTATAACACCCTTTATTATAATGAACCTCCAGCTATAACGAACCTAGCCCTAAATAAAAAATAAAAATAGATAATATAAACAGAAACACACACTGTCAACATCCCGGTCTGTAAGCACACGATGCCACCAGTGAAGTTAACTCTTTTGTCTTAATAAAAAGCTTGCACTGTGTAACTGTGCCTCCGAAACGAAAATCATTTCATGTTGCAACAAAGCTGGAAATTATATTGATTGTTTGAAAAAAGGAGTAACGCATGCATATCTCTGTTGTAAGTATAGGTTGTTAAAAAGCACTCTGTTTTTTGGCTTGATCAGCAACCATGCGGCAAAGCAAATTTGATTAAAGAAAAAACCACCATCACTATCTGATGAACTTTTCATGTCAAACTTTTCATGATGGGCAGCAGTGTGGAGTAGTGGTGAGGACGCTTGACTGGAGGGTTGTGGGTTCAATCCCAGGTGGGGGACACTGCTGATGTACCCTTGAGCAAGGTACTTTACCTAGATTGCTCCAGTAAAAACCCAACTGTATAAATGGGGAACTGTATGACTTGGAATAAAAACTCAGTTTGGGATTTTTGCATGTTGGGTTAAGATTTGGTGCACTTTGAAACTCTTCGTGTCAGATTGATTTTAAATAAAAGTTCAGCTTCAATTCGGCATTTTTGGTTTTTGTACTGTGTTTTATTTTTTTGGGGGGGTGTAGTTTTGGTGTGATTAACAGCATGATTTTCAAAAAAGATATGTGACAGAGATTGAATGATTCTTTGTGTTAGATCTCCCTCCTGCCCTGCGAGGCAGCTGTGTAAAGGGAACAGAGTACCCTGGACTGGTTGGCCCGACAATTCATTCCTAGGGTTAAGTGGAAGTTGGCCAGCTAAAAAGGGGACAGATGGGAAACGGCGTGGCATCCGTGGATTGGAGGAGCGGATGCGCTTGTTAACCAAGGGGTCATGGTTGATGGTATTGAAGGGGATGTAGTGATCTGATCTGTTCCTTTGTGAAATAGTTAATTATTATTTCATTATTGGAAAACTTTGCCCTCTAACTCAATGACCCTATTTAGAAGCAAGCACAAAAGCAAAGACCCAATTTCTCAAAGGAATAAAACATTTTTTTGTTGTGTAAAACAAGAAACAATTCTTAACTGCTCTGTTCTGCAAATGTATAAAGTTAAGATTATTTTATTCAGCTAAAAAATATCTTTGCATTTGTTTCAAAATGAAGTTTTTTTTTATAGAAAACTAATGCTTCTGACACGGCAAGTATTTTGAACTGCTATTTATATTTACTTAGAAACAGAACTTGGTGTTTGTGTTTGTTTAGCCCTTGCATTTAAAAAGCTGCATGTATAGCATTGTGCAGAGATGCCATTGGTACTGGCGCTACTTGCATGTATTTGTAATTAGCACATGCTCAGTAAGTACATATTGAAAATTTTATGCTGAAACGCCTGCCCATTTTTGTCAGCTTGAAATGGGTAAAACCGTAACTTTACAACAGCAAGGTTTGCAAGATTACTTAGAGCTTCTCAATCATAATAAAAAATAAAATATAAAAATCTGCTTCGCTACGCTCAGCACTGTAGTCCTTCAATTCCCCCCCCCCCCCAAAAAAAATACTTTTCTACAAAGTTAGATGCCTATGCACCACCACCCTGTAGGACAGCACAACTTCTGCAGTTACCTCTCAAATGGACCAGTCACTATCACCTGTTGGACATGTTGCCTAATAATGCAAATGGGTAAATGGTTAATAACTGTTCCTGTTAATGTGACCTGGCTGTTACCTAACTGACTGCTAACTGCTGAGAAAATGTGTGCAACTTTGGAAATGCTTTGTAAGCATTAAGCACTTGTTAGACATTAGCATTTACAAAACACTCCATAATCGGTGTATCACCCAAATATACAAATAATGAAGTTTATTTTTCATACGCTTAGCAAGTGTGTATACTAACTGCTTCTATTAATCTGTCATAGTTCCCTCTTATAGGTTCATTGAAATAAGACATTTTCACTGCTCTCCTTACACTGTTTACTGGTAGTTTTCCTTGTTAAAGTGGTGTGGTTAGGCACTGATAAGTACTGTGCCTCAACAATAAATGTAATTGATACCCAAACATGAGTGGTCAATGTTGGTTTAGCATAACATTTTGCAAACCAAAACAAAATCATATGTCTGTGTAAAATTAATATAGTGCATGTAGGATGGAGCGAATGAAACAGAAGAATGATTAGTTCAATATATGCTTGGTAGTTGTTAGTTTAGTTTGTTTTTATTCTCTATTAATTACATTCTATTCATTGAAAAAGGCAAGCGAGAATAAGACCGTTATTTTGTTTTTAAGTTGTCGCAGGTGACGCTGAACTAGTTATTCCATATAGTAAAACATTGACTCCTTTTGCATGGAGGATCTCGGTAGCTACAGCTGTTGGTTCATCAATTGAATCAGATTCAGTTGTATTGTGTCTGCCAACGGATGATGTGAGGCAGAACAGTAATTGGATACCAGAAAATATGAATAACAGTGAGTTTTGGCCTCCTTCAGTGTTCTGGATGGAAGGCGTACCTCGCAAAGTGACTCTGTGCGAACAAAAGGAAATATATAGAAATAATATTTACAGCTAAACGTGTCCAAGTATCTTATAGGAATGAAGTCAGGCCATGGAAATCCACACCTGTGATGCTAAACTTTGGATAAAGGGGCCTGTTGTCGTTTTCGCGGAACCAAACAGAGCTGAACCCGGCACAGAAGTTGAATCCTGCTGGGAACGCTGGGATATGCAGGACATGGACTAGGCAATTTCAAATATGGAATGTATTATAAAATGAAGTGTCAAAGATATTAGGAAGGATAAAGAAAGAGTATCCTTGTACCACTAGTAGGTGGCTCTCTTGCTCCATGAAATAGGTCAGTCCTCTCTTGTTTGGAATTACACATGTATTCAATTAAATACTTAGTGGTCTGAGAATCCCTAAGAAAATATATATAATGAATGATTTACCACTAGTATATCTTATCTTCAGAAAGCATGACGCTTGATAAAAAGCACCATTCCGGCTCAAAATGTCCTTGCCACTTCGCCAGAAGTTTAGACTCAGAGCTGGCTAACAATAGAAGCACTTTATTCCCTGGGTGAAATGTGGGTAACCGGGCTCCTCTGTTGTATTGGGTCTCCTGGCTATGTTGAGTCTGCTCTAAATTGTCATGCGCCCACTTTCCCCACAGACTCAAGATGTTTGCGCAGGTCCAACACATACCAGACAGAATTATCCTGCTGCTCCTTCCACATCTCTTTGACCAGATTGAGCATACCCTGGGGTCTCCGCCCAAACAGCAGCTCAAATGGAGAAAACCAGGTAGAAGCCTGGGGCACCCCCCTGATCGTAAAGGAAAGGGGAGGAATCAGCTGGTCCCAGTAGCGCACGTCACTAGTAATAAATCTGCTTAACATGTTTTTGAGGGTCTTATTAAAATGCTCCACAAGACCATCTGTCTGAGGATGATAAACCAAGGTCCTAATGATCTTAACCCTTGTGGTCCTATGTCAGACCAGGGGTGGATCTAAGCAACACACATAGCCCCGGCACCACAGAGATAACACAGACATAAACAAACAAGATAGCTGCTTCTGCATCCAGCGCTCAAAGAATATCACAGACATTTGCAGAGCTTTTTGAGGTGTTATAGTAATAAAATAATGATGCATTTCTGAGGAGTTTGGTGATAAAACGAGTGATCAGGAGGTGATTTATCTGTATGTATGACTATGAAGAGGTATGTGAAAAATAAAGTGAACAAGGGGTGTGGCGGGGCTGGAGAGGCAGTACTGAGTGTCCTGTTGATATGCAGAGCCTTTTAACCTGTTTCACTGTGAAAAAAATACTTTTAAACAGTGCGTCTAAAATAAACTGCGTGTGTGAAAATAAATTGGACCTGACACGCCTGAGACGCGCTGAATAAATGGATCGCCAAGGGTTAAACAATAAGTAGCTGATCAGTCATGTATCCTCATGAGGTTTTTAAAATCAAAAATACAAAACAATAACAAATAATGGTGGCAGCTTTTCGTCCACGCTGTAAACAATAATAATACAAAAAACAGCGCACATATATATTTATATACCTAGAGGCGGGACACTCCACGACACAAAAGGCCACCTCCCCCCTTAATCCCAAAGTCCCGGTTCACCGTCCCGGCCCAGGAACAAGGGCAGCAATGGGCCAAGGGTGGCAGCCACGGTGGGAGGTCCTACTCCCACCCCGACAGCTGTAGTGGCCAGGCTGACCGCACACAGGCCAGCTTCTCCGGCCAAGGCAATCCTGGCAACTGCCCCCTTCCCTGTAGCCAGCAGCTCCCTCTTGTGGATCTCCGGCCACCAACTTTCCTGCAGCGAAAGTGGAGCTGGCAGCAACCTCAGGTGAAGCGGAGCAGGCAGCGATCCTCCTTAATAAACCAGCACATTTAGCAATTGTTATCTCTCTGTGTTTTTACGTTATTACCTCCTGTCCACACTTGTTCTCCACTCTGAACCCTCTTCTCCAAACAAGGAAAGCTGCAGGCTTTTATATTCTGGCCGTGGGGTTAACTAGCTATAAATGATCTTATTACAACTTGGCCATAGTCTGCAGGAGTTTAATAAGGACGCGTGACCGTCAGCTTGTTAAACAATCAGTAGCTGACAGTCACGCATCCTCACAAGGTTCTAATATCAAAAATTCAAAACAATAACAAATAATGGCGGTGGCTTTTCGTCCGCGCCGTAAACATTAATACTACAAAAAACAGCACACATACATATTTATATACCTAGGGGCGGGACACTCCGCCACATTAACACATAGATATAACAAAAATAATAAGGTGTAATTTTCAATATAATTCCCTAAATTACTTATTCTGCATTTTTTTCTATTTGTAATTCTGCACACTTTTCAAGCACACAACTGTAAACATCAAAACATTTGAAAATCCAGGCCATGAGTTGCTGTGATGAAGTCCTAGCACTTTTTTTTATTTGGTCTGTGGCAATCCTGATGGTTTCCCTGCCATTTCATAAAAAAAGTACTGTTTAACAGAAGCAATTCTTACTGCACTAATTAATATACTAGTTATATTAACATTGATTACATTAACCGTACATTTAATAATACAACTGGGATACTACTAGCTACTTCTAGCATTCTATCTTGTTAAAAAGGGTTTAATAACTGAAACAGATTAGACATCCAGCAGAAGCAATGATCATCCTAGATAAATTCATAATTAACTTAGTTCAAAAGTGTTTAGATTAGATTTTTTTTTAATCTACCATATGTGCACTTTAAACACCACAATACACTTGATCACACAACATTGCAGGGAGTGGTAATCGGATTTTAGGTTTTTATAAAACACTTTATAAAAAAAAAAAAAAAATAAAAGAAACTATATGGTAACAAACGTGTCTGCTTCTACAGTACACCCTCGCTATAACACCCTTTATTATAATGAACCTCCAGCTATAACGAACCTAGCCCTAAATAAAAAATAAAAATAGATAATATAAACAGAAACACACACTGTCAACATCCCGGTCTGTAAGCACAGGATGCCACCAGTGAAGTTAACTCTTTTGTCTTAATAAAAAGCTTGCACTGTGTAACTGTGCCTCCGAAACGAAAATCATTTCATGTTGCAACAAAGCTGGAAACTATATTGATTGTTTGAAAAAAGGAGTAACGCATGCATATCTCTGTTGTAAGTATAGGTTGTTAAAAAGCACTCTGTTTTTTGGCTTGATCAGCAACCATGCGGCAAAGCAAATTTGATTAAAGAAAAAACCACCATCACTATCTGATGAACTTTTCATGTCAAACTTTTCATGATGGGCAGCAGTGTGGAGTAGTGGTTAGGGCTCTGGACGCTTGACTGGAGGGTTGTGGGTTCAATCCCAGGTGGGGGACACTGCTGATGTACCCTTGAGCAAGGTACTTTACCTAGATTACTCCAGTAAAAACCCAACTGTATAAATGGGGAATTGTATGACTTGGAATAAAAACTCAGTTTGGGATTTTTGCATGTTGGGTTAAGATTTGGTGCACTTTGAAACTCTTCGTGTCAGATTGATTTTGAATAAAAGTTCAGCTTCAATTCGGGATTTTTGGTTTTTGTACTGTGTTTTATTTTTTTGGGGGGGTGTAGTTTTGGTGTGATTAACAGCATGATTTTCAAAAGGGACATGTGACAGAGATTGAATGATTCTTTGTGTTAGATCTCCCTCCTGCCCTGCGAGGCAGCTGCGTAAAGGGAACAGAGTACCCTGGACTGGTTGGCCCGACAATTCACTCCCAGGGTTAAGTGGAAGTCGGCCAGCTAGAAAGGGGACAGACGGGAAACGGCGTGGCATCCGTGGATTGGAGGAGCGGATGCGCTTGTTAACCAAGGGGTCATGGTTGATGGTATTTAAGGGGATGTAGTGATCTGATCTGTTCCTTTGTAAAATAGTTAATTAACGTAACTGAAAAGAGAAACTGTGTTGGGATATCGTGAGTGTTTGTTTTGTTTATTGTCGTTGCTAAATTATACTTGTGTGTTATTATTTAGATGGTTAAACACCAGAAGCTGTCGCTAAAGGCCAGCACGAATCTGGACATCACTGCACTTTGTATCACCACTGAACTGTATTTTCACTACGAGCACTAGAGCACGCACTGTGGACGGGTGTTTGTGATTGTGTATGTGTTGTGTGTGAGTGAAATAAAACGGGACTGTTATTTCAGGGCCAACCCGCGGATTATAAATAAGCAACACACGCTGATGTATTGCTTCTCATTGACATTGTTTATTGTTTACTGTTGTTTGCCATCATGCCATTGGATTAAAAAAAAAAACATTAAACAACCTTTGCACCTGGATTATAATTGTCTGTCTGTTTATTGATCACCTGCACCTGCACACTGCTAACCACTTTGCCACACGTGGTGTCAGAACACGGCATGGATCACGCATTACTTTTAGTGCTGCTGGAGACGCTGGACAGCAGACGGGAGGTTGCGGAAAGATGGAGTGAGGAGCGGTACAAGGCACTGATCGAGAGGATTGTGCTGGTGCTACCGTCCATGGCACCAGCAGGACCCGTGGTGACGGCCCTAAAGGCGAGGGCGCAAAAGATGATGGCGGAGGATGACCCAGAAGCTTACCTGATTGCTTTTGAGCAGCTGGCTACCACCGCATCATGGCCCAAGGAGTTCTGGGCAAGCCAGCTGGGACCCTGCCTGATCTGGGAGGCTCAGGCAGCCTACCAGGCCAGGACTGACACCGGCCGCTCAGTACAACCTGGTAAAGCAAGTCATTCTGTGCCGTTTGAACGGGGGAAACACACCGTGGACAGCTCCGGGAGTACAAGAGGTCCCTGGATACACGCCCCAGGGTTGTTGCACAAAAACTGTGTGATCACATGGTGCACTGGCTAAACCCCGCCCAGAAAACAAGCCTACAGATGGGAGAGGCCATCATGTTTGAGCAGTTTTGCCATGTGGTTGGCGTTGATACACAGGAGTGAATACGGCGCCACAACCCCGAAACCCTGGAAAAGGCAGTGAAATTTGCCGAGTACTTCGAGGGCTCCCTGATTTCTGCCCAGACCGGCCTACTCACAGCTCCAGTACAAGAGAGCAGCCGAGTACCACCTCCTCTCTCTGCTCCACCATCACCGGGACCGGGTCCGAGACCTCCTAGACCGCCGACCCCAATGGGCAACCTTGCCTCCCCTCCATGGAAACCAAGGTTCACCCCCGGCTGGGGTATAGTTGCTGACCCTGCCCGGTTGCCATACCAGCAACGGGACAGATATTTAACCTCTGCTCCCTCCTTCCCCCCTACCTGTTTTAGATGCCAACAGCCGGGACACTAGGCCAGGTCATGCCCATTTGCAATGGAGTGTGACGTGGTGACGTGCAATTGGGCATCAGAAGCAGGTAAGCGAGGGGAAAATGGACGGGAGGGGCCTTGTATTGTTAACCCTTTGCAGTCCATTTATTCAGCTTGTCTCAGGCGTGTCAGGTCCAATTTATTTTCACACACGCAGTTTATTTTAGACGCACTGTTTAAAAGTATTTTTTTCAAAGTGAAACAGGTTAAAAGGCTCTGCATATCAACAGGACACTCAGTACTGCCTCTCCAGCCCCGCCACACCCCTTGTTCACTTTATTTTTCACATACCTCTTCATAGTCGTACATACAGATAAATCACCTCCTGATCACTCGTTTTATCACCAAACTCCTCAGTAATGCGTCATTATTTTATTACTATAACATCTCAAAAAGCTCTGCAAATGTCTGCAGCTATCTTGTTTGTTTATGTCCATGTTATGTCTGTGGAGCCGGGGCTATCTATATTGCTCAGATATGCCCCCTTTTTTTTCGGCTTCTCTTGGGTCCTTTCGGTCTCACTCAGCCATTGAATGTTTTTCTCGGCCGAGACTGGCCAAACTATAAAGAATTGATGAAATTAATGGCAGTCTTGACCGCACACGTAAATGTGGCAGAAAAGAAAGGGAAATAATTGGTGATGTTTTTCCCCTTCAAACTGAAATGTTTCCCCCCTTGTTCATCCAAGAAAACAAATAAAGAGAGAAGGATAATAAAATGGGAGGGAGCATTAATGAGACAAGGCTGAGGTTTGGTGGGAGAATGCTCCAATGGTAACAAACGCCAATCAAAGGGGGTCGGAACGCAGTGTGACCGAGAGGGCGAGGTTGTTGGGCCATCTAAGGCAGATGCTACTCCCACCCCTCTCAATATACCAGACATGTGGCACTCAAGCGCAGACATAGTGTGGGGCCAACATAATGACCCGTCACTAGTGCACGCTTGGGGACAGGTTCAGTCTATTGAAGGTAAGGATGTTGAAGGCGCTGGGGCACTAGTATTTCCACATTTCATCAAGGGGCAATTACTGTTTTGGGTAAACCTCGCCAAAGGCACAGGACAGCCTGTAACACAATTATTGGTTCCCCCATCTTGTCGACTGGAGGCACCTAGGAGCGGACAAGAGAAGGGAGTGGATATTGGCTTGATTTTATTGGGTAGGACTACATAAAGATGTGTCGAAATATGTAGCCACATGCCCAGACTGCCAGCAAGTAGTGCCAAGTCGAGTGCGCCCCGCCCCTTTGGTCCCACTGCCGATTATTTCCACCCCCTTTGAACGCATTGCAATGGACATAGTCGGCCCTTTGCTACCTTCTGACTCCAGGTATACGCATATATTAGTGGTGGTAGATTATGCAACACGATACCCGGAGGCAGTCCCATTGAGGTCCACTAGTGCCGCTGCGATAGCCAAAGAATTAGTGCAGATTATGGCTAGAGTAGGGATCCCCAAGAAGATCTTGACTGATCATGGAACTAATTTCTTGTCTAATACGTTACAGCAAGTATACAAATTACTAAAAATACGTCCCGTCAGGACATCTTTTTATCATCCACAGACGGGCGGTTTGGTGGAACGCTTTAATCAAACCTTGAAGGCAATGCTGAGAAGATTTGTAAATCAGGAGCAAAAACATTGGGCATCGCTTCTCCCCTACCTCCTTTTTGCAGTGAGAGAAGGGCTGCAGAGCTCGACAGGATTCTATCCCTTCAAGCTCTTGTACGGCCGACAGTCTCGCGACATTCTCGATCTGTTGAGAGAGGGGTGGGAGGAGCACATAGGCTCATCCAAAAATGTAGTGCAGCATGTGCTCCTACTTAGAGATGCCCTAGATTTGGTCGGTCGTTTGGCCCAGGACAATCTCAAATCGGCTCAGCAGCGACAATAGCAGCATTACAGTCAAAAGGTATTAATTTGACCCTTTCGACCTGGAGACAAGGTAATGCTGCTGCTTCCCTCATCAGAATCAAAACTATGTGCTAAATGGCAGGGGCCATATGAAGTGATTCGGGCTATAGGAAAGGTGAATTATGAAATTAGACAGCCTGATCGCCGTAATGAAAAATACATTTATTAAAGCCCTGGCAGGAAAGAGAGACCTTATTTATAGCCCCAGGCAATGCAGAGGGTGATTTAAACCCCAATCTAGAGACCTCTAGCACAAAGAACATTTTGATGGGGGAACAATTACTTCCTGATCAGCAACATGAGCTGTGTATGTTAATTGAGGAATTCAACAATGTTTTTTCTGACGTGCCCGGTAGAACTAACCTTGTTGAATATGCCATTGTCTCTCCCCCAGGTGTCACAGTGAGAGAGAGAGCTTATAGGATCCCCGAAAGTTGACAAGGTGGTGTTCGCAAAGATGTATGAGACTTGCTAGAACTTGGGGTGATTGAGCCTTCCAGGAGTAATTGGTGCAGTCCAATTGTGATAGTGGCCAAAAAGGACGGCACCAATTGCTTCTGCGTTGATTTCCGTAAGGTAAACGCTATTGCCAAGTTTGATGCCTATCCCATGCCTCGGGTCGACAAGCTTCTAGATAGACTTGGGACGGCAAGGTTTATTTCCACTCTGGATCTGACGAAGGGATATTGGCAGATCCCGTTAACTCGTAGTTCTAGAGAGAAAACCGCATTTTCAACACCAGAGGGGATGTTTCATTTCACAACGATGCCGTTTGGGCTACATGTTGCGCCCGCTGCCTTCCAGAGACTGATGGACCAGGTTTTCCACCCACATCATGAATATGCAGCACCGTATATTGATGACGTGGTTATTTACAGCTCCACCTGGCGAGAGCATTTGGCTAGGATTGCAGCCATCCTTCAGTCTCTAAGGGCAGCCCGGCTGACAGCTAACTTGCGAAAATGTGTGTTTGCCAAGAAAGAGACACAATACTTGGGATTTATAATGGGGAATGGCAGGGTGAAACCTATGATCACTAAGGTCCAAGCCTTAGTGGACGTGGCAATCCCCAAAACCAAGGCTCAGGTGAGGTCTCTACTGGGGTTGGCCGGTTATTACAGCCGCTTTATCCCAGAGTATGCCACAGTGGTTAATCCCTTAGTTGACCTCACCAGGAAGAGCGCACCAAATTCAATTAAGTGGTCAGAAGAAAGTCAGGGGGCATTTGATACTGTTAAGCAGAGACTTTGCCAGGCTCCAACTCTCATCACTCCAGACTTCACCAAGAGATTCATCCTCCACTCCGATGCGTCGGATGTTTGGGTGCAGTCCTGTCCCAAATGGTAGAAGGAGTAGAACATCCCATTCTGTACATAAGTAAAAAAATGCTCACTCAGGAGTGCAACTACTCTGTTTTCGAAAAAGAGTGATTGGCCATCAAATGGGCTCACTCTTTAAGACATTTTATTTGTTTAAATAAAGTTTATTTGTGTATAAAAACATCCTTATTTTGCATCCAGTGTCATATGAAATCGTAAGGTAATTAAAACCCTTTAGCTTACATAGTACCTCCCCGTCATTCTGAGCACTGTCAGCGCATGTCAAAGATATAAAATAATGTACCCGATCTGAAGCAAGTGCAAAACTAGCCTCAATAGTTAAAGTAAAAAATATATAAATATTTTAAAACTAGCAAGAAATGACTTGATTGCAGTAACCACAGTTACATTATTATTATTATTATTTATTTCTTAGCAGACGCCCTTATCCAGGGCGACTTACAATCGCAAGCAAATACAAATACATTCAAGTGTTACAATACAAGTCATACAATAAGAGCAAGAAATACAATAATTTTGGTTCAAGTGTGACAAACCACAATTCAATAATACAGCAGATAATAGTGATAGTTACATCAGGATATGATTAAATAGTGATAGTTACATCAGGATATGATTAAGTACAAAATACTACAGGTTAAACACTTGGCAGATTACAATATTCTGAAGTACAGGATTAAATGCAGTGAAATAGGGGGCAGATAAGAGCAAAATAAAGCACATTTAAATGAAGGGTGATAGTGTCCCAGGATACAACAGAGGAGTTCTACAGGTGCTGTTTGAAGAGGTGAGTCTTAAGGAGGCGCCGGAATGTGGTCAGGGACTGGGCAGTCCTGACATCTGTAGGAAGGTCGTTCCACCACTGCGGAGCAAGGGTGGAGAAGGAGCGGGCTCGGGAGGCAGGGGAGCGTAGCGGAGGTAGAGCCAGTCTTCTAGTGCAGGCGGAGCGGAGAGGTCGAGTGGGGGTGTAGGGAGAGATGAGGGTCTGGAGGTAGCTGGGTGCAGTCTGGTCAAGGCATCTGTAGGCTAGTACAAGAGTCTTGAACTGGATGCGAGCGGTGATCGGGAGCCAGTGGAGCGAGCGGAGTAGTGGAGTAGCGTGGGCGAAGCGAGGCAGAGAGAACACCAGGCGGGCAGCAGAGTTCTGGATGAGCTGGAGCGGACGGGTGGCGGACGCAGGGAGGCCAGCCAGGAGGGAGTTGCAGTAGTCTAGGCGGGAGAGTACCAGGGCCTGGACCAGGAGCTGGGTAGCATAGTTGGTGAGGAAGGGTCGGATTCTTCGGATGTTGCTCAGGAAGAATCGGCAAGTGCGTGCCAGAGTGGAGATGTGCTGGGAATAAGAGAGGCAGGGGTCCAGGGTGACTCCAAGGTTCTTAGCTGAGGAAGAGGGAGAGAGTGTGGTAGATTCCAGAGGAACAGAGATAGAGAGATCAGAGGAGGGGGAGGAGGAGGGAAAGAAAAGGAGGTCAGATTTAGAGAGGTTGAGTTTGAGGTGATGCGAGTGCATCCAGGAGGAAATAGCAGACAGACAGGTAGAGATACGGGAGGAGATGGTGGAGTCAGAGGTGGGGAAGGAGAGGAAAATCTGAGCATCATCAGCATAGAAATGGTATGAGAAACCATAGGATGCGATGAGGGGGCCCAGGGAGCGGGTGTAGAGAGAGAACAGGAGAGGACCCAAGACTGACCCTTGGGGGACTCCAGTTAAGAGAGGGTGAGTTGTGGAGGTTGCTCCACGCCAGGTTACCTGGTAAGTGCGGTTGGAGAGGTAGGAGGAGAACCAGGCCAGAGCAGTGCCAGAGATCCCCAGGTCAGCAAGAGATGATAGTAGAATAGAGTGATCAACAGTGTCAAAGGCAGCAGAGAGGTCGAGGAGAATTAGGACAGAGGAGAGAGAGGCAGCTCGAGCACACTTAAGTGAGTTGGTGACAGACAGGAGGGCGGTTTCAGTGGAGTGAGCAGAGCGGAAGCCAGATTGGAGAGGGTCAAGCAGAGAGTGGTTGGACAGGAAAGCAGAGAGCTGGCGGTGTACAGTCCGCTCGAGGGTTTTGTTGAGGAAGGGTAGGAGGGAGACAGGACGGTAGCTCTGGAGGGAGGTGGGGTCGAGGGTAGGTTTTTTGATAGAGGCTTTTTTGAAGGCAGAGGGAAAGATGCCAGAAAGTAGAGAGGTGTTGAGGAGTGAGGAGATGAAGGGGAGTAGAGCAGGAGCAGCAGCTTGAAAGAGGTGAGTGGGGAGGGGGTCCAAGGCACACGTGGTGGGTTTGTGACCCTGGAGCAGGGAGGAGAGGTCAGAGTCTGAGAGGGGCAAGAAGGTGGAGAAGGAGGGCGAGTTAGTAGGGGATGTAGTGGGTGTAGGGGTTGGAGCAGGAGGGGGTGCGGGGGAGGGAGAGGTGTTAAAGAGTTTGCGGATATCTGAGATTTTAGAAGAGATGAAGGAGGCAAAGTCGTCAGGGGAGATAGAGGAGGGAGGAGGAGGGGGGAGGGTTTAGGAGGGAGGAGAAGGTAGAGAATAGTTTACGTGGGTTGTTAGTGGAGGCTTCGATTACAGATTGGAAATAAGCACATTTAGCAGAGGAGAGAGTAGAGGAGAAGGAGGAGAGGAGAGTGAGGTAAAGGTCTAGGGCAGCAGGGAGTTTGGTTCTCTTCCATTTCTTTTCAGCAGATCGCAGTGTGATTCTTGCCGAGCGGAGCGCAGAGGAGAGCCAGGGATGGGGAGGGGAGGGGCGAGCAGGTCGGGAGGTGAGGGGACAGAGGGAGTCGAGGGAGGAGGTGAGGGAGGAGAAGAGAATTGTTTTAAGTAATATTATTGTAATATTGGAAAACTTTGCCTAACTCAAGGGACCCTATTTAGAAGCAAGCACAAAGGCAAAGACCCAATTTCTCAAAGGAAAAAAACATTTTTTTGTGGTGTAAAACAAGAAACAACTCTTCTGCTCCATTCTGCAAATGTATAAAGTTAAGATTGTTTTATTCAGCTAAAAAATGTCTTTGCATTTGTTTCAAAATTATTTTTTTTAAAAATAGAAAACTAATGCTTCTGACATGGCATGTATTTTGAACTACTATTTATATTTACTTAGAAACAGAACTCGGTGTTTGTGTTTGTTTAGCCCTTGCATTTAAAAAGCTGCATGTATAGCATTGTGCAGAGATGCCATTGGTACTGGCGCTACTTGCATGCCTGCCCAATTTTGTCAGCTTGAAATTAGTAAAACTAAATTTACAACAGCAAGGTTTGCAAGGTTTCTTAGAGCTTCTTAATCATAATAACAAATAAAATATAAAAATGTGCTTTGCTACGCTCAGCACTGTAGTCCTTCAATTCCAACCCCCCCCCCCCCCCAAACATACTTTTCAACAAAGTTAGATGCCTATGACACCACCACCTTATAGGACAGCACAACTTCTGCCGTTACCTCTCAAATGGACCAGTTCCACAGCTGCTGATGGGCTTATTTTGGTTTTCAGAGCCAACATTTCACAACATTTCCTACACAGTTCAAGCCTGTACTTCACACAATGCTAACCAATTAAACATGGAGATTTCACTTTTGGCTTCACAATACGGCCATATCACCTTGAATAAGCCTAATCTCGTCTGATCTCTGAAGATAAGCAAGGTTGACCTTGTTTAGTATTTGTATGGGAGACTGCCTGAGAATATCAAGTGCTGGAGACATTTTCTTAAGATTAGAGTGTTGCTTCTACTCGGTTCCGGAGTACAAAAGAGTCCTACCCGAGGTGTTAGGAAGGAGGTGTACATTTATTTAAACTGAGGCACAGGATAATATTAGTATTATTAGATCATACTTGCCCTTCGCCTTATTTAAAAGTGACCTAGGTGTTACCTAAATGCCCGCTAACTGCTAAGAAAATACTTGTTAAGCAACTGTGGAAACACATGTACTAAAACATAAATGAAACATGTATTTTCAGTGTTTTTAATGACTATATAAGAATAATGTAGGAACTGCAAGTGCCTGCCATAAAGAAACCAAGCCTTTGCAGTCTGTGTGTGGTTTACTTACAGTAACTTGTTCAAAATGTCTGGAAACACTTTAGCTTAGTTTCATTATGATAAGGTGTATGCAGTTTGCTCCCATAAAAGGGATTATAAAACTTACGGTTTGTCTCAGACAATCAGGTTGCCAGGCAGAGCGGTCATTATCCCGTTAGATGTGTTGCCTAGTAATGCAAATGAGGAAATGTTTAATAACTGTTCCTGTAAATGTGACCTGGCTGTTACCGAAATGCCTGCTAACTGCTGAGAAAATGTGTGCAACAAAATGAAATAAAATACATTTTCACTGCTCTCCTTACACTGTTTACTGGTAGTTTTCCTTGTTAAAGTGGTGTGGTTAGGCACTGATAAGTACTCTGCCTCAACAATAAATGTGATTGATACCCAAACATGAGTGGTCAATGTTGGTTTAGCATAACATTTTGCAAACCAAAACGAAATCAAATGTCTATGTAAAATTAATATAGTGCATCTAGGATGGAGCGAATGAAACAGAAGAATGATTAGTTCAATATATGCTTGGTAGTTGTTAGTTTAGTTCGTTTTTATTCTCTATTAATTACATTCTATTCTTTGAAAAAAGGCAAGAGAGAGTAAGACCATTATTTTGTTTTTAAGAAAAATAAGGGATATTATTAAAAACAATTAAGGGAAGTTAGCAGGTTCGTGTTGCTGCAGGGCCATGAATGGGTTTAAGTTCAACAATAACTCTAAATAAAATGTTCTTACTGTTATTAAGCAGTCATAATAATCTGAAGCAGTGGTATTTCAAAATAACAAAGTAGGTTACATTGGGTTTTTTCATTGTTCTTTATTGAAATGAATGTTCAGCTGTCATGTTGAAGCTTTTTGTGTACTACTCCTTCAATTAAACCAGTTTAGGAATTTTCTTGTATCGTTTAAGACATTTTATTTGTTTAAATAAAGCTTATTTGTGTATAGAAACATCCTTCTTTTGCAGCCAGTGTCTCATGAAATCGTAAGGTAATTAAAACCCTTTTGCTTACAGTACCTCCCCGTCGTTCTGAGCACTGTCAGCACATGTTAAAGATATAAAATAATGTACCCGATCTGAAGCAAGTGCAAAACTTGCCTCAATAGTTAAAGTAAAAAATATATAAATATTTTAAAACTAGCAAGAAATG
Organism: Acipenser ruthenus; assembly: GCF_902713425.1. Taxonomy (NCBI): domain Eukaryota; kingdom Metazoa; phylum Chordata; class Actinopteri; order Acipenseriformes; family Acipenseridae; genus Acipenser; species Acipenser ruthenus. The sequence goes on from NC_081238.1 coordinate 2,777,336, forward strand.
ACTTGGTTGCAGTAACCACAGTTACATTACTGTTTTAACTAAAATTATTTCATTATTGGAAAACTTTGCCCTCTAACTCAATGACCCTATTTAGAAGCAAGCACAAAGGCAAAGACCCAATTTCTCAAAGGAATAAAACATTTTTTTGTGGTGTAAAACAAGAAACAACTCTTCTGCAAATGTATACATTAAGATTGTTTTATTCAGCTAAAAAATGTCTTTGCATTTGTTTCAAAATGATTTTTATTTTTAATAGAAAACTAATGCTTCCGACATGGCAAGTATTTTCAACTGCTATTTATATTTACTTAGAAACAGAACTTGGTGTTTGTGTTTGTTTAGCCCTTGCATTTAAAAAGCTGCATGTATAGCATTGTGCAGAGATGCCATTGGTACTGGCGCTACTTGCATGTATTTGTAATTAGCACATGCTCAGTAAGTACATATTGAACATTTTATGCTGAAACGCCTGCCCATTTTTGTCAGCTTGAAATGGGTAAAACCGTAACTTTACAACAGCAAGGTTTGCAAGGTTTCTTAGAGCTTCTTAATCATAATAACAAATAAAATATAAAAATCTGCTTTGCTACGCTCAGCACTGTAGTCCTTCAATTCCCCCCCCCCCCCCCCCCCCCAAAAACATACTTTTCTGCAAAGTTAGATGCCTATGCACCACCACCCTATAGGACAGCACAACTTCTGCCGTTACCTCTCAAATGGACCAGTTCCACAGCTGCTGATGGGCTTATTTTGGTTTTCAGAGACAACATTTCACAACATTTCCTACACAGTTCAAGCTTGTACTTCACACAATGCTAACCAATTAAACATGGAGATTTCACTTTTGTTTTCACAATATGGCCATATCACCTTGAATAAGCCTGATCTCGTCTGATCTCTGAAGATAAGCAAGATTGACCTTGTTTAGTATTTGTATGGGAGACTGCCTGGGAATATCAAGTGCTGGAGACATTTTCTTAAGATTGGAGTGTTGCTTCTTCTGGGTTCTTACTCTTAAAGATAACTCCAGTGGAGTACAAAAGAGTCCTACCCGAGGTGTTAGGAAGGAGGTGTACATTTATTTAAACTGAGGCACGTAATAATAGTAGTATTAGTATTATTAGATCATACTTGCCCTTCGCCTTATTTAAAAGTGACCTAGATGTTACCTAAAAGCCTGCTAACTGCTAAGAAAATACTTGTTAAGCAACTGTGGAAATGTATGTACTAAAACATAAATGAAACATGTATTTTCAGTGTTTTTAATGACTATATAAGAATAATGTAGGAACTGCAAGTGCCTGCCATAAAGAAACCAAGGCTTTGCAGTCTGTGTGTGGTTTACTTACAGTAACTTGTTCAAAATGTCTGGAAACACTGTAGCTTAGTTTCAAATGATAAGGTGTATGCAGTTTGCTCCCATAAAAGGGATTATAAAACTTAGGGTGTGTCTCAGGCAATCAGGTTTCCAGGTAGAGCAGTCACTATCACCTGTTGGACGTGTTGCCTAATAATGCAAATGAGGAAATGGTTAATAACTGTTCCTGTAAATGTGACCTGGCTGTTACCTAATGTTGGTTTAGCATAACATTTTGCAAACCAAAACGAAATCATATGTCTGTGTAAAATTAATATAGTGCATGTAGGATGGAGCGAATGAAACAGAAGAATGATTCGTTCAATATATGCTTGGTAGTTGTTAGTTTAGTTTATTTTTATTCTCTATTAATGAAAAGGCAAGAGAGAGTAAGACCGTTATTTTGTTTTTATGAAAAATAAGGGAAGTTATTAAAAACAATTAAGGGAAGTTAGCAGGTTCGTGTTGCTGCAGGGCCATGCTGCACTTGTACCCTGATGCAGATGATAATGCACCCATGCACCGTGCCAGAAGCAGGGGCAGGAGCATGACAGAGACTTCAGGAATCTTTCATGGCCACCACAATCCCCAGATCTCAATCCAATTGAAGAGATTTGGTGGTAGCTTGAATGATGCATTCATCACTCCAGCTTGTTGAGTCTATGTATTGCAAATTTTTTTTCAACTCGATACAGGGTGCAGGTCCTAATAACATGTCAGGGTAAAGTAGGTCACAATGATCTACTTTTCATGTTACTGATGGATGTCATTTTAAATTTACATCCGGCCATGCTTATTATTTCTGCAGAAGAAATAAAGACCACAAATACATGTCCAGACCACAGTAGCGCTTCAATGCACGCTGCCCTTACAGCTGTATTTTCAGCCGTAAATCACTTCCAGAGGTGGTCTCATAACATCGTAAAACAAGCCTGCACTGATTGGTCCCAATGTGTGAATGTGAAAGTCAGAAGGAACATGTGCAGCTCTTCCTCTCTTCATTAGAGCACTAGCTATGGAGATGGAACACGTTTACACTGGGCTGCAGACTCCAAGTCAGGATAAACAGCCTGGAAGACACACAGGTAATTAATGATCCTGGATTTTCTCATTCATATATATATATATATATACAGATGATAAATGCTTTACACAAGTTAACAGTTTAGTCACAGACAATTCCACATACAGTGGTAGCGACTGTTGGGATGATAATCAATAATTCTATAATCTCACGCTAAAAGGGGTTCATAATACAAAATACTGCATTTATATATTATCGCGATGATTGCCATATTATGTAATAATGTACACAGTCAAAGAAGGACTATAATGAATGCCTGTTTGATCTGTAGAAACATCAACCTGAATCTATCCCGCTGATAGATTCTCAGTAGGTTGTTATAGGTGTTCATAATGTAAAAATATTCTCACTTGCTTTATCACTAGCCTGTTTAAACACACACACACACACACACACACACACACACACACACACACACACACACACACACACACACACACCGCATTTGCTCGAAATAGCCAGGTTCTTATTTTCTCAGTCTTCTCTTCTCTGGTTGGTTATTTGTATAATGGCATCTATTTGACAGTAGGTGCTAATTGACCACTGTGAAATCATCAATGCAGCACCACTTAGTTTTGTGTTACAGTTAATTTGTAAAATCAGTAAATCTATAAATTATCCAGTAAGACGTACATTTACCAGCCCATCGGGAGCCGCAGAGGCAGGAGGGACATCGCCCCACCAGCTCTGAGTCTCTTCAGACATATAACAGGTGTATCTGTATATTAAAGATTGGATCGATTTCCTTTAACCTGAAAAATACCTAAATACAGTATTTTCTTTTATGTAGACTTTTTTTTCTGCTTGATGAAAGAAAATCTCCATTCTGTACACACCCTCTGAATGCTGTCTGTCAACGTCAGCGGCAACACAGTAATCCCAACAAGAATAACAACTAGTCTCTGCTTTGAATGACAAGCTGTAGAAATGCAGACTGAGGACTGATTACTTTGAATACACTTTATGTACACACTGTAAACAAGTTACTGAACAAACAGCATGATCACCACTAAGACACGTAGACTACTAGATATTTTTAATTACTAAAACCCTTTTTTTACATTTTACTTTCGCTAATAAATGTTAGCACCTTCACAATATTCATTCAACTCCTAATTATAAAATAAAAAATCACCGGTACTTTTATTCTTTTACATGTTTTACATTTTATTTAGGGGGTAGATAAAAAAAAAAAGTTCACAAACCATGTTCGCGTTTATGTAGGAGGTACCTGAACTGAAGTGAAACGCTGTTACACATATTTGGGTACATTTATTAATGTATTATTTACTTTTCTGAAGCTTGAGCCTTAGTTCTCTTTAATTATTATTATTATTATTATTATTATTATTATTATTATTATTATTATTATTATTTATTTTTAATACATCTAGCAATATTAAAATATTTTAATACATTACTTTAGAACATATATTAATACAGACATTTGAATCGATCTAAACTTCCCTGCATCCCTTCTTGTGATATTATTATTATTATTATTATTATTATTATTATTATTGTCGTAGTCTGGCTAAGAGGACACCCCTCGGGAAGCAGGCAAAGTGTTCTCTTAGCTCAGAGTTGACCACCGTACACAATATGCCAATCACAATATGAATTAATAAATACAAATGTATTTATTACTTATGTCATGATACACGTGCATCAACATATAAAATGAACAGAATAAATAAAATAAAAGCAATAGACAAGTGTATGTTAATAAACTATAATAACAAGCTTAAAAATTATAATAACATAAATAAACTAACTTAAACTCACTTAATACATGTAATAATAATAATAATATCGCAAGTTCAGAAAGATTTGTCAAATGTATATAATAATAATAATAATAATAATAATAATAATAATAATAATAATAATAATAATAATAATAATTAATAATGTTTTGTCCCCTAATATAACCTAAGGAGGTATAACTGCAGTGTACACAAATGAAACTATTTTTTATTGTATTTATTTGGATGAATTTTGCATGTACTTGCAAACTGAGGAAATACAGTAAATGAAACCCCCCTTTTTCTGCCATTGAACAGTGAATTGTATTTTCAATTAGTGATACATGATTAAAGTTAATTATTTGACAAATACTGTACCCTGTGGAATTATTTGAACATATGAAAAGTTTTCATTTTTTTGGATGTATGCAAAATGTTTAAATTATTAAAAAAATAAATAAAAAATAACTGTTTTTAAAGTGAAATTATATATGTATATTCAAATTATTCCACACCTTCAAATAATTCACTTGAAATCAGACCACAAATCTCAACACATATCAATTATTGCAATTTATTTGTATTGCCAAAAAAAGACTCTTGTGTTAACTAGGCCTACAAGAATACAATCGTTTTTGACACATATACAGTATTTTTCAATATTAATAAAATGCACATGTAGGACTTGACCCCCATGAAAGTAATAAAATATAATTGACAATTAAAATGACTTCAAGGCAAGTCCACATCAAAAAAGGGTTTGTTTGAGACACTCAAATATGAGTTTTGTACCACTTTGGAAATACACGCGCCAAACATAGATTATAATCCTCTGGCAAGCAGCCAGCCTTAAAGAGAAAAAGGTTATTATCACATTTTGACCAGGTTCTCACATTCTGCACCAGGCAGACATCTGTTGTACATAAACACCCACGGATATCATCAGCAAATAGCATGCTGTGTACACCTGATGTAAACTTAAAGGTTACCAAGTGTTTAATCTGTAGTATTTTGTAGTTAATCATATCCTGATGTAACTATCACTGTTATCTGCTGTATTATTGAATTGTATTTTATCACACTTGTACTTTGCTTGAACCAAAGTCATTGTATTTATGATGCTCTTATTGTATTATTACTTGTACTGTAACACTTGAAATGTATTTGCTTACGATTGTAAGTCGCCCTGGATAAGGGCGTCTGCTTAGAAATAAATAATAATAATAATAATAATAATAATAATAATAATAATAATAATAATAATGTACATAAGTGGGATTAACTGTCCAAACTGTGTAGGTAAAATAGTGCAAACTTTAGAGAGTGTTTATTAATTAGTCACTGTTCTTTGATCTGCACTGTACCGCACCTCCTGGAGCCAACTGCCCAGGTAAACCAGGAGCCAAAATCTCACCTTGAGTTTAGTGGCAAACACCTGTAATAAGCTACGAGGCATAGCCAACAAAACCACAAGAGAAAAGCCTTGATGACTTCATCTTATCTTTTGATATAAGTAGCAGGAGTGTGTATATTTCTTGTTTATATTCTTTGTTTAATCTCTGCATAAATATGACTTATAGTGTTACAAAACTGGGCAGACACATGGCAAATTACATTTAATAGAGAAAAGTGTAATGTACTGCACGCAGGCAATAAAAATGTGCATTATAAATATCATATGGGAGATACTGAAATTGAAGAAGGAATCTATGAAAAACCTAGGAGTTTATGTTGACTCAGAAATGTCTTCTCCTAGACAATGTGGGGAAGCTATAAAAAAACGCCAACAAAGATGCTCGGATATATTGTGAGAAGTGTTGAATTTAAATCAAGGGAAGTAATGTTAAAACTTTACAATGCATAAGTAAGACCTCATCTCGAATATTTTGTTCAGTTCTGGTCACCTCGTTACAAAAAGGATATTGCTGCTCTAGAAAGAGTGCAAAGAAGAGCGACCAGAATTATACCGGGTTTAAAAGGCATGTCGTATGCAGACAGGCTAAAAGATTTGAATCTATTCAGTCTTGAACAAAGAAGACTACGTGGTGATCTGATTCAAGCATTCAAAATTCTAAAAGGTATTGACAATGTAGACCCAAGGGACTTTAACAGCCTAAAAAAAGAAACAAGGACTGGGGGTCACAAATGGAGATTAGATAATGGGGCATTCAGAACAGAAAATAGGAGGCACTTTTTTACACAGAGAATTGTAAGGGTCTGGAACCAACTCCCCAGCAATGTTGATGAAGCTGACACCCTGGGATCCTTCAAGAAGCTGCTTGATGAGATTCTGGGATCAATAAGCTACTAACAACCAAATGAGCAAGATGGGCCGAATGGCCTCCTCTCGTTTGTAAACTTTCTTATGTTCTTCTTATGTTCTTAAAACACTCTGCAAAGTTTATAAGAAACGCATCACGTTACCTTTGCTGTGACCCATTTCTCAACGTTATTGCCCACGTTATTGCTCTTTTAAAAATTGAAGTCACATAGGTCATACGTCAAATATTACCAAAAAATGACTACAACTCAATTTGTGTTTCTTTTCTTTTAATGTGCCGCTACCAGACCAGGCAAGCGCCATGGCTTCACATGTAACAACAGCTGGAGGGTTTGTTATCATTACTCACAAGTACCCCCTGAGCAGTGCTGGCCAGGCTGCACCAGGAACAGTGGCAAGCCAGCTGCCAGGGCCGATGCAGACATTTCTACGAGGAAAGCTCAAAGCTTTGGGGGTAAGTCAGCAATTATATACACATGGTGTGCAGCGATTTCTTAAGCTTAGAGAGCACAGTACTGGCAGAAATACTGTATTACTGTATATGGTATGCGATGCAAAGCATTTCTTCCACGGGTTGTACAGTAAGAAAGCAATATATTGAAATGTTAAACTGCATATATAGTACAGAAAATGTAATGTTCTCATCTCAGTGAATTCCTTCCAGTTGAATGAAAAAAACATGAGTCTCTTTAGACATGTTTTTATTTTTGTTATTTTTTTATTCACCTAAATAACAAAAGTTTTATAAGACTATAAGATGTTGTACTTGAATACTGTACTGTATATGTAAAAAAAATACAGATCAAACCCTTGTTAACAGCTGTTCAATAACTGAAACAGTGCACAGCAATCCAATTGGCAGCAGGTAAGTCATGCACAGGAGATGAAGGTGAAACTGATTTGATTATTGATGACACAATGTGCCCCAGTCTGTGTCTCAGGTCTTCAAGAGCTATGAATCTTGAGCCTTTCAATGTCAGCTTCAATGTTATAATACAAAAGCTTGAATTGGAATTCAAAGATCATGAATAACACGCAGATAAAATAATCATTCATATTTTAAACGCGGCCAATTCTACTTTTAAAAATCCAATTCCCAGATGCCCCTTTCACCCCAAGCGCGTCACATCAAAACATCAGCGTCCGGCGCAACACTCCTTCATTAGGATGTCATGGAGGCTTTCACACTGGCCACATGGCATTCATTCAACATTGTACAACACAGATCTGTAAATGTATTTCTCTAACCAATCACAGTCCAGCACGCTACCCCTCACATCATCATCACGGCAATGAACAGCATCATGAGCACCATTAGAAGTGATGAATGTCCAACTGAGCAGTTTTCAAAATATCAAAAATGATATAGATATAGAGAGAAAAGAAGACTGGGGTGAGATCAACACTGAGGTTTTAAATCATGTAAAACCGTTTTAATCTAGTAAACAGGGTTTCAAACAGTGGCTTTTGGTATTTAGCTTTAGACCCCCACTCCCCTCTGAATAAATCATCTTCATCTATACAAATGCATATATATGACGGAAACACTACATTTTAGTGTGATGGTGCATTTGTTACAGTAGTGTAGTTAATTAAACATATTGGCTATGTCTTGAAGCAGTTGTTGCAGCGCGCAGCCACTGTTCCCAGTCAGTAGACAGCTCTGCCTTGCGCTCACATGGAGCACAGACTGGCAATCAGAACATGCTGAGCCAGTTTAGGGACAAGTGCTTGCTTTTCATGCAAATATACTGGTTTGCATTGATTTAAAAAAAAAAGGTTTAATAAATGAAATCCAGAGCTTGCATTAGAACTATCAAAGTTAAGAAACAACAAATTCAAAATGTTGTATTTAATTTCAGTACATATATTTAATAATGATAGTGGAACATTGTATCTTTAATCAAAGATGTGGTTACACTGTAAGTAGACTTGTATTCTATTAGGGGGCGCTACAGAACACTAATGTGCAGTCGACTGTGTAAATATGTATATGTATAGTACTCTCCTCAAGCAGACGGACAGACACTGCCTGGACTGACAGACTCTTTTTTTTTTTTTTTTTTAATGTTTGGACCAACCATGCCAAGTTGCTCAGCAAACCTGTCTCTGCTCATTCTGAAGAATGTTAAAAAAGAGACATATCACTGTCCAGATCCAGCTCCTGCACAGGCCCATGCTATTCACCCAGCTTTTCCAATGTTATAAACCCCAAATCCACAAAGACAACATCTTTTACAACACCGCTGTCCCACATACAGTACTGTGCAAAAGTTTTAGGCAGGTGTGAAAAAATGCTGTAAAGTAAGAATGCTTTCGAAAATAGACATGTTAATAGATTATATTTATCAATTAACTAAATGCAAAGTGAGTGAACAGAAGAAAAATCTAAATCAAATCCATATTTGGTGTGACCACCCTTTGCCTTCAAAACAGCATCAATTCTTCTAGGTACACTTGCACAAAATCAGGGATTTTGTAGGCATATAGTCAGGTGTATGATTAAACAATTATACTAAACAGGTGCTAATGATCATCAATTCAATATGTAGGTTGAAACACCATAATTTACTGAAACAGAAACAGCTGTGTAGGAGGAATAAAACTGGGTGAGGAACAGCCAAACTCAGCTAACAAGGTGAGGTTGCTGAAGACAGTTTACTGTCAAAAGTCATACACCATGGCAAGACTGAGCACAGCAACAAGACACAAGGTAGTTATACTGCATCAGCAAGGTCTCTCCCAGGTAGAAATTTCAAGGCAGACAGGGGTTTCCAGATGTGCTGTCCAAGCTCTTTTGAAGAAGCACAAAGAAACGGGCAACGTTGAGGACCGTAGACGCAGTGGTCGGCCAAGGAAACTTACTGCAGCAGATGAAAGACACATCATGCTTACTTCCCTTCGCAAATCGGAAGATGTCCAGCAGTGCCATCAGCTCAGAATTGGCAGAAAACAGTGGGACCCTGGTACACCCATCTACTGTCCGGAGAAGTCTGGTCAGAAGTGGCCTTCATGGAAGACTTACCTCCGATGTGGAAACAAGGCCAAGCGACTCAACTATGCACGAAAACACAGGAACTGGGGTGCAGAAAAATGGCAGCAGGTGCTCTGGACTGAGGAGTCAAAATTTGAAATATTTGGCTGTAGCAGAAGGCAGTTTGTTCGCCGAAGGGCTGGAGAGTGGTACACGAATGAGTGTCTGCAGGCAACAGTGAAGCATGGTGGAGGTTCCTTGCAAGTTTGGGGTTGCATTTCTGCAAATGGAGTTGGGGATTTGGTCAGAATTAATGGTCTCCTCAATGCTGAGAAGTACAGGCAGATACTTATCCATCATGCAATACCATCATGGAGGCATCTGATTGGCGCCAAATTTATTCTGCAGCATGACAACGACCCCAAACATACAGCGAAAGTCATTAAGAACTATCTTCAGCGTAAAGAAGAACAAGGAGTCCTGGAAGTGATGGTATGGCCCCCACAGAGCCCTGATCTCAACATCATCGAGTCTGTCTGGGATTACATGAAGAGAGAGAAGCAACTGAGGCTGCCTAAATCCACAGAAGAACTGTGGTTAGTTCTCCAAGATGTTTGGGCCAACCTACCTGCCGAGTTCCTTCAAAAACTGTGTGCAAGTGTACCTAGAAGAATTGATGCTGTTTTGAAGGCAAAGGGTGGTCACACCAAATATTGATTTGATGTAGATTTTTCTTCTGTTCACTCACTTTGCATTTTGTTAATTGATAAATATAAACTATTAACATGTCTATTTTTGAAAGCATTCTTACTTTACAGCATTTTTTCACACCTGCCTAAAACTTTTGCACAGTACTGTATAACAATGATATGTCTTCATCGCTGCCTCCTTCTTGATCTCTTGTGCTTCACAGATTTACCTTCTCATTGCAGTCCAACGATTTTAGCGCATTTGCCAGATGCTGACGCTTTGACACTTGGTGTGAAAAGTCCTTTACTCTCAAGTTGCAAGGACACAGAAACAGGGCAGACTTAACAACACAATTCTAGCTGAGTCTGTAAAATCTTGGAAACAAGTGCTTTTCATAGTCTGAGTGGACCCTAGAGTACAGATCCTACATCTCTAATACAATCTAAATCCACATTTGAATTAATCGTTTATCTCTACGATTTATACAACAATGTGTAATACCAATGAAATGTTTTATTTATTCGCAAAATGTGTGAAATGTTAAAATTCATGAGTTTTCTTATCCTGAAATCTGCTTTTGTTTTGTAAGGTCGTGCAAATAATAATTGGGATCTTGAGTCTGCTGTTTGGTCCTGTCCTGATGAATGGGTACATGTTAATAGAAGCCAATGGATTACTTCTCTGGACTGGTGTATTGGTAAGGAAAATAAGTAATACCTTTGTTTCTTCATGGATTTTACACCAGATTTTCATCACAATTTGAAATGTCCAATTCAAATGTTCCAGAGTATGCTCCAAACAGGGCAGAGAGATAAAATAGCCCTTACATCCAGGATCAGGTTTCAGTGGAGACCCAATAGGCCACTCTGTACATTGCTAGAAGATTGCTGTCAATTTACTTGAGGTAGGCACGGAATATTTGGGTTACTGTTCCAGAAATGAAAGCTCACATCCTGCATCTTCAGAAGATTCTCAATATCCAAGGGTAACAGTCTCATGCATGGTGCTCTGCAGGATCTTACCTTGCTAAATATATTGTTTGTCTTTCATGCAGCCTGTTTTTAGGGGAGCTGAAGAAGAACATTTGTGCACACACATTTAGCAAGTAACAGTGTTTCCATAAAAATAAACAAACATTTTCCATTGATATAGGTTTTTTTAAACCTTAAAGATGGAAACCCAGTTAGTGGTATTTTCCCACTTTAACCAAAATGTACAACAAAAATGTCAATATAATGCAGATAAACTTGTCTAATCATGTGGCCTGGTTTTCCACTGTGGCAAATTGCTCACGTACCTCATTTACTATGGCACTGGCAGTTTGCATTTTGGCCACATTGGAAAATATAGGCCAAGGACTTACTCAGTTATGCAGAAGTAGCAAATATTCTGTTCTGTTCTACTTGGCTTCTTCAACAACAGACTAGAACAGTTTCACAAATATCACATTCATAATTATTCATAAAAAACACTTTGAAATATCAACAAATAATAGTTAACTTGAGTGGAAAGGCTCCTGCTGTGGTATGTGGTGTTTTTAATAAATACATGTGTGTTCACTTTATGTTTTATAATTTCACTAGTTAATTCATTTTGGTAATGATTACACGTTCATATTGACATTTTAGTGTTGGCTTGTTTAGTTGGTAAGATACTATTGCACTGGAGGGTAAAGGGGCTGCACTGCAGTGTTGATCCTAATTGACTCACTGATCTGTTTGTTAGTTGACAATTGTCTTAGTGGTTGTCTTATTTAAACCGGCTTGGCCCAATCACTCCAGGGTAAAGAGGGGAGGGAAGAGGCTGAAGCGAGGCGAGGCGAGGAGTAGGCTCTGTGGATTTGACCCAGATGGTCTCTTGTCTATTTGGACTGAGAGTTATGCCATGCTGTATTTATTTTTCTAACTACTTTAGTGTATATATTTCAATCTCAGCCATTTGAATAAAATCTATACTTCTGGATGTATTTGAGGTTAAATTGGAGAGTGTATATTGTAGGGAATCGTATTTTATAACCTATGATTCAAGTTCAAATGATGATTAAGAGTTTAATATAGTTCCCTTTATGGTGACACACATATTAGTAACATTATCTTTAGCAACTAGCCATTACAGAAGTCGGGTATTGATCAGTTTGGCCTTTCCCTCGGGGGGCACTGGCACACACCTTCCAAGTGAACAGGATGGACTTGGGATGCGTCTCAAATAGACATCTGCTCTGCTGGTATTTATAACCAGCTATCCAAGAGCCTACGTGAGTTTTAACTTGTTTGCTGTCTTCCTAATTCTAGCGGACAGCAGTAGTCTGGCAAGCCACTTGCTTCTCTGTTCTGCTAAATGTGTTCTTCTAGTTATCTGGAAATGTCCCAACCACAGAGCTTAAACTGTCGTTGCCTTAGCAACCTATTTTTGTCAGCGTCTGTTCAGCTAAGACTGGTTTCCTGTTCAGAGTAGAGTTGTTTGCTGAGCAGACCTTATTAGCAGACCTGTTGCTGAGCATTACCATTGCTATCCTTACATAGATTTGAACTACAAACATGTTTCTCTCTATAAATGGCACCATCTGATACTTTTCAAAAGGTATTTCCCTACAATATTAAGTGTCTATTTAAGTGATAGTGCCTGTCGATGTTTTTATTAAACAAATGTTTTACATAAGAACATAAGAAAGTTTACAAACGAGAGGAGGCCATTCAGCCCATCTTGCTTGTTTGGTTGTTAGTAGCTTATTGAGCCCAGAATCTCATCAAGCAGCTTCTTGAAGGATCCCAGGGTGTCAGCTTCAACAACCTTATTGGGGAGTTGGTTCCAGACCCTCACAATTCTCTGTAAAAAAAGTACCTCCTATTTTCTATTTCTGAATGCCCCTTTATCTAATCTCCATTTGTGACCACTGGACCTTGTTTCTTTTTTCAGGTCGAAAAAGTTCCCTGGGTCCACATTGTCTGTACCTTTTAGAATTTTGAATGCTTGATTCATATCACCGCGTAGTCTTCTTTGTTCAAGACTGAATAGATTCAATTATTTTAGCCTGTCTGCATACGACATGCCTGGTTGCTCTTCTTTGCACTCTTTCTAGAGCAGCAATATCCTTTTTGTAACGAGGTGACCAGAACTGAACACAATATTCTAGATGAGATCTTACTAATGCATTGTAAAGTTTTAACATTACTTGATTTAAATTCAACACTTCTCACAATATATCCGAGCATCTTGTTGGCCTTTTTTATAGCTTCCCCACATTATCTAGATGAAGACATTTCTGAGACAACATAAACTCTTAGGTCTTTTTCATAGATTCCTTCTTCAATTTCAGTATCTCCCATATGATATTTATAATACACATTTTTATTGCCTGTGTGCAGTACCTTACACTTTTCTCTATTAAATGTCATTTGCCATGTGTCTGACCAGTTCTATAAGAGTTGCTTATAGTTTATCTGAACAGTGCCAGATATCTGAACAGCACAGTGTTACTGAACGCCGGTCAAGCTGACAGACAGACTATGATTGGCTGACTCTGCAGGTACAGGATTGGTTGCTTTGGTAAGTGCAAAGAATTGATTGACTGGTTTTGCTCAATAATAAAATATATTTGGACCAATTGTCTCTGTTTAGTATTTTCTGTCCAATAGATATGAACTGAGCTTTCATTAAGGCAAGTCAAAATGAAAAATCTGGCACTTGCATGGATTGATTTTGTTTGATTCACAGTAGATGCCGTGACGTTCCTGAGGGCATCTACTGTCTGACAGAAGCCAGCTAGAGCTGGAAGCTGATTGGCTAATGGTACTGAAGTGTTTTCTAATATTTGATTCAGAACTGCTATTTATAATCTATATCCGATTTATATTCAATGCTTAAATGTGATGCATGTTTATTGCATTATAGGTTGTTTACTAAGTCTTACCAATTAAGGGTATGGATTCAAGTATTTCAGTTCTATTAATTATATGGAATACACATTTCCATGCTTAAAACCTTAAATACATGTATTAGTATGTGTAGAGTTATTTATTGGTGTCTTCACTAAGGTAGTTCATTTACATGCATTGAGAACTATTACACAGTGAAACAATTTTTTTTTTTTTTTGGTTCCTGGGTAGTAAGTGTTATTTCCTAATTGCTTATGCCTCAAAAGTATAGAAAATGGCTATTATTCCCCACAAACTTTTCTTTTGTGACCAGGACAGTGATATTTTGAAATTTACCTATTTTCCAGAACATTCCATATAGATTCAGTGCTGAGTAAACTTGGAGTAACTTCTAGAACTTTCTAGAACTTTCCAGTAATATAAATAGTAGTCTAAATACAGGGGCCTTAAGCCCACCAGTTCAGTTTAGTTCCAGCTGCCTAAGTGGATACATATCTGCATTTTTCCGAGATGGCATCAAGGTCATAGGAGACTTCAAAATGGTGGCATTCCTGATGGGTCTCCAAGGCGGTTTTACCAAGTTTCCCTGCTATCTTTGCCTTTGGGACAGCAGGGACACCAAGGCGCACTACCACAGGCGGGACTGGCCACAGCGGACCGAGTTCTCTGTGGGGAGGAACAAAGTCAAGTGGGAGCCACTGGTGGATCCCCGGAAGGTGCTGATGCCACCACTGCACATCAAATTGGGCCTTATGAAACAATTTGTCAGAGCTCTAGATAAGGAGTCGGCAGCCTTCAAGTACCTTCAAGACTTCTTCCCTAAGCTGTCTGAGGCAAAGGTCAAAGCCGGTGTCTTCGTCGGACCATAGATAAAGAAGATCCTGGAGTGCAATGAATTCCCCAAGAAGCTCACTAGTAAGGAGAAAGTGGTTCGGGGCTTCCTGGGCAATCACAAGGCCGAAAACTATGTGGAGCTGGTTGAGACTCTGGTGAAGAACTACGGCACAATGGGCTGTAGGATGTCCCTCAATGTCCATATCCTTGATGCTCATCTTGATAAATTCAAGGAGAACATGGGAGCATACTCGGAGGAGCAAGGCGAGTGCTTCCACCAGGATATACTGGACTTTGAACGCCGCTACCAAGGACAGTATAATGAGAACATGATGGGAGACTACATTTGGGGGCTGATTCGTGAAAGTGATTTACAGTATAATCGTAAATCTCGAAAAACTACTCACTTCTAAATCTTTTGTAGTCATTTTTGTATTACTTTAGTATAAATACATGTTAATTTGGATTCATATGTTGTTTTTTTCTAACTTTATGTGAACGAAAAGACACAAATTCGCCCGTTTTCTCATTGGAAATAGGTAAATTTCAAAATATCACTGTCCTGGTCACAAAAGCAAAGTTTGTGGGGAATAATAGCCATTTTCTATACTTTTGAGGCATAAGCAATTAGGAAATAACACTTAATACCCAGGAACAAAAATTGTGTTACATAGTGTTATTATTGTATGAGTGTGTCTGTTAACTTGGTCTCTCCCGTGAGCTTTAACTAATTTGATTGTTTCTTTCAGTGCTGTATTGACTGTGTCCTGCCTGTTGGAAGTCCCAGACTACTGGATCTAGATTTTTATAACTGCAATTAATCTGATTGTATGCTGTATTGATTATTGAGTGCTAGACATTTAAGATTTAAACCTAGCCCTTTGCAGTCCATTTATTAAGTGCGTGTAAGGCGCATCAGGTCCAATTTATTTTCACACGCGCAGTTAATTTTAGACGCGCTGTTTAAAAGTATTTTTTTTCCACAGTCAAACTGGTTTAAAAGGCCCTGCATATCAACAAAGCACTCACTAGGCATCTCCAGCCCCGCCCCACCCTTTCGTTCGCTATCGCTTTCACATATGCTAAGAAATAAATAATAATAATAATAATAATAATAATAATAATAATAATAATAATAATATTCGTACATACCGATCAATCGTCGCCTGATCACTCGTCTTATCACCAAACGCCTCAATAATGCAATCCAAGTCATTATTTTATTACTATAACATCTCTAAAAAGCTCTGCAAATGTCCGTGATGTTCTCTGAGCGCTGATGCAGTTACAGCCAGCTTGTTTCCTTATGACCGCCGTTATCTGATGCCAGGGTCAAGTATGACTATTCATGAGATGCGCCCTTTTTTTTTTTTTCGGCTTGTCTTGGCTCCTGTCACTACCACTCCCACTCGGCCAATGAATGGTTTTTTCGGCATTTTCCGAGAAAAAACGACTAGAAACCCGTTTTTTGCGTCTTTTTGATGATGTCAGACAGGGTCCGACATTGGACCGTATAGGAATAATTGCAATGTCGGACCAGGTCCGACATAGGACCGCAAAGGGCTTAGATTTGTTTTGTTTTTTTAATAACTGTCAGTAAATGACTAATTGGCTGTATAACAGAACATCTTGAATTGTGTGATTTTATTATTCTTTGTTGACCAAACCAACCACCATCCTCTATTGCAAATAACCTGGTATTAAACATTTTGGAGTAAAGTTCAAATCTATAAATAATATTCTCGGTGTGGGCCCCTCCCAATGCTGTAGTCGGCTACTGGCTTGTTCTGCTAATTTGGGTCATTATTAATCTCGCACTGAGAATTTGCAAACCTGCACATCTTTTTAAAGGTTTCAGTTGTTATTTATAATCATGGCTTACAATGGAAATCTTGTATCTCTTACAGTATATTATCTCTGGATCCCTGGCTGTTGCAGCTGAGAATACCCACAGAAGAGATCTGGTCAGTAAATTGATATACAAATAGAAACACCTGCAATCTGTAACAAACACTTTTTGTGTAACTGAACTAGAAATGGGTTTTAATGGAAACCCATTTTTTTTTCTGAATGTACACAGCATTTGTCGAATTTTATATACGCAGAAACGTTTATTGTCTTCGACATTTCAGTGAAAGCATAGCCATAGTTACTGTCGCAAATAAGATGGATGAGAAGAGACTTTAGTAGTGTGACATGAAAATAGTGGTAAGGAATAATATTATTTTTGTTAGTGATGGAACAAATATCCAGATATTCTAACAAACATTGCTCCATCTCTATTTGAAGGCAATAATCCATGTCTGTGTCCACCATAAATTACATAGCTGATAGATATTAGAAAGACAGATCTCAAATTAAAACTTTTCATTACTGTTCATACATACCTCTGCTTAACTTGCCAGCACTTGGACAGCACACTGTCATCTTTGTAAACACTCATATGTGCAGCTGTCCGCATAACTTTCACATGTCATTGTACAGTGTGTCAGTCGAGGTGAAGTGTTGCTTACAACTTTAGGGAGTCTGCATTGGCACCTTAATAAAAAATGAAAGGGTACATTTATGCAAATAGTTAAAAAGGAGAAACAATAGCCAAAGACTTCTGGCACCCAGAATGGAACATTCTTCTAGAATTGTGATGTCATCATATCGTTATCTTACTATACTTTTCTAGATTTTGGAGACGTGGCTGACTAAGTTATCGTACTTGTCTTACTATAATTATAGTAGCTATGACCTTTCTTTGACAAAGTAATTGATTTGGAGAAAAGAACCATAGATCTTTTACCAGAAAAATGTTATTTTACTTAAAGCTGTACAAATTTGACAAAGGGTTTTATTCATATTCCAGTGAAGCTGTTGATACTGCTGATCTCATTGCTGATGAGGGTTAATTAAGCACATGAAACACATTAACAGCACGCATGCAATTAGTAGCAATGGAAACGTTTAACAAATAATGACACGTAGCCATCCTCTGAGACCAGTAGAACGAGCCAGTTCCACCTGGTAACCTGGAGGGCCACTATTAGGTAAGTACAATGAGAACTTGTGAAATACCATTCTCACATCATTTATTGAAAACCCATGTCACAATAAAAAAGGACAGGGTCAAGTAGATTATTTTTCAGAAATAATAGAACTACAATCAGTGTGCTTGTTGTAAATGTAGCCCTTGTGAATATGTGATCATATAAGAGGTAACGTAGACCCTAGTTCTGAATGTATTGATCTGATTATGAATAAAACTTGTATTTGTAATGTTGTTGTTTTATTTCACTTCCAGGTGAAGGCATGTTTAGGAATGAACATTGTCAGTTCTATTTTTGCTGGAGTTGGATTTATTCGCTATTCAATAAACCTGTACATAAACGACATCTACAGATCTCCAGGTTATTACTCCCATAGTTACTCGATAAACCCAGTAAGTGTTTGCACCGCCTGCAATCTTCAACCTCTCTCTTCTTTTATCGTTTTATTTTTTTCCTTTTTATCACCTCCTTTTCAACTCTTGTCTCATTCACGTGCTTCTCTTTCACTGTTCCGCTGTCACTCCCTCACATACAGCACCAGAACTTCTGTTTTTGTCAGATTTTTACCAGTTTATTTTCTATATAATTTCTACATATTTAAAGAATAAGTAGCGGGTTTCCAAAACATATAGTGTCACACGTCCCCACATGTTGCTACAGCTGTTTAAATAACGTACCTGGAAATGTTCTTTTCATTGCTAACATCCTGACAGCTGTTTACACTTACAACTTCAAAGCGCTTTTCAAAACTGCCACTCTAGTGCACAGTAAGGATTGTTGTTCAGAGGTAACAAAGCAATAACGATCCATGATGTGGTATAGAACAGAAAAGCCAGAGCACTTGTTTTTATGTTTGTTTGTTTTTTTATCACTCTTCCTGCAGTGATTTAGAGGACAGATCTCAAACTCCAGTGCACTTCAGCAGACATTTTGAAAAGAGCTTTGAAACAGACTGTAAAGTGTAAAACGTTGTCAGGATGTTAACAATGAAAAGAACATTTACAGGTATGTTATTTTAACAGTTTTAGCAACATGTGGGGATGTAATGCTGTATCTTTAGGAACCCTGCTACTTACTCTTTAAAATTGAGTTTTATAGTTATAGATCATTATTGTAATTAAAATCCCATTGTATTATTATAACTGCCTTGTATGTAATATTTAATATTATCTATAATATTACTATACTAGGATGCATAGCACAGACATAACACCCCTTACATGCAGTCGAATCTGTAACTATTGCTTAAAGTTAAGATCATTGTTGAGAGAGGACTACTCCACAAAGTCCTGCATCAGATCTCTGGATTCACCATCTTATAATGGACCCCAGCATCCAGTATTCAGTATATCCTATAATAGGCTTCATTATTGTTATAATGTGCTGTCTAGACAATGGCTTTTGAATGAACTGATTTGTGTTTTACAGTATGTAGGCCTTCTGGCAGTTCTTCTGGTGCTGAACATTTTGGAGATGTGCATCGCTATCGCTACATCAGCCTTCGGATGCAAATCTGAACCTCGTTACATTGACATGGTAAATGTGTATCATATTCTACATAAACATGCACCATCATGCTATTCACACTACCTGGACAATGGGTGAATAATCATACTGTTGTGTGTTTTCTTTAAGTGTAATGTAACAAACTTAATAATATGGCTCTGATGTTCATTTCTATGTAAGAGCCTGGAGTTTGGCTAGGATAAAGGGGAATTGAAAATATTTACACACCTATGGAAAAAAGTAGAAAGCAGGGATTGTGTATGATTATAGATGAGAATGACAGAGAGAGAAACTCTTCTAAGTTCAGTAATATGCATTTCATTGTCTTTTTCAGCCAGAGGTTGCTTTTCAACAGGCATGAATCCAGTGACCTGGGTGCAGATTTGCTCAATCGAACTATAAGAAGCATGCAGTCAAGAAGACAACTGTCCCTCCACCTCCTCTAGCAAAGCTTAGCCAGCGCTAAAGACTTCATCTCTGCAAGGTGTTATTATCAGAACAAGTTAAACAACAATGAAATCCTCCCATGTGTAAACTGTCAGGGAATTTGTATTGATATGAAAATGAAAACGTGTTCATTTGCTTTGGATCATTGTTTTGCTTATATTTTCAATAACATAATTTGTATTTAAAAGCTGAAATGTTTCACATGTTCAGTTATGACATTGTTTTTATATTTTAATACGTCACAGTAATGAGAAAGAAGCATGGTATATAGAGAAGTGATACATTGAGCTGTCTTTTGGTGTTGTATGATATATTGCTTTGCTTAATAAAAAATAAAAAAATAAACTTCTTTGAATTTCCATCTTCCATCCCAGGCAAACACTTTTAGTCTAGTTCTATTTGTATCTAAAGGTAATTTATATCTCTTTACCTGTTAAACCCGGGGTGGAATAGCCCTCCAGGACCGTGATTGGACCCCTGCTCTAACACTAGGACACAATGCGCATGCACCTCATTTTGATGAGCAAACTGCCTTTGCCCTGTAATGCAATTGTGGTGACATGCTTTGCCCCATCCTTGTCTGTGTTAGTGTCACAAGGTGACCAAGGCAAATTAGAGGTTTGTTTTGCATTGCACAAATGTTTTTTTTATGTATTATATTTATGATTTTATAAGCACTTTGTGTGTTTCCTTTTTCTATTTGTGATTTAATATTATTTTGGCAATATTGATGTTGGCTTATTTGGTTTTGATCTGGTAAATTATATTTGTTTTGTTGCACGAGTGTATTGGTGAATGACATGCCCTCCTGAGATGGATTAGTACTACCAGCTGAAACTCATTGAAAATTTAAAGGGGATTTGATTGAATGTGACCAGGGATTGGATTAACGTGGCCAGGAGGCCGCAGTGATTTTTGTATTTCTAGGAAGTAGCAGTGGATACAAGATGCTCGTTAAGAGAAGATAACAAAGACTCTCTTTAAGAGAAGAGAAAAGCAATAATGAGAGACTCGTGACAGAAAGAGAACGGACAACAGATACTGAAACGAAAACGAAACTGCAACTGAACTTAGACGGGGAAGAGCTGCAAGACGTAAGTGATACAGAGATAGAGCTGGAGAGGGCGCGAGAACAGCTATACTGGGTGTGGAACAAAGCTGGTCAGGAAGCGAGCCATTGGAAGGTTATATAATAAACAAAAAAACACGGGATGAGAGAGAGAGAGAGAGAGAGAATACATCAGGCTCAGCCAGAGAGTGTAAACAACACTATGTGTTCGCTCTGACCCAAGTGTTCACTTGTTGATTTGTATGTTTGGTGTAATTGGGTTTATAATTGCAATATTTTATTGTTTACTTAGACCTCGCTTATGTGTATTTGTAAGTATAAGTGCTTGACACGCAATGTGTAGGTGATTTGCACACGGTTTTATTTTAGAGAACTATAATCGGACTATAAGCGACGCTACGTGTTTGCTTGGAGTGAAGTATTTACTTCATAATTATATGCTTGATATCATTGGGTTTCAAACTATAGTGCTTTATAGTCTAGTTCAGCCTTGTTTATGTGCACTGTTTGGTATGCAATGTTTAGGTAATTTGCACACTGATTTACTATATAGAATGTCTGTATAATTATCTGTATAATGTGAAATCTTGTAACAATTGTAAGTCGCCCTGGATAAGGGCGTCTGCTAAGAAATAAATAATAATAATAATAATAATAATAATAATAATAGAATGTAATCAGAGTATAAGAGAGTAATAGAGAATTGACAGACTTAACACACCTAGAGAAAGAGATTGTGTGCATGCCCCTACCAGGGAGGAGGGAGACTTCAGACCAGACAGGTAGAGAAACCTGGGTGACTGTGGGTCGAAAGGGAAAGAAAGGGCGTGCACGCCGTACAGGGGAGACAACTCCAGAGATTGTTGTGTCCAACTGTTATCAGTCCTTACTGGATGCAGATTTGGACTCTGACAGCTCGGAGAGAACTGGGAGGATAAATGGGCCCCTGGGCACCCAGGAACTTGCTACCCCCAGAAAAAGGGAGTCAGTCTTTGGGGGCAATTCAATTCAAATTAGGAATAGACTTCAACATCTTCAAAAAATGCACATTTGTATTGCCTGTGTGCAGTATCTTACACTTTTCACAAAAAAAAAACAATATAACAAGGACTAGAAACATTCAGTTAATCTCCACGTGATTTCCCCTTTGAATTCTTCTCCAGGTAAGTAAGTAAGTATCTGTGAACAGTCCTTGTAACAGTTGTATTCCACGGTTTTGTGCCGTCTCCTTTTAATCCACCTTTTTCTTTCAGGTCTCTGTATACAGGTAAATTCCCAGATTTTGTCTCCCTCTGCTGGAGACCACTTGTACTGCAGTCTGTGGTCCTGGTCCGTTCCAACTTCGGACTCCCTCTGCTGGATCACCCTGTGACTCAATACAGTTTAATAAATCCTGGTTCCAAACTTCAGTTTGACTTTGTCAGTTTCTTTTGAAACAGTTCGTACACAAGGAAGATTGCTTGTAGCAAGCACACCAGATAAACAGTTCTGTGTTAAAACCACCTCAACTCGTCTTTGAGTACTTTTGGGATTCTTCATTCACCAGGTTAGCACACCCCCGGTAAACCACACAGCTTCAAATAAATTTATGTCTGCTACAGTCCTCCTGAACTGCTGGTTACGTTTTGGTTTACAGCGCTACACTCCTGCGCTGAACACAGGCACTCAACACACACCGCTCTTCTGCAGGTTTACTATTAGCGCGTTCCAATACTGTATATAATCCCACACAGGTAAAAGCTTCTTGTACAAGAGTACCCTTTCAACACAGTCCATACAGATTTCCGTTGGCTTCTGCAATTGATATTTCAGGTTGTTTGTTATTTTTCCCAATGATAGCACACACGCATGGGAATAACAAACACAGTCCACAGCTCCTTTCCTTACATATAGTTCTGCTGAGTCCTGTTTAAAAATATCTGAAGCACTCAGCGCTGCACTCGCACTGAGACTAAAACAGTCCATACAAATAGTGCCAACGACTCACGTTTGTCTCCTTGTTTCCAAACGGCATCTGCTCCTGTGTTGACTCTCTCCGATTTCTTTTATCCTGTCGGGACTGTTTTCAAGCTTTTGTTCCGTGCTTGATTGCAATTCTTCACACGCACGCACGCACGGACGCGACCGCAACAAAACTAATCATTTTTCCTGCGGCCCTTGCATGCACGTTTCACTGCTCAGCTCTGCACTCTTAGGCTGTGTTCCATTTCAAAACCTCGGAAATCTGTATGGACTGTGTTGAAAGGGTACTCTTTGTAATGTATTGGGTATGCATTATAATTGAACAGTGTTAGGCTGTAATTGTTAGATACTGACATCTAGTGGTTACGAGATGTAAGTTAGAGACAAGGGTTACTAGCCTGGGGTTCCGGATGTTGTATTCAGTTTACTGAGAGTTAAGATGGCGATCACCAGAAAATAAACCACGTTGTGTTCATGCAATACCGTGTCGAGTAAATCCTTTAAGGTATTATCAAGGATACTACACTCTTGTAAAAGTGTTTCAGTTGAAACACACTTCAGCGTCATCATTCACAGCCAGGAAAAGACGTCATCATAAATCAGCACTGGAAATGTGTACAGACAAGAAGATGTGAACTCGGGAGGTCATTGTCATTTTTGTTTGTTTATATATGCTAATAAAACATTGACTTTTTGTGTTGTCTATAATATGCGTGCATGTGTCTTTTTCTGGGGATGGCAAAGTGTGTGTGTGTGTGTTTTTTTTTTGGGGGGGGGGGGGGGGGGGGAGGTGGTACTTTATTAGCAGAACTACAATAAAAAACGTTAGCTAGTTATTTATCAATTAAGTTATTTTTATTTTAATGTGCTCTGCTCTCCAGAGTCTTGGCGCTCAAAATGAAATGCGAGCGCCGAGACTGGAGAGCAGAGAAAAATGGAGATAATTGCTGTAGCCGCAATAGCCAACGCTATATTTTTAATAAATGAAAATCGGAAGATGGGATCTGCAATCTGAAGGAGAGCTTATCACCGTCGTCGTGCAGGGGCATTAATGAGGTTGGCCAGAGAAGTAAGTTGTTAGTTAATTAATTAATTGTGATTTTATGAAGTGTTTATTATTATTATTATTATTATTATTATTATTATTATTATTATTATTATTATTTATGAACCTGAGGCAGCCCTATATACAAATGTACCATGGCTTGATACTTGTGTACCACTGGATTTTGAAAACAATCTAATACGATATAATGTTATCCGTGTGAAAGTACAATGGTACTGTATAATATATGTATATATCCTATACCATCAATGTACAATGCTGCATTGGTACTATCATGCAGTGTCACCATAATACATTAGCATTGTAGCCTACTTTTTATTTCTAAGATAAGATGGTATCTAATTGCAACACTGTACTGTCTCTAGTATAGTGTAGCTATATATATATATATATATATATATATATATATATATATTACACCATTGTATTATTATGGTTGGACTGTATTATAGTACCATAATAGGTTACAGTGATGGTATAGGATATATACATAAATGATACACATGTAAATTAAACCATTGTACTTTCACACTGATACCATGATACCATTGTACCTTGTTCCAAAAATCCAGAGATACAAGTACCATGGTACATGTTTCATAGGGGAGAGTATCTATCCATCTACTTTGGATCTTCACTACAAAAAATATACCAATAAATCATAAAGTAATCATAATAATGAGTATTGTTATATGGTAAATAAATGCTATGTATAATACTGTCTATTAAACCAGTCGGAAGATACACGTAATAAAAGAGAAATTCCAGGCGGAATTAACCCACGTATAAAGAGTATTAAAAATGTAATTCTAATTAGTATTCCTTTTTTTAAGGGAGACTCAGCCAAGAAGGCATCAATACCAACATACACGCGGAACAAAATACTAATTACTAATATTAACCAATACAACTGAGATATGCAAATATACATGTTGTCATTTAAGATAAACATAATAAAGTGAAAACAGTAAAACCAGGCGGAATTAACCGACGTAGAGTGAAAAATGAAATTCCAATTCAAATTATTAAAATTATTCCTTTTCTTAAGGGAGACTCGGACAAGGCGGCAGTTACCTTCTGCATTCAATAACAGCAAAGTATGCGCAAATACTAACCAATACAACTGAGATATGTAAATATACAAATCAAATAATTAAAAGTGAATATAAATATTAAAACATGTATTTAAAATTAAAACCAGAAAACATTTTAACCTAGAGCATTAATTTATTTATCAAATAAGAGTTATTTATATGACACAATAAACATTATAATATTTTTATATATTATATGATTGATAAGACCGTGTAACAATTTTTTTTTTTTTTGGTTCCTGGGTAGTAAGTGTTATTTCTTAATTGCTTATGCCTCAAAAGTATAGAAAATGGCTATTATTCCCCACAAACTTTGCTTTTGTGACCAGGACAGTGATATTTTGAAATGTACCTATTTCCAATGAGAAAACGGGCGAATTTGTGTCTTTTCGTTCACATAAAGTAAAAAAAAAACAACATATGAATCCAAATTAACATGTATTTATACTAAAGTAATACAAAAATGACTACAAAAGATTTAGAAGTGAGTAGTTTTTCGAGATTTACGATTATACTGTAAATCACTTTCACGAATCAGCCCCCAAATGTAGTCTCCCATCATGTTCTCGTTATACTGTCCTTGGTAGCGGCGTTCAAAGTCCAGTATATCCTGGTGGAAGCGCTCGCCTTGCTCCTCCGAGTACGCTCCCATGTTCTCCTTGAATTTATCAAGATGAGCATCAAGGATATGGACTTTGAGGGACATCCTACAGCCCATTGTGCCGTAGTTCTTCACCAGAGTCTCAACCAGCTCCACATAGTTTTCGGCCTTGTGATTGCCCAGGAAGCCCCGAACCACTGCGTCAAAGCTGTTCCAAGCCGCTTTCTCCTTACTAGTGAGCTTCTTGGGGAATTCATTGCACTCCAGGATCTTCTTATCTGTGGTCCGACGAAGACACCGGCTTTGACCTTTGCCTCAGACAGCTTAGGGAAGAAGTCTTGAAGGTACTTGAAGGCTGCCGACTCCTTATCTAGAGCCCTGACAAATTGTTTCATAAGGCCCAATTTGATGTGCAGTGGTGGCATCAGCACCTTCCGGGGGTCCACCAGTGGCTCCCACTTGACGTTGTTCCTTCCTACAGAGAACTCGGTCCCTTGTGGCCAGTCCAGCCTGTGGTAGTGCGCCTTGGTGTCCCTGCTGTCCCAAAGGCAAAGATAGCAGGGAAACTTGGTAAAACCGCCTTGGAGACCCATCAGGAATGCCACCATTTTGAAGTCTCCTATGACCTCCCAGCCGTAGACCTCTCGCAACATTTTTCATATATGATATATATTTTCAATAACATTGAAAATTGTAAAACATTTTAAAATTAAAAACTTTTACAACTTTAAATATTTTAACAAATTTTATAACATAAAATTCTGAGCCTCAATTGTCCATCTTACCTTCCAGAGTTTTTTTGCAGTGCTCGCAGGTGAAATGAGGTGCCCAGGGTTTGTCTTGATCCCCGACAGGCATGCTGAAATATGCCTTGTAGGCCTCACACATCTTAGCAGATGCTTCCACTGAGTACTTTTTCGCTCCTGTCTTGATAAATTGGCTGCAGACATAGCAAAATGCATCTGCTGGATGCTTGCAGCCTCTTGATGCCATCTCAGAAAAATGCAGATATGTATCCACTTAGGCATCTGGAACTAAACTGAACTGGTGGGCTTAAGGCCCCTGTATTTATACTACTATTTATATTACTGGAAAGTTCTAAAAAGTTCTAGAAGTTACTCCAAGTTTACTCAGCACTGAATCTATCTGGAATGTTTTGGAAAACAGGTAAATTTCAAAATATCACTGTCCTGGTCACAAAAGCAAAGTTTGTGGGGAATAATAGCCATTTTCTATACTTTTGAGGCATAAGCAATTAGGAAATAACACTTACTACCCAGGAACCAAAAAAAAAATAAAAAATTGTTACACGGTGTAATAACATACCGCACATACACACACTTGGTCTCAGCCACGCGTAAAAGGGCTTTATCTCCTCAACCACAGTAGCTAGAGCGTCCAAACCAACTTTAATGTGAAGAAGACCAATTGTGAATTGTTTCACAAGCTCTCCTTTACATGTGAATCAAAGAAATAAATTGTGAAAAACAATAAAATACCGCATATACGCACACAGCCTACCTGACACGCGTAAAATGGCTTTATCTCCTCAACCACAGCAGCTACAGCGCTCAAACCAACTTTAATTTAAAGGTTGCCACATGTGAATTGTTTCACAGCTTCTGTTTTACATGTGAAGCCTAAGAATAATTTGTGAAAAAACAAATAGTTGGGGATATCAAGCCATTTTACGCATGTCGGGCTAAGTGTGTGCGCATATGCAATATGTTTTGTTTTTCACATATTATTCTTAGGGTTCACATGTAAAACAAAAGCTGTGAAGCAATTCCCAACTGTTCTTCTTTAAATTAAAGTTGGTTTGAACGCTGTAGCTGCTGTAGCTGCTGATCCAGGAGCATCGTCTGATCAACAGCACCAAGAGGTGGTTGCATTGCATGCCGAATTTCGGCGCACTATACGATTCCTTTCCTGTAAACCCATTGCATGGGACTGAAGGAGTTCTTCCCATACAAGACTTAATCTAGCCAGTGTTTGTCTGCGTCTTCTCCATCCATCCATTTTTGTCACAACTACGTTGTAAGTAGGCCTATGATTTTATATACCTTTATAACTAATTAGCAAATACACACAAATTATGTATTTATTATATTAACAGCGTTTGTGTAAGTTTCCACATTTTCTGCATAATTAATTTTAATATTTCAACAAAGTACCTGTGTTTGAAACCAACACATCATGAGTTGTTTTTAATATATTTGTTCCACATTAACGCATATGTGTGATTATTGAACGCATAATCCTTTTGTTTAGCACATTAACAGTTACGCAGTTGGCTAAGACTAATATATATGGGTGTGTGAAAGGACATCAGTAGCCTAAGAAGCATAAGAAAAGCAGTAATGGGAATTGGTGAGTGCTGTCGGTTTTTGTACACATGCTACTTCTACCATTTCTAGAACAACTAATTCTAAACAATAATAGTAATAACTATATTATTTTTTTCTTCTTGGCAGCATGAACCATTTTAACTGCAAGCCTTTTGCATTCTAGACAGATGGGGGGTAACCTTCTCTTCATCTCTGCCTAGCGCGTAAAGCCTCATGTAAACCCCTGTGTATTTGAACGATATCCTTTATTGCGCAGCATCTCTTTTCAGTGCGTTTGGTGATATTTAA
Organism: Acipenser ruthenus; assembly: GCF_902713425.1. Taxonomy (NCBI): domain Eukaryota; kingdom Metazoa; phylum Chordata; class Actinopteri; order Acipenseriformes; family Acipenseridae; genus Acipenser; species Acipenser ruthenus. The sequence goes on from NC_081238.1 coordinate 2,805,592, forward strand.
ATAAACCCTCCCATTATTTTATTATTAATGAGGTTGTTTGCATTTGGACGACTAAATTCTGTCTCTAAAATAAACTCTCATGTAAACGTGGAAGCAGAACTGTCATCACCATAAAAGCGCGAGAGATCTGTTGTCACGCTTTTCAGTTTTTGCTTGTAAACTGCCCTAATGTTTGTGTTGCATGTTACTTATATGCAACACAAACATTCTTCGGAGTGTGTGCAGACGACACTCAAATCTATATTAATTCTAAACCTGATATCAATGTTGCTGCCTCTGCCCTAACTGCCTGTATCTCTAATATAAAAAATTGGATGTCGCAACATTTTTTACATCTTAACTGTGACAAGACTGAGGTAATGCTGTTAGGTACTCCCCGCCAGCTAGGAAAAACCAATGCTTTAAATCTGCATGTTAATGGAACATTGCTTGAGTTCAGATCTAAGATGAAAAATTTGGGTGTGATTTTCGATCCTGGGTTAACTTTTAAGACATGTGTTGAATACTGTCAAGGTTTCTTTTTTTCACCTTAGAAATATTGCCAGACTGTGTCCCATGCTTTCTCTACCTGCAGCTGAAAAACTGGTTCATGCCTGTGTTTTCTCCAGGATCGACTACTGTAACACCCTGCTTGCTGGGGTGTCTAATAGCATCCTCACTAAAATTCAATTTGTCCAAAACTCTGCAGCCAGAATTTTGTCTCGGTCCCGCTCAAGAGATCACATTACTCCTGTCTTGGAGGCCTTGCACTGGCTGCCTATCAGATTCAGAATTGATTTTAAAATTTTAATGCTGACATATAAGGATCTTCATGGGCTAGCTCTGACTCATCTGTCAGATCGTTAATCTTTTTACACTCCTACTCGCAACCTCCGCTCTGCTGATCTCAGACTGCTGTGTGTCCCGCCTGTTCGCCTGCGCTCTATAGGCGACAGGGCCTTCTGTTGCTATGCCCCCAAATTATGGAACTCTATTCCACTAGAGATCAGGGACTCGGCTTCTTTTGAGTGTTTTTAAAGCTTATTTAAAGACTTACTTTTTTTAGAATTTTTATGATTTTTATGATTGTTTTATTTCCTTGTGCTTTTTATGTATAATCTGTTTATTTATTGCTGTACTATTAATTGTGAAGCGCTCTGAGATGATTGCTTTTAAGGGCGCTTGTGGCGGACTGTCCCGCCCCTATGTATTTATTTATTATTATTTGTATTTGTTTCCGGCGTGGATAAAAGTGCTGCGTCTTTTATTATTTATATTTAAAAACCCTGTGAGGATGCATGGCTGATCAGCTACTGATTATGTAACTAGCTGACAGTCATGCATCCTTACCAAACGCGTTCAGACTCTGGCCGAGGGGTAATAAGATAATTCACAACTAGTTAACCCCTCGGCCAGAGTATAAGAACCTGCAGCTGTCCGTTCTGCACGGTTGGAGTGTACAGAGGTGTTTAGAGCTCTTTGTGTCTTTAAGGTATTTGGCAGATCGTTTCACCTCCACTAAACCTCCTAAGAAACTTGCTTTCAGCGATGCTTCTATATTCAGAGCAGATGATTTATCCTCGATGGAATCAGAGGCAATGATCTGGAACTCTGTGTTGTGTTGAGATCGCAGGTCAACATCTTTTTTAAGTGTGTCCATGTCCCACAATGTCATACCTACAACAAAATATGAAATTTGAAACATTATTATCAGGTGTTCAAATAAAAAAAATAAAAAAAAAACACTCATATGCGGACCGTTAATTATTTTGGTCTGCATTGAACCACTTGCAAAAAAAAAACAAAAAAACACAGACTTTAAATCCATGCTTGTATTTATTTACAGTATTTTGAAAAGCCATATATGGATTTTAAGGTATGACATGTTTTTGTCTTCACATGCTTGACAAATAAACAAATAATAATAAGAAAAATCTGACACATTAACATAAACTAGCCCAACTCAAAAGTAAAATGTATTGTATGATTATATAATAATTATATAAATAATTAATTAAATATTATATAATAATAATATGATTATGAAGATGATGACGGGTAGTGAACTGTATCCCTATACGATGACTATGAGAACAATCGCTTTGCAGGGAAACCAGCTCATGTATGTGCGGAAGGTCTGTCCAAAAGCTCTAAAGAGAAGTAAAAGTCGGATCAATATCACAGTATATGAGTTTAGTGAACAGGAAGATTGTGATTTAACACCTGAGAAAAAGCAGATGATAGGTTAAAAAAGGAATATATTTAAACCCTTGTATACTTTTCTAAAACTATAAGACTTTAAAAGAAGGTTTACCAAATATAGTATTAGTTATAGAATCATTCCCTCCAGTTGCTCTGTGGTTGTTAAGAAAACTCAAGGGGCTTGCTTAAATAATCTTATACGTATCCCCGTTTCATATATGTATCCCTGTTTCATCAGTTCAAACCCCTGCTGAATCAATCAACTTATGTTGAGCATTGTTTAATACTAAAGGGTAGATGTACTAAGATGAGCCAGTCGCAGCCCAAACATACTGCAATTTGCATTTTTGTTGCAACACTTAGCAAAGTATACATTGTGTTGTATGTACTAAGAGTAAATATGTTAAAGGAAAGAGCCACAATATGCTAATTGAAATATTTGTTGCAACTTCTTAGCGAGATCTCTAGCATTGCGAGAGTTGTGTGGCATTGTTCAAATAAACAGCTGAGTTGTGGTTTGCTGCAGAAGATGGTGCCCGAAGGATAGGCTAACGTCTATACATGCAAGGGTGCAAGAATCAAAATAACATTGTTTTTGTTAAATGTAAACCTCATCTGTTCCATCTCCATTTTACCTATTTTAATTCTGTTTATATATATATATATATATATATATATATATATATATATATATATATATATATATATATATATATATAAAATGAAAGGCAGTTTAATCCCATCTGATTCTATAGTGGAGCCCCCACCTTCACCACCAAATAAAAAATGTGTTTCTATCAAAAAGCTTTTCATACCCACACAGTAGCCCCTCGCTAAACCAGATATGTTTGTCTGACATAGGAGGTGTCGGGTTTAAAAGAAATACAATAAAAATCGCACACACATACATTTACAGTTATTAATATATTTAAAATATAAATCATTGTGCTGAAATAACACTAATGTGTTTTGGGTAGGCTGTACATTACATATAAATCTGTACAGTATGCCTATACAGTACAGTATTAAAATCAAATGAATACCCAGCGCACTTTCTTTTTACTTTAGTACCGGTATGGTAACACAAAATAAATCATGCTGCTGTATTGTACACATTATTTTCAATTGAAACTAAATGATTTTAGCATTTTTTTAATTATTATTATTATTATTATTATTATTATTATTATTATTAACTTGGCCGCCTAGACAATTAACATACAATAGATCATGGTGCCGCATTGACAAGTTATGATACTTACAGGAGGACAGTTATTCTCATTAACACAAATTTCATAGGACCAGCAACAAATTTTGCATCATACCACTAATTCGTATTATCATGAGTAGCCTATAAACCAAATGTGTACTGTCGATTTTTATTTAAGTTAGTCAGTGGTGCAGTGCTGAATTGTGCACAATTACAAACCACCTGCACATTAATAGAATAGTGTTTCCTATTCCTATACAGATGTTCAGAATGAGCTGCAGGGGTTAGCGGCACATGTGTGCAGTCTATTGTTCCCAATACGCTGGGGAAACCAGAAATGTCATATGAATTTGTTTTCAAGGCTTGTAAGTATTCCCTGCTTTTAGGGAAAAATAGGTATTTGGCTGTTCACCTCAAAAATTCATTGAGCACAACTGGGAACACACGAGAAAAAGTGGACTGGGAAATGCCAGCAACAATTGTGACTGTTTAAAACATGCTTTCAAAAGTTCTGAACAAATTGATGCAACTGTGTCGCAATTGCCTGCAGCCTTCGTACATTTCATTATAATATTTGAGAAGCCTCATTTGCACTATATCTGACCCCTTTTTGCGAATTTATGCAGGAGCGCCCATAGTTACATATTCATGTACGCTTGAACCACAAACAGAACTTACTGCTGCAAAGTATTCCCTGAAAAGTTGCAAATAGCATTGCGCTTGTTTAGTACATTTCACCCAAGACTTCCGCAACACTTTAGTGCACCTACCCCTAGATCTTTATCCAATAAAGCTCCACTAATTAATGAGTTTATTAAAGATCATAAACTTTTATTCTTCACAGAAACCTGGCATACATGCCGACGAAAAGAGCCTGATAGAGGCATCTCCCCCAAACTATACATTGTTTCAGAAGCACGCCTTGTGGGGCTGGGTGGGGGACTGGCTTCCATTCACTGCTCTAATTATAATGTTGCACAAATTTATTACTGAAAGTTATTCCTCTTTTGAATCATTAGTACTAACCTTAACTTTAAAAGGTCAATTAATGGTGATTACTGGAATTATTTACCACCCAAATCCAACCTACTTCAGAATTTGCTGGATGGGCCGAACAGCTTCTTGTTTGTAAATGTTCTTATAATATCACTTTAAAACTTAATTTCCATTCTCCTGGAGTTTTATTTGAAACAAAAATGTTGTCATAACCTTCATTGTTATGGTGCTGTGAGGGTGATCTATATTTTAAAAAGTTAGTGAGATCAGGATAATGTGTCAGAAGACCGAAGTCAATTTAGAATTGACCTCTACCTCGTTCCTGTTTGATGGGTGTTTTGTATTTCCCCTTTAAGTACAAGGAGGGTGAACTGCCTTCTCACTAAAAAGCTGCAGAAATTGACTAAAACAACTGAGATCTGCTGGAAAATAAACAAATAAGCATACTGTACGACATCATCTTTCAGTTATTTTTTTCAAATGATTGTCATTTTCAGGTGACTCCTAAAATGATGGTGCTTTATTGTTTAGTTGTTTTAATACACAAGGATATAAAAAATGCTAAATATACTACAAAAAAAGCAGCCCTTTGCAAAGCCCAGAAAGATATGTTTTGTTATTTCCATGTTTGTGATCGGATAGCTAAGCTTAAGATAAGATGCAATTAATGTTACACTAGCCTTAACTAGCATCTATCACGAGTACCTAATAAGAAGCAAAAAGTCACGTTGTGCCCCCAGATGTACTGCATTAAAATGAGCATAGCTGGGAATTCATGCCAGTGGTCTCCTATATTATTGCTGTAGGCTACTGACCTCAGCACCAGGCTTGAGCGACCGTGTATAGAGTTGAAGTAAAATCTCTTAATCCTAATTCATAGGACAAGATGTGTTTCACAAGCAAGGAAACATGAAAAAGAAAAGAAAAAATCAGCTTGCTGCAAGAATTACAGAATGAAGTAGCATCACTTTAAGAGGAATTTGTTGAGCTTGAATGGGTTACCAGTATACTGTAATACTAATAACAAAAAAACAAATATAACAACATTCTACTAGTGAGAGCCTTGAACTGTCCCTGCAGAATTCTGAATTCAGATTCATTTATTTTTTATTATTATTATTATTATTATTATTATTATTATTATTATTATTATTATTATTATTATTATGATGTGGGTGAATAGGGTAACCTATGGTATATTTGCTATCATAAGGATCAGAATTGCTGAAGCTACCTTTCTGTAGGAAAACTTGAATATGTATGTGTTATATATATATATATATATATATATATATATATATATATATATATATATATATATATATGTATGCAGTCAAAAATCTTTATTAATAAAAATAATTCATGGGTAGTAGAAGGTATTTGTGTAATGTTTTTATTTTTGCTTTATTTTTATTTTATTTTTTTTACGATGGCCAAATGAGGCAGGCTGCTCTTGCAATTTTTCAACACAATCTAAACAATTCTTGTAAACCCACTTTAAGAACACAATATCAATAGTCACGCAAGGCCAAATTGGAACACCGACAGAAATATTTAAATATACCCTCCCATATTTTAATGTTAATTAGGTCGATTGAATTATATGTACCTATTCAGTTGATCCTATTAAATGAGTGTAAATACCAATGTTAATAATATTTGCTCAATTCCGATCTCAAGTCCAGAATCAAATCAAGCAGTTGTGTAGGGTAGGGTTTCTGGTGTTCAGTGTTTCCCCTCTGTAAGAGGTTTGATTTCTTCTTAAAAATAAATCAGTCTTCAGGTATCGATCAAAAAGAGTTTATTCAGGAAATAAAATATAAACGGGAACAAAGCAAATGAAATGTAATGCATGCAATTTACGACAGCCGTCAGCTGATGGTATTCTGAGCTGCCATGGCGACAGAGATAGCATTTCCAAAACAATAGTTAGTTCCAAAACAATAGTTAGTCATTGATATAGTAAGCAGTTTTAAGTCCCACGGGATGTGGGGTTCTAACCCAAAAGAGGTGTAGCCTAATAATTCGTACCAATCGCAGAGCTGACCCCCTTCCGATAGGAGGTAGAGTTCTGTGACTATATTGCGTCATTTAAGTAGAAGTTTGTGGTTTGGCCATATCATCACAAATAGATTTTTGAACAGGGGTACAAGCTGCATGTCTGGTTTTATCGGACAGGCTTGTGGTTTTTCTATAGAAACGAGGAAACAGCTTTTGAAGCGATAACATCTTGTGACAAACAGAAACGAGGCCCAAGGTTAATCATCGTAGGTGTTAAGTGTGTACGTGCAGAATTTCATGGTTCACAGATTTGGGCCATGTCAAACAGTGGTTCGAAAAGCTTAACATTAAACACAGGAAAATCACACAATGTTTAAAGACAGACTTTCAATGATTTATCACCCTCATCATGGAAAGAAACAAACAGCTGAATAAACAATAAGAGCTTGTGCAATTTAACTGGAACAGTACAATGTGTACACCGCACCGTACAAGATGTGTGTTTATCAGAAAAGGTCTACGTGTTCAATTTGTATAGTGTGTGATTATTTCTTACACCTCTGACTTTTCAACTTGCCATTATTCAATTGATCCCTGATAAGCCATTTGCGTATCTCAACTACAACTGAGAAATGTATTCATAATACAATTGGTTTAAAATTGTATTTTTAAAATAGTCCAAGACTTATTTTTTTATTTACAAGCAGAACATGGTAAGATTTTATTTAATAAGCGAGTAATCTTAACTAAAGTTATAATGAAAAAATATTATGCTAGACACTATTACAATTGCTGTGCATAACTGCAATAATTGGCATTGATAAAGACTAGTCTCTTATTAAAATGTTACGCTGACATTTGAATAATGTTTATTTGATTGCATTTCATGATTCTGCTGGTTTAAGTCTTGAACGATTTAAAAGACCATTCACCGCAAAAACCCATAAATGAAACCAACTTTACTATAAATATATTTCTCAGTTGTAGTTGAGATACACAAATGGTTTAATTGTTAATGGAGAGTAGACCAGTAATTTAAGAAACCGTATTAATTTGTTTAGTAAATATATGTATCACACGTAGATATGACAATCAAATTAACTTATTGTTATTGTGGATTTAAAACAAACATGCATGCAGTTAGTACAGCTCAAACGTTTACCATAGACAAATGCATTGCAAACTTAATGCTGCATATTGAAGCAGTGAGGTATGGTACAGCATATTAAAAACATGGCAAATGCACAGGAGAACTATTGGGGGGAAAAATGCAAATTTACTGTTGTAACTTAAAGTTTACATTTACCGTATTATAAGAACGACATTTCTGAAGCAAAAAGTACGCGTTTGTCAAGGAGTGATTTCAACCACACACAAATATAAATAACTGATGTCATTTTTTTAAAAATTATACATACCGGTATTTATTTTTTTGCTAAAAGCTAATTTAATTAAATATTCAAATACAGACATTTGTTAAAGAATTAAAAAAAAAAAAAACATATTTGAACTGTGCGATCGATCTCATGAAGATAAAAAAAATTAAACATTAATTTACTTTACAAATATATAGATAAGATGAGAAATGTTTTTTTTGTGTGACATTTGTCATCTTATCTATATAGGTATAGTATATCTATATAACTGTAATTACTGATGTGTTTTGTACAGTGTTGGAAATTGCATTTAAAAAGTAATTGTTACAGTTAATGGAACACAATTGTAACAGCAGTAGTTACAGTAACTAGTTACAGCTACAAGTAGTTAGTTAGACACAGATTACATTTTACACATATTTTTTGTTTGGTCAGGCTGTAGCTCGAAATATTCTTTTGAAGATCTATCTATCGAACCTACTTGTTCCCTCCTCTGACACCATGAAAAGTGCATTCATGTAACATTGTAAGGTTTGGCTTGCACTGTTGAAGCACTTTCTTATTTCCATGTTATGCATTAGCCGTCGTCTTTTAAAAAAATCACATGAAATGTAATGCGTTACCACATTTCATTAACTGTCTGAAAAAGGAACCATTACAGTTACAATTACTGAACAATGTAATCAGATGACATGTAATGGGTTACTCCCCAACACTTACATTTAAAAATACTACATTACTCCAAATGTTATGCATACACAAGTGGATGTATTTCGACTTGTGGTATTATTTATTGTAAAACATACAAACATCACTTTTACTTTATGACAGTGTAATTAACGTGATTACCTGGGATGAGGGAGTCATTGCGACAGTCATACAGCATTCCAAGTTGGAATGGTCGACCAAGAGTTGCAAGCTCTATAGTTATCCTTTCTTCGGTTGTCATTGTTCCAGGTTTGCAGATGTGCCCTGTTAAAATAGTGAACAAATACCTGGTCAATTGAAATATGAATATTTATATAACAAAAAGTCATTGATATCAAAAAAAGTCTACATTTCAAGACAAAAGCTCTATATTGCAGTGTCCTCAACTCTAGGTTATTATTAAATTATCTTCTTAAGTCCTTGATAGAGTATCAATTAAACCAGTGTAATCATTTAGACCAGGAATACATAAATCCAGATTGAGATCTGGAGTCCCCTGGATTTTATTGGTGTTAATAAATGAACTGATTACCACCTGGAAAGAGGTTACCCTCAGTAATTTAGGGTACAGGTGAAACGAAGGGGGGTGGGAGACACCTTCAGGCAGTAATATTGCTCTCTGATTAGAACAATTAACAATGGCTATGTGTGGTCATCTGGAACCTCCTTATTAACTAAGCCTTTAAAAGATAAATTGAACATGCTTGATCTAATTTATAATAAAAACTGAAAAACTATTTGACATAGGAAAAGGTTTGTGAAACAAAGCACTGTGAACCAGAGAAAGTGTGTGCAATTCCGGAAAATACTGAGATTTGGGAGTATTTAATAAAAATGCATTGTCATTTCCTTTCTTTTGGATTGAGACTGCTAAAACGGACACCGAAAAGTTCCTAAAATGAGTCTCACTCCAAAAGTTTTTGAATAAATTGATTAGTAAATTAATTATGAACTCTTAGGTACTCAGAACTGGATGAATACCTGAGACATGGGAACAGTTCGACATGTGATGAAAGACCAGATCACATTCAAAATACTACAGTTGCTTTTATTTGTGATTTAATATGATTTAATTTAAAATGATTTACTGTGGACAAGTTGCGCAAGGGATAAACAACGATAAGTGTTGAATCGGTAAAAATAGTTCACTGTTTCGAGAAACTGGATCATTTTCTTACTGATTTCAACACTTTGGTTGTTATAGACTGATGTTATAGACTGATGGAGTGACTGATGGAGTGACACAGCAATTGGTTTAAAGTGACTTTTTTTTTTTACATAGATTTACTAAATTCATTAATTGCCGTTGTCTACATTTGAGGACCGGCTACTTTGTAATTTTTGGAGCATTTTTAACTGGCATCTACCTGTTATTTTAATTCTCTTTAACTATATTGTTCTGATAATTTACTCAAATTTTGTTAACAGCAAAAGTTAAATCTAAATGTAACTGCTAATTCTAAAAATACAGCAGAACCTCAGAGTTATAATTAACACTCAAAGCCCTGCGGCAGTCATTTTGGTGGTTTTTGGTTTTAAAATGTGATTTTCTCCAGTCGTGTAACACATATGGGGCTGCGCGTTCATGTACCTTTCTGTCCATATGTATTAAATATTCTCACAAAGCATGAAATGCAGGAGTGCTGAAATAAAGGAGATATATTACATTAGGCTATACCTAAAAGCCCCGGGAAGAGTCACATTGACGGCCAAACAGAAAACAAATTGTATTTTGATTATACAGAACGGTATTCTACTTTATTGTTTCTATTTACCAGTCCGCAATGTGTTTAGCTGTAATCAGATTACTCTTTACTCTCTGTCTGAGTGAATGACTGACAGTCTATTGTTTTCAATAAGCTTTTGAAGGCTGGCGCCTGCTCGCCAGCTGCACTGCTTTGGTCAGTCGATTAGCATCGGGACTAGAGCCTCAAGAGACGCCAATGCCAAGTTGGCCAGTGCAATGAAAATAAATCTTTGGACAGCTGTGCCCTGTGCAGAAAGGCAGTGTGGAGAAGAGCATTATCTGTGTTGATTGTGAACAGCCTTAGACTTTTATTTATCTACGTTATTCAGTTGCTATTGCTCATCTGATAATACACAGATTGCTGTTGAAAAGATAAAAATGTATTGCTATCGTTTCAGTTTTATAAATATGTATGTTGTAGACAAATGTCTGTTCAGATGTTTATTTACATTTTCTTGTTTTGATTTGTAAAATAAATGTGTTCATATATATATATATATATAAATATATATATATATATATATATATATATATATATATATATATATGCTTCAGTTGTTCAGCTGTTTATGTGACATACTCAATAAAAAAAACTAATTACATCCGACTGTTTCTCCTTTCGTTATACTATTTTCAGTGTTTTGAATACAGCCGTCAGAAAGACTGCTGCGGGGCTTCTAGGTATGAATATATCGCCAGTCCTTCTAGCCAGGTAAATAGAAATGTAGAAATGATTTACCTGCTGAAGCGTGTCAGTGCTGCATGCCCGTTCTGAGAAAGGAGAGAGGAATGGACTTTAGGATAGGTAGAACCCTGTTCAAAAGGATTTGAATAAAATATGCAACCAACAATTACATAAATAAGCCACTAGTACAGTTTCAAGAAATGGGAATCTTCTTACCTCAGTCTTAAAGATGTTTTCAAAGTGATCTACACAGTAACACCAGGGACTTGTTTTATACCACAACCCCTGAATTATTTCCTCCTATTGGCTGCACTTTTTAAAAACAAAACTCAACTGATGGGTTAAGGGGGGAGGGGGGGTATTAGTATTAGTATTATTAGATGATACTTGCCCTCCACCTTATTTGGAAGTGACCTAGATGTTACTTAAATGCCTGCTAACTGCTAAGAAAATGCTTGTTATGCAACTGTGGAAATGCATTGTAAGCATTAAGCACTTGTTAGACCTTAGCATTTACAAAACATATGATATTCAGTGTACAGCCCAAATATACAAATGATGAAAAGCTTATTTTTTATGTGCTTAGAAAGTGCTTATACTAACTGCTTCTATTAATCTGTCGCAGTTCCCTCTTTTAGGTTCATTAAAATAAAATACATTTTCACTGTGAATATTTTTAGGGGCCTGTCACAAAGAGATTTGTAAATGCTCTCTGAAAGTTGTTCAAAGATGACTTGGGCCATGTGCAAATTAAGCTAGTTCATTCAATACATGGAATATCCCTTTTACAATACCTGTTTATTTTTGGTTCTTCTAATCTTGTTTAATTTAAGGTTCGACTTAATGGGAAAATGATCACCAGCTGTCATAGCTTTAAAGGCGATTTAATCAGGCAGTATTATGGACACCCTTGCAAGCGGTTATATATCTGGAAAGAGGAGCATCGGGGCTTTCAAAGAATGCATTGTTTGTTTATTTCCCGTGTTGTAACCAATTCTTTATCCCCTCAGAATCCTGTATCCCCTGGCACAATGCACAGGTGCAAGAGGACGAAAGAGTAAATCAACTAAACCTCCCAGGCAGATCGTTGACCCAAAATGCATCTTTCTGTGATGTCGCGTGCAAGTCCGCCCACCTGTCGACAGTTCAAATGAATTTCAGTGAGGGTGGCAAATCCGAGATTGCTGTCGGAGAAAAGGAGGTGAATTTGTATCTTTAAATAAACAGTGTTAACGTTTGGAGAAAAGGAGGTAGGTAACTTCCTATAGTAGCCTGCTAGTCCCAAGAAGGAGAGCACCTGGGTTTTGGTCATAGGGATTGCCAGTCAGCTAAGGCTTTCACCTTTGCAATCGGCGGTCTGATCTGGCGACTCACTACTCGATACCCCAAATACTCACTCTTCCCAATGGCACATTTCCTTGGGTTAGCAGTGAGCCCATCCTCCTGCAAGGATTGCAGTACTGACGCTACCTTACACAGATGACTCAGCAAATCCTCACTGTGGATAACCACATCATCTATGTAAGCAGAGGCGTACTGCTGATTGTGCTGCAAAATGCGATCCATCATCCGCTGGAAAGTGGCTGGCACTCCATGTAAACCAAAAGGCACGGTCCTAAATTGGTACAACCCAAAGGGAGTCGAAAACGCAGTTCTCTCTTTGGATTCCAGGGTCAGGGGTATCTGCCAGTACCCCTTCTTTAAATCCAGTGTCGTCATAAAGTGAGCCGTGCCTAGATGCTGCAGCAACTCATCTACCCGGGGCATGGGATAAGCATCAAACTTCGATTTTTCATTGACCTGAAGTTAATGCAAAATCGAGTCGACCCATCTGGCTTATCCACTAAAACAACTGGACTGTTCCAGTCGCTATGGGACTCCTCTATTACTCCCAGCTTGAGCATCTAATCAATCTCCGATTTTATTATTATTATTATTATTTATTTCTTAACAGATGCCCTTATCCAGGGCGACTTACAATTGTTACAAGATATCACATTATTTTTACATACAATTACCCATTTATACAATTGGGTTTTTACTGGAGCAATCAAGATAAAGTACCTTGCTCAAGGGTACAGCAGCAGTGTCCACCACCTGGGATTGAACCCACGACCCTCCAGTCAAGAGCCCTAATCACTACGCCACATTACCTACCGTTTGCGTTCAGTTATGAAGTACGGCCTCTGGCGAACTGGCGCCCCCGGCTCAACTTCAATGTGATGGTGTACTACTCGAGTCTGCTCCGGGATGGGAGAAAATGCATCAGGAAATTCCGCCACCAATGTCCAAGTCTGATATTTCTGTGTTGCTGTCAGATTGTCTGCAATCTCTACCGACCCTGTTTTCGCCAACACAGAAAGATCAGGTCCCAGGTCGGTGACGTCATCTGCTTGCACCACTAGCAATGTCTCTCATTGCAACCAGGGCTTCAAGAGGTTTACGTGATAAATGTGCTTTTCTCTCTGTCGCTCCGGCTGGCAGATCTCATAGTCCACTGCCCCAATCCGGCGTGTAACCTCAAAATGTCCTTGCCACTTCGCCAGAAGTTTAGACTCAGAGCTGGCTAACAATAGAAGCACTTTATTCCCTGGCTGAAATGTGGGTAACCGGGCTCCTCTGTTGTATTGGGTCTCCTGTCTATGTTGAGTCTGCTCTAAATTGTCATGCGCCCACTTTCCCAACAGACTCAAGACGTTTGCGCAGGTCCAACACATACCAGACAGAATTATCCTGCTGCTCCTTCCACATCTCTTTGACCAGATCGAGCACACCCTGGGGTCTCCGCCCAAACAGCAGCTCAAATGGAGAAAACCAGGTAGAAGCCTGGGGTACCCCCCTGATCGTAAAGGAAAGGGGAGGAATCAGCTGGTCCCAGTAGCGCACGTCACTAGTAATAAATCTACTTAACATGTTTTTGAGGGTCCACAAGACCATCTGTCTGAGGATGATAAACCAAGGTCCTAATGGTCTTAACCCTTGCAGTCCTATGTCGGACCAGGGGTGGATCTGTGCAACACACATAGCCCCGGCACCACAGAGATAACACAGACATAAAGAGGTATGTGAAAAATACAGCGAACAAGGGGTGTGGCGGGGCTGGAGAGGCAGTACTGAGTGTCCTGTTGATATGCAGAGCCTTTTAACCTGTTTTACTGTGAAAAAAATACTGTTAAACAGTGCGTCTAAAATAAACTGTGTGTGTGAAAATAAATTGGACCTGACACGCCTGAGACAAGCTAAATAAATGGACTGCAAAGGGTTAACAATACAAGGCCCCTCCCGTCCATTTTCCCCTCACTTACCTGCTTCTGATGCCCAATTGCACGCCACCACGTCACACTCCATCGTAGATGGGCATGACCTGGCCTAGTGTCCCGGCTGTTGGCATCTAAAACAGGTAGGGGGGAAGGAGGGAGCAGAGGTTAAATATCTGTCCCGTTGCTGGTATGGCAACGGGGCAGGGGCAGCTGGAGATGCAGTACTGAGTGTCCTGTTGATACGCAGTGCCTTTTAAACTTGTTTTACTGTGAAAAAAATACTTTTAAACAGCGCGTGTAAAATAAACTGTGCGTGTGAAAATAAATTGGACCTGACGCATCTGAGACGCGCTGAATAAATGGATCGCCAAGGGTTAAACAATCAGTAGCTGATCAGTCACGTATCCTCATGAGGTTTTTAAAATCAAAAATACAAAACAATAACAAATAATAGCGGCAGCTTTTCGTCCGCGCTGTAAACAATAATAATACAAAAAACAGCGCACATATATATTTATATACCTAGAGGCGGGACACTCCACGACACAAAAGGCCACCTCCCCCCTTAATCCCAAAGTCCCGGTTCACCGTCCCGGCCCAGGAACAAGGGCAGCAATGGGCCAAGGATGGCAGCCACGGTGGGAGGTCCTACTCCCACCCCGACAGCTGTAGTGGCCAGGCTGACCACACACAGGCCAGCTCCTCCGGCCAAGGCAATCCTGGCAACTGCCCGGCTGTCTGTGTCAGGAGACCTCCCCCCCACCTTCTCTGTAGCCAGCAGCTCCCTCTTGTGGATCTCCGGCCACCAACTTTCCTGCAGCGAAAGTGCTGTGTGGGAAGGTGGTCTCTTGACCTCTCCCCCCTTATTTGTATCCGGCAGCTCCCTCTTCTGGGGGTCCAGCCACCGAATTTCCTGCAGCAAAAGTGGAGCTGGCAGCGACCTCAGGTGAAGCGGAGCGGGCAGCGATCCTCCATAATAATCCAGCATGTTTAGCAATTGTTATCTCTCTGTGTTTTTACGTTATTACCTCCTGTCCACACTTGTTCTCCACTCTGAACCCCCTTCTCCAAACAAGGAAAGCTGCAGGCTTTTATATTCTGGCCGTGGGGTTAACTAGCTATAAATTATCTTATTACAACTTGGCCATAGTCTGCAGGAGTTTAATAAGGACGCGTGACCGTCAGCTTGTTAAACAATCAGTAGCTGACAGTCACGCATCCTCACAAGGTTCTAATATCAAAAATTCAAAACAATAACAAATAATGGCAGTGGCTTTTCGTCCGCGCCGTAAACAATAATACTACAAAAAACAGCACACATACATATTTATATACCTAGGGGCGGGACACTCCGCCACATTAACACATAGATATGACAAAAATAATAAGGTGTTATTTTCAATATAATTCCCTAAATTACTTATTCTGCATTTTTTTCTATTTGTAAATCTGCACACTTTTCAAGCACACAACTGTAAACATCAAAACATTTGAAAATCCAGGCCATGAGTTGCTGTGATGAAGTCCTAGCACTTTTTTTTTATTTGGTCTGTGGCAATCCTGATGGTTTCCCTGCCATTTCATAAAAAAGTACTGTTTAACAGAAGCAAGTCTTACTGCACTAATTAATATACTAGTTATATTAACATTGATTACATTAACCGTACATTTAATAATACAACTGGGATACTACTAGCTACTTCTAGCATTCTATCTTGTTAAAAAAGGTTTCATAACAGAAACAGATTAGACATCCAGCAGAAGCAATGATCATCCTAGATAAATTCATAATTAATTTAGTTCAAAAGTGTTTAGATTAGATTTTTTTTTTAATCTACCATATGTGCACTTTAAACACCACAATACACTTGATCACACAACATTGCAGGGAGTGGTAATCGTATTTTAGGTTTTTATAAAACACTTTATAAAAAAAATAAATAAATAAAAGAAACTATATGGTAACAAACGTGTCTGCTTCTACAGTACACGCCCTTTATTATAATGAACCTCCAGCTATAACGAACCTGGCCCTAAATAAAAAATAAAAATAGATAATATAAACAGAAACACACACTGTCAACATCCCGGTCTGTAAGCACAGGATGCCACCAGTGAAGTTAACTCTTTTGTCTTAATAAAAAGCTTGCACTGTGTAACTGTGCCTCCGAAACGAAAATCATTTTATGTTGCAACAAAGCTGGAAACTATATTGATTGTTTGAAAAAAGGAGTAACGCATGCATATCTCTGTTGTAAGTATAGGTTGTTAAAAAGCACTCTGTTTTTTGGCTTGATCAGCAACCATGCGGCAAAGCAAATTTGATTAAAGAAAAAATCACCATCACTATCTGATGAACTTTTCATGTCAAACTTTTCATGATGGGCAGCAGTGTGGAGTAGTGGTTAGGGCTCTGGACGCTTGACTGGAGGGTTGTGGGTTCAATCCCAGGTGGGGGACACTGCTACTGTACCCTTGAGCAAGGTACTTTACCTAGATTGCTCCAGTGAAAACCCAACTGTATAAATGGGTAATTGTATGACTTGGAATAAAAACTCAGTTTGGGATTCTTGCATGTTGGGTTAAGATTTGGTGCACTTTGAAACTCTTCATGTCAGATTGATTTTGAATAAAAATTCAGCTTCAATTCGGGACTTTTGGTTTTTGTACTGTGTTTTATTTTTTTTGGGGGGTGCAGTTTTGGTGTGATTAACAGCATGATTTTCAAAAGGGGCATGTGACAGAGATTGAATGATTCTTTGTGTTAGATCTTTCTCTCACCCTGCGAGGCAGCTGCGTAAAGGGAACAGAGTACCCTGGACTGGTTGGCCCGACAATTCATTCCCAGGGTTAAGTGGAAGTCGGCCAGCTAGAAAGGGGACAGGCGAGAAACGGCGTGGCATTCATGGATTGGAGGAGCGGATGCGCTTGTTAACCAAGGGGTCATGGTTGATGGTATTTAAGGGGATGTAGTGATCTGATCTGTTCCTTTGTAAAATAGTTAATTCACGTAACTGAAAAGAGAAACTGTGTTGGGATATCGTGAGTGTTTGTTTTGTTTATTGTCATTGCTAAATTATACTTGTTTGTTATTATTTAGATGGTTAAACATGGTCCAGGAGCTGTCGCTAAAGGCCAGCACGAATCTGGACATCACTGCACTTTGTATCACCACTGAACTGTATTTTCACTACGAGCACTAGAGCACGCACTGTGGACAGATGTTTGTGATTGTGTATGTGTTATTATTTTGGGGCCAACCCGCGGATTATAAATAAGCAACACACGCTGATGTATTGCTTCTCATTGACATTGTTTATTGTTTACTGCTGTTTGCCATCATGCCATTAGATTAAAAAAAAACATTAAACAACCTTTGCACCTGGATTACAATTGTCTGTCTGTTTATTGATCACCTGCACCTGCACACTGCTAACCACTTTGCCACACGTGGTGTCAGAACACGGCATGGATCACGCATTACTTTTAGTGCTGCTGGAGACAAGCCTCCAGATGGGAGAGGCCATCATGTTTGAGCAGTTTTGCCATGTGGTTGGCGTTGATACACAGGAGTGAATACGGCGCCACAACCCCGAAACCCTGGAAAAGGCAGTGAAATTTGCCGAGTACTTCGAGGGCTCCCTGATTTCTGCCCAGACCGGCCTACTCACAGCTCCAGTACAAGAGAGCAGCCGAGTACCACCTCCTCTCTCTGCTCCACCATCACCGGGACCGGGTCCGAGACCTCCTAGACCGCCGACCCCAATGGGCAACCTTGCCTCCCCTCCATGGAAACCAAGGTTCACCCCCGGCTGGGGTATAGTTGCTGACCCTGCCCCGTTGCCATACCAGCAACGGGACAGATATTTAACCTCTGCTCCCTCCTTCCCCCCTACCTGTTTTAGATGCCAACAGCCGGGACACTAGGCCAGGTCATGCCCATCTACGATGGAGTGTGACGTGGTGGCGTGCAATTGGGCATCAGAAGCAGGTAAGCGAGGGGAAAATGGACGGGAGGGGCCTTGTATTGTTAACCCTTTGCAGTCCATTTATTCAGCTTGTCTCAGGCGTGTCAGGTCCAATTTATTTTCACACACGCAGTTTATTTTAGACGCACTGTTTAAAAGTATTTTTTTCACAGTGAAACAGGTTAAAAGGCTCTGCATATCAACAGGACACTCAGTACTGCCTCTCCAGCCCCGCCACACCCCTTGTTCACTTTATTTTTCACATACCTCTTCATAGTCGTGCATACAGATAAATCACCTCCGGATCACTCGTTTTATCACCAAACGCCTCAATAATGCGATCCAAGTCATTATTTTATTACTATAACATCTCAAAAAGCTCTGCAAATGTCTGTGATATTCTTTGAGTGCTGGATGCAGAAGCAGCTATCTTATTTGTTTATGTCCATGTTATGTCTGTGGAGCCGGGGCTATCTGTATTGCTCAGATATGCCCCCTTTTTTTTCGGCTTCTCTCGGGTCCTTTCGGTCTCACTCAGCCATTGAATGTTTTTCTCGGCCGAGACTGGCCAAACTATAAAGAATTGATGAAATTAATGGCAGTCTTGACCGCACACGTAAATGTGGCAGAAAAGAAAGGGAAATAATTGGTGATGTTTTTCCCCTTCAAACTGAAATGTTTTCCCCCCTTGTTCATCCAAGAAAACAAATAAAGAGAGAAGGATAATAAAATGGGAGGGAGCATTAATGAGACAAGGCTGAGGTTTGGTGGGAGAATGCTCCAATGGTAACAAACGCCAATCAAAGGGGGTCGGAACGCAGTGTGACAGAGAGGGCGAGGTTGTTGGGCCATCTAAGGCAGATGCTACTCCCACCCCTCTCAATATACCAGACATGTGGCACTCAAGCGCAGACATAGTGTGGGGCCAACATAATGACCCGTCACTAGTGCACGCTTGGGGAAAGGTCCATTCTATTGAAGGTAAGGATGTTGAAGGCGCTGGGGTGCTAGTATTTCCACATTTCATTATCAAGGGGCAATTACTGTTTTGGGTAAACCTCGCCAAAGGCACAGGACAGCCTGTAACACAATTATTGGTTCCCCCATCTTGTCGACTGGAGGCACCTCGAAGCTGACAAGACAAGGGAGTGGATATTGGCTCGATTTTATTGGGTAGGACTTCATAAAGATGTGTCGAAATATGTAGCCACATGCCCAGACTGCCAGCAAGTAGCGCCAAGTCGAGTGTGCCCCACCCCTTTGGTACCACTGCCGATTATTTCCACCCCCTTTGAATGCATCGCAATGGACATAGTTGGCCCTTTGCTACCTTCTGACTCCGGGTGTACGCATATATTAGTGGTGGTAGATTATGCAACACGATACCCGGAGGCAGTTCCATTGTGGTCCACTAGTGCCGCTGCGATAGCCAAAGAACTAGTGCAGATTATGGCTAGAGTAGGGATCCCCAAGAAGATCTTGACTGATACATTACAGCAAGTATACAAATTACTTAAAATACGTCCCGTCAGGACATCTTTTTATCATCCACAGACAGGCGGTCTGGTGGAACGCTTTAATCAAACCTTGAAGGCAATGCTGAGAAGATTTGTAAATCAGGAGCAAAAACATTTGGCATCGCTTCTCCCCCCTCCTTTTTGCAGTGAGAGAGGTGCTGCAGAGTTCGACAGGGTTCTATCCCTTCAAGCTCTTGTACGGCCGACAGTCTCGCGGCATTCTCGATCTGTTTAGAGAGGGGTGAGAAGAGCACAAAGGCTCGTCCAAAAATGTAGTGCAGCATGTGCTCCTACTTAGAGGTGCCCTAGATTTGGTCGGTCGTTTGGCCCAGGACAATCTCAAATCGCCTCAGCACCGACAATAGCAGCATTACAGTCAAAAAGTATTAATTTGACCCTTTCGAACTAGAGACAAGGTAATGCTGCTGCTTCCCTCATCAGAATCAAAACTATGTGCTAAATGGCAGGGGCCATATGAAGTGATTCGGGCTATAGTAAATGTGAATTATGAAATTAGACAGCCTCATCGCCATAATGAAAAATACATTTATTAAAGCCCTGGCAGGAAAGGAAGACCTTATTTATAGCCCCAGGCAATGTAGAGGGTGATTTGAGACCCAATCTAGAGACTTCTTGCACAAAGAAAATTTTGATGATGGAACAATTACTTCCTGATCAGCAACATGAGCTGTGTATGTTAATTGAGGAATTCAACAATGTTTTTTCTGACGTGCCCGGTAGAACTAACCTTGTTGAATATGCCATTGTCTCTCCCCCAGGTGTCACAGTGAGAGAGAGAGCTTATTGGATCCCCGAAAGTTGACAAGGTGGTGTTCGCAAAGATGTATGAGACTTGCTAGAACTTGGGGTGATTGAGCCTTCCAGGAGTAATTGGTGCAGTCCAATTGTGATAGTGGCCAAAAAGGACGGCACCAACTGCTTCTGCGTTGATTTCCGTAAGGTAAACGCTATTGCCAAGTTTGATGCCTATCCCATGCCTCGGGTCGACGAGCTTCTAGATAGACTGGGGACGGCAAGGTTTATTTCCACTCTGGATCTGACGAAGGGATATTGGCAGATCCCGTTAACTCATAGTTCTAGAGAGAAAACCGCATTTTCAACACCAGAGGGGATGTTTCATTTCACAACGATGCCGTTTGGGCTACATGTTGCACCCGCTGCCTTCAAGAGACTGATGGTTCAGGTTTTACACCCACATCATGAATATGCAGCACTGTATATTGATGACGTGGTTATTTACAGCTCCACCTGGAGAGAGCACTTGGCTAGGATCACAGCCGTCCTTCAGTCTCTAAGGGCAGCCCGGCAGACAGCTAACTTGCAAAAATGTGCCAAGAAAGAGGCATAATACTTGGGATTTATAATGGGGAATGGCGGGGTGAAACCCGTTGTCACCAAGGTCCAGGCCTTGGTGGACGTGACAATCCCCAAAACCAAGGCTCAGATGAGGTCTCTACTGGGGTTAGAGGTCTCTACTGGGGTTAGAGGTCTCTACTGGGGTTAGCCGGTTATTACCGTCGCTTTATCCCCGATTATGCCACAGTGGTTAATCCCTTAGTTGACCTCACCAGGAAGAGCGCACCAAATTCAATTAAGTGGTCAGAAGAAAGTCAGGGGGCATTTGATACTGTTAAGCAGAGACTTTGCCAGGCTCCAGCTCTCATCACTCCAGACTTCACCAAGAGATTTATCCTCCACTCCGATGCGTCGGATGCCGGTTTGGGTGCAGTCCTGTCCCAAATGGTAGAAGAAGTAGAACATCCCATTCTGTACATAAGTGAAAAAAAATGCTCCTTCGGGAGTGCAACTACTCTGTTTTCGAAAAAGAGTGTTTGGCCATCAAATGGGCTCACTCTTTAAGACATTTTATTTGTGTATAAAAACATCCTTATTTTGTCATATGAAATAGTAAGGTAATTAAAACCCTTTTGCTTACACAGTACCTCCCCATCGTTCTGAGCACTGTCAGCACATGTTAAAGATATAAAATAATGTACCCGATCTGAAGCAAGTGCAAAACTAGCCTCAATAGTTAAAGTAAAAAATATATAAATATTTTAAAACTAGCACAAAATGACTTGGTTGCAGTAACCACAGTTACATTATTGTTTTAACTAAAATTATTTCATTATTGGAAAACTTTGCCCTCTAACTCAATGACCCTATTTAGAAGCAAGCACAAAGGCAAAGACCCAATTTCTC
Organism: Acipenser ruthenus; assembly: GCF_902713425.1. Lineage (NCBI taxonomy): Eukaryota > Metazoa > Chordata > Actinopteri > Acipenseriformes > Acipenseridae > Acipenser > Acipenser ruthenus. The sequence continues at coordinate 2,827,464 of NC_081238.1, forward strand.
AAAGGAATAAAACATTTTTTTGTTGTGTAAAACAAGAAACAATTCTTAACTGCTCTGTTCTGCAAATGTATAAAGTTAAGATTATTTTATTCAGCTAAAAAATATCTTTACATTTGTTTCAAAATGAAGTTTTTTTTTTTTTATAGAAAACTAATGCTTCTGACGCGGCAAGTATTTTGAACTGCTATTTATATTTACTTAGAAACAGAAACAGAATGTTTGTGTTTGTTTAGCCCTTGCATTTAAAAAGCTGCATGTATGGCATTGTGCAGAGATGCCATTGGTACTGGCGCTACTTGCATGTATTTGTAATTAGCACATGCTCAGTAAGTACATATTGAACATTTTATGCTGAAACGCCTGCCCATTTTTGTCAGCTTGAAATGGGTAAAACCGTAACTTTACAACAGCAAGGTTTGCAAGATTACTTAGAGCTTCTCAATCATAATAAAAAATAAAATATAAAAATCTGCTTCGCTACGCTCAGCACTGTAGTCCTTCAATTCCCCCCCCCCCCCAAAATACTTTTCTACAAAGTTAGATGCCTATGCACCACCACCCTGTAGGACAGCACAACTTCTGCCGTTACCTCTCAAATGGGCCGGTTCCACAGCTGCTGATGGGCTTATTTTGGTTTTCAGAGACAACATTTCACATTATTTCCTACACAGTTCAAGCTTGTACTTCACACAATGCTAACCAATTAAACATGGAGATTTCACTTTTGTTTTCACAATATGGCCATATCACCTTGAATAAGCCTGATCTCGTCTGATCTCTGAAGATAAGCAAGGTTGACCCTGTTTAGTATTTGTATGGGAGACTGCCTGGGAATATCAAGTGCTGGAGACATTTTCTTAAGATTGGAGTGTTGCTTCTTCTGGGTTCTTACTCTTAAAGATAACTCCAGTGGAGTACAAAAGAGTCCTACCCGAGGTGTTAGGAAGGAGGTGTACATTTATTTAAACTGAGGCAAGGGATAATACTAGTATTAGTATTATTAGATCATACTTGCCCTTCGCCTTATTTAAAAGTGACCTAGATGTTACCTAAAAGCCTGCTAACTGCTAAGAAAATACTTGTTAAGCAACTGTGGAAATGTATGTACTAAAACATAAATGAAACATGTATTTTCAGTGTTTTTAATGACTATATAAGAATAATGTAGGAACTGCAAGTGCCTGCCATAAAGAAACCAAGGCTTTGCAGTCTGTGTGTGGTTTACTTACAGTAACTTGTTCAAAATGTCTGGAAACACTTTAGCTTAGTTTCAAATGATAAGGTGTATGCAGTTTGCTCCCATAAAAGGGATTATAAAACTTAGGGTGTGTCTCAGGCTATCAGGTTTCCAGGTAGAGCAGTCACTATCACCTGTTGGATGTGTTGCCTAATAATGCAAATGGGTAAATGGTTAATAACTGTTCCTGTTAATGTGACCTGGCTGTTACCACCTGCCTGCTAACTGCTGAGAAAATGTGTGCAACTGTGGAAATGCTTTGTAAGCATTAAGCACTTGTTAGACCTTAGCATTTACAAAACACTCCATAATCGGTGTACGGCCTAAATATACAAATAATGAAGTTTATTTTTCATACGCTTAGCAAGTGTGTATACTAACTGCTTCTATTAATCTGTCATAGTTCCCTCTTATAGGTTCATTGAAATAAAAGACATTTTCACTGCTCTCCTTACACTGTTTACTGGTAGTTTTCCTTGTTAAAGTGGTGTGGTTAGGCACTGATAAGTACTGTGCCTCAACAATAAATGTAATTGATACCCAAACATGAGTGGTCAATGTTGGTTTAGCATAACATTTTGCAAACCAAAACAAAATCATATGTCTGTGTAAAATTAATATAGTGCATGTAGGATGGAGCGAATGAAACAGAAGAATGATTAGTTCAATATATGCTTGGTAGTTGTTAGTTTAGTTTGTTTTTATTCTCTATTAATTACATTCTATTCATTGAAAAAGGCAAGCGAGAATAAGACCGTTATTTTGTTTTTAAGTTGTCGCAGGTGACGCTGAACTAGTTATTCCATATAGTAAAACATTGACTCCTTTTGCATGGAGGATCTCGGTAGCTACAGCTGTTGGTTCATCAATTGAATCAGATTCAGTTGTATTGTGTCTGCCAACGGATGATGTGAGGCAGAACAGTAATTGGATACCAGAAAATATGAATAACAGTGAGTTTTGGCCTCCTTCAGTGTTCTGGATGGAAGGCGTACCTCGCAAAGTGACTCTGTGCGAACAAAAGGAAATATATAGAAATAATATTTACAGCTAAACGTGTCCAAGTATCTTATAGGAATGAAGTCAGGCCATGGAAATCCACACCTGTGATGCTAAACTTTGGATAAAGGGGCCTGTTGTCGTTTTCGCGGAACCAAACAGAGCTGAACCCGGCACAGAAGTTGAATCCTGCTGGGAACGCTGGGATATGCAGGACATGGACTAGGCAATTTCAAATATGGAATGTATTATAAAATGAAGTGTCAAAGATATTAGGAAGGATAAAGAAAGAGTATCCTTGTACCACTAGTAGGTGGCTCTCTTGCTCCATGAAATAGGTCAGTCCTCTCTTGTTTGGAATTACACATGTATTCAATTAAATACTTAGTGGTCTGAGAATCCCTAAGAAAATATATATAATGAATGATTTACCACTAGTATATCTTATCTTCAGAAAGCATGACGCTTGATAAAAAGCACCATTCCGGCTAAAAGTGAACGTTAATCTACAAATGTATGTCCTAAAAACACAAGATAAGAAGAGACTCTTTATGACCAAAAGATTAACTAACAAGCCAGAGGTCTTGAGAAAAAAAATCCTGTCTCGGCTGGATTTTGTATGAACAAAGAGAAGGGTCGCGCCTAGTTGAATGCAGTTATACTGGCCTATATTTGGATTTAAATCCTAAAAGGGATTCACCAAAATAATATTATAGCAATTGATAAAAAGAGGTAAATTAATTGAAAGATTATCTTATAATGAAACAGGTTCAGTGCTAATTGAAACTGTTTATAGTTCATAACAGTTATTTCATAAGATTAATAATATGTTTTAAGTATTTGCTATAATGAGAAAACATATTATTTAAAACTGACAAGTATTATTGCTTGTTCACGACTTTGCTGTAGTGATAAGAAGATTAAAACCTGGAGCAGTATTCGATTTACTTAAATGGGAAAATGGTACAAGTTTATTCTTCTTTCTATTGAACAATAAGACTTCTAGACATTATGATATCCATTGAAGTATAGAAGTTAAAAGGTGTTGTGTTATGTTTTTGTGTTAAGTTTGTAATAATATACTATAATGTACCTTGTTATTAATCCACTATACTATTGTCTAATGATGGTAGATGGATTCCTTATAATGTGGTGATTTGAAACTGCTGCAGTGAAAACAGGGCCTCTCTTCTTATCTAGAAAGAGGGAATGTCCTTGGGTTCCACTTCAGCAGAGCTGCAAGCCTCATGTAGATGGAGTGTTAAGGTTTATGGAATTAGTGGTTTAGCACAGATAAGAATATATCTTGAAATAATATGCAAAAATTATGGCTTAACAGACCTTTATAGGTCATAAATCTAAAAAGTGTTTGCACAGACTCTGACCTTGGAAAAAACAAGAGACTGTGGAAACTGCTAGCAGTAACATATTCCCAGAGAGGTACAGGTCAGAGCCTGGTCAGTGCATCTCTTAATGGATAAATAATTGTAATGAAAACTATTACCACTTAAACTTAGTGAAACTAAATGACTTGAATATTGTATGAGACAAACTTTTGTCAAATACTCTGTTAGACAATGGTATATGGAATCAAAACTGACTCATTAACAAAATGATGAAACAATATGAAGTTAAAAGAAACACATACCTTTAATTTAGCATAATATAATCACTTAGAAGATGATGTCACATATTAAGAACATCTCTCATATATAACACATATAAAATTAGTGTTTTGCATGCAGTAGTGTTTTTATATTATATTATAAACCAAGATCCTGGGAACCTTGGTTCACTTAACTTTTCAGATAAAGGAGGGGCTCGGAGGAAAGCAAAGAAATGAGATCATAGGTTTGGAGTTAGACAAATATGAAGTATTGAATTTATTGAGTACATGACACCTATTAATTCTGAAAAGTTAGTCTGGATCTTTTGAAAACTATTATTTGTAAAATGGATAAGAACTGTCCCACCTGATTAATGATTGGATTTAATTGAGGCGTCCCATGTATTCCAATGAGACGAAAAACCTATTCAACTCCAGAGTAATTTCAATGGAGTACCACACTCATCCCAGACAGGGTAAGGTGGTCCATCTTCTGCAAACCAAAAACACAATTGAACTGGTTTAACTCAGTTTAATTTGCCTGGTGAAGACAGTCATATCCTTTTACGATCTATATTGAAGGGTAAGCATTAATCATGTATTGCTATAAGGGACTCACGCTATGTTTAGAAGATAGGAGAACATTTGTTGAATGTGCTGAAAAGAGGCTACTGGGTGTATTTAGTGTCATGGTCGTGGCCAGGCCTGCCGGCTGCACGAATACATAAAGATGTATTAAAGTGTTAACGTTAATATCTGTTAAGACACTGGACTGCCCAGAACGTCTGTCAGCTGGGGATATGAAGTAGCCTGTAGCTACTCAATCCAATATTTAACTGTTAATAAACCGAAGGAGTACTGATCATACTCTGATTCGTAAAAACACTTTAGATACATGAGTCTGTCAATTTCTTGGGTACTATATTGGTCATCCGAATATACTGCGGGTCCAGAGCATGAACTATATCCCACTAGGAGTAATAACATCTCTGTCCTCCTAACGTCTCCCCTGAGATAAGAGTGTGTGCTGAGCAAATAAAAAGAGTATGTAAAAGAAATCTGAACACGCGGATTTCGTGACAAAGTAAAATAAGGAAAATTATTAAAAACAATTAAGGGAAGTTAGCAGGTTCGTGTTGCTGCAGGGCTATGAACGGGTTTAAGTTCAAAAATAACTCTAAATAAAATGTTCTTACTGTTTTAAGCAGTCATAATAATCTGAAGCAGTGGTATTTCAAAATAACAAAGTAGGTTACAGTGGGTTTTTTCATTGTTCTTTATTGAAATGAATGTTCAGCTGTCATGTTGAAGCTTTTTGTGTACTACTCCTTCAATTAAACCAGTTTAGGAATTTTCTTGCATCGTTTAAGACATTTTATTTGTTTAAATAAAGCTTATTTGTGTATAAAATAATGTACATGATCTGAAGCAAGTGCAAAACTTGCCTCAATAGTTAAAGTAAAAAATATATAAATATTTAAAAACTAGCAAGAAATGACTTGGTTGCAGTAACCACAGTTACATTATTGTTTTAACTAAAATTATTGTATTATTGGAAAACTTTGCCCTCTAACTCAATGGATACTATTTAGAAGCAAGCACAAAGGCAAAGACACAATTTCTCAAAGGAATATAACATTTTTTGTTGTGTAAAACAAGAAACAACTCTTAACTGCTCTGTTCTGCAGATGTATAAAGTTAAGATTATTTTATTCAGCTAAAAAATATCTTTACATTTGTTTCGAAATGAAGTTTTTTTAATAGAAAACTAATGCTTCTGACGTGGCAAGTATTTTGAACTGCTATTTATATTTACTTAGAAACAGAACTTGGTGTTTGTGTTTATTTAGCCCTTGCATTTAAAAAGCTGCATGTATAGCATTGTGCAGAGATGCCATTGGTACTGGCGCTACTTGCATGTATTTGTAATTAGCACATGCTCAGTAAGTACATATTGAACATTTTATGCTGAAACTCCTGCCCAATTTTTTCAGCTTAAAATGAGTAAAACCGTAACTTTACAACAGCAAGGTTTGCAAGATTACTTAGAGCTTCTTAATCATAATAACAAATAAAATATAAAAATCTGCTTCGCTACGCTCAGCACTGTAGTCCTTCAATTCCAACCCCCCCCCCCCCCCCCCAAAAAACTTTTCAACAAAGTTAGATGCCTATGCACCACCACCCTGTAGGACAGCACAACTTCTGCAGTTACCTCTCAAATGGACCAGTTCCACAGCTGTTCATGGGCTTATTTTGGTTTTCAGAGACAACATTTCACAACATTTCCTACACAGTTCAAGCTTGTACTTCACACAATGCTAACCAATTAAACATGGAGATTTCACTTTTGTTTTCACAATATGGCCATATCACCTTGAATAAGCCTGATCTCGTCTGATCTCTGAAGATAAGCAAGGTTGACCCTGTTTAGTATTTGTATGGGAGACTGCCTGGGAATATCAAGTGCTGGAGACATTTTCTTAAGATTGGAGTGTTACTTCTTCTGGGTTCTTACTCTTAAAGATAACTCCAGTGGAGTACAAAAGAGTCCTACCCGAGGTGTTAGGAAGGAGGTGTACATTTATTTAAACTGAGGCAAGGGATAATACTAGTATTAGTATTATTAGATCATACTTGCCCTTCGCCTTATTTAAAAGTGACCTAGATGTTACCTAAAAGCCTGCTAACTGCTAAGAAAATACTTGTTAAGCAACTGTGGAAATGTATGTACTAAAACATAAATGAAACATGTATTTTCAGTGTTTTTAATGACTATATAAGAATAATGTAGGAACTGCAAGTGCCTGCCATAAAGAAACCAAGGCTTTGCAGTCTGTGTGTTGTTTACTTACAGTAACTTGTTCAAAGTGTCTGGAAACACTTTAGCTTCGTTTCAAATGATAAGGTGTATGCAGTTTGCTCCCATAAAAGGGATTATAAAACTTAGAGTGTGTCTCAGGCAATCAGGTTTCCAGGTAGAGCAGTCACTATCACCTGTTGGATGTGTTGCCTAATAATGCAAATGAGTAAATGGTTAATAACTGTTCCTGTAAATGTGACCTGGCTGTTACCTAACTGCCTGCTAACTGCTGAGAAAATGTGTGCAACTGTGGAAATGCTTTGTAAGCATTAAGCACTTGTTAGACCTTAGCATTTACAAAACACTCCATAATCGGTGTACGGCCTAAATATACAAATAATGAAAAGTTTATTTTTTATACGCTTAGCAAGTGTGTATACTAACTGCTACTATTAATCTGTCATAGTTCCCTCTTATAGGTTCATTGAAATAAAATACATTTTCACTGCTCTCCTTACACTGTTTACTGGTAGTTTTCCTTGTTAAAGTGCTGTGGTTAAGCACTGATAAGTACTCTGCCTCAACAATAAATGTAATTGATACCCAAACATGAATGGTCAATGTTGGTTTAGCATAACATTTTGCAAAACAAAACGAAATCATATGTCTGTGTAAAATTAATATAGTGCATGTAGGATGGAGCGAATGAAACAGAAGAATGATTAGTTCAATATATGCTTGGTAGTTGTTAGTTTAGTTTGTTTTTATTCTCTATTAATTACATTCTATTCATTGAAAAAGGCAAGCAAGAATAAGACCGTTATTTTGATTTTAAGTAAAATAAGGAAAATTATTAAAAACAATTAAGGGAAGTAAGCAGGTTCGTGTTGCTGCAGGGCTATGAACGGGTTTAAGTTCAACAATAACTCTAAATAAAATGTTCTTACTGTTTTTAAGCAGTCATAATAATCTGAAGCAGTGGTATTTCAAAATAACAAAGTAGGTTACAGTGGGTTTTTTCATTGTTCTTTATTGAAATGAATGTTCAGCTGTCATGTTGAAGCTTTTTGTGTACTACTCCTTCAATTAAACCAGTTTAGGAATTTTCTTGCATCGTTTAAGACATTTTATTTGTTTAAATAAAGCTTATTTGTGTATAAAATAATGTACACGATCTGAAGCAAGTGCAAAACTTGCCTCAATAGTTAAAGTAAAGAATATATAAATATTTAAAAACTAGCAAGAAATGACTTGGTTGCAGTAACCACAGTTACATTATTGTTTTAACTAAAATTATTGTATTATTGAAAACTTTGCCCTCTAACTCAATGGATACTATTTAGAAGCAAGCACAAAGGCAAAGACACAATTTCTCAAAGGAATATAACATTTTTTGTTGTGTAAAACAAGAAACAACTCTTAACTGCTCTGTTCTGCAGATGTATAAAGTTAAGATTATTTTATTCAGCCAAAAATATCTTTGCATTTGTTTCAAAATGAAGTTTTTTAAATAGAAAACTAATGCTTCTGACGTGGCAAGTATTTTGAACTGCTATTTATATAAAAAGCTGCATGTATGGCATTGTGCAGAGATGCCATTGGTACTGGCGCTACTTGCATGTATTTGTAATTAGCACATGCTCAGTAAGTACATATTGAACATTTTATGCTGAAACGCCTGCCCATTTTTGTCAGCTTGAAATGGGTAAAACCGTAACTTTACAACAGCAAGGTTTGCAAGATTACTTAGAGCTTCTTAATCATAATAAAAAATAAAATATAAAAATCTGCTTTGCTACGCTCAGCACTGTAGTCCTTCAATTCCCCCCCCCCCCCCCCCCCAAAATACTTTTCTACAAAGTTAGATGCCTATGCACCACCACCCTGTAGGACAGCACAACTTCTGCCGTTACCTCTCAAATGGGCCGGTTCCACAGCTGCTGATGGGCTTATTTTGGTTTTCAGAGACAACATTTCACATTATTTCCTACACAGTTCAAGCTTGTACTTCACACAATGCTAACCAATTAAACATGGAGATTTCACTTTTGTTTTCACAATATGGCCATATCACCTTGAATAAGCCTGATCTCGTCTGATCTCTGAAGATAAGCAAGGTTGACCCTGTTTAGTATTTGTATGGGAGACTGCCTGGGAATATCAAGTGCTGGAGACATTTTCTTAAGATTGGAGTGTTGCTTCTTCTGGGTTCTTACTCTTAAAGATAACTCCAGTGGAGTACAAAAGAGTCCTACCCGAGGTGTTAGGAAGGAGGTGTACAGCAGTGTGGAGTAGTGGTTAGGGCTCTGGACTCTTGACCAGAGGGTTGTGGGTTCAATCCCCAGTGGAGGACACTGCTGTTGTACCCTTGAGCTAGGTACTTTACCTAGATCGCTTCAGTAAAAACCCAACTGTATAAATGGGTAATTGTATGTAAAAATAATATGATATCTGTATAATGTGAAATAATGTGATATCTTGTAACAATTGTAAGTCGCCCTGGATAAGGGCGTCTGCTAATAAATAATAATAATAATATTTAAACTGAGGCACGGGATAATACTAGTATTAGTATTATTAGATCATACTTGCCCTTCACCTTATTTAAAAGTGACCTAGATGTTACCTAAAAGCCTGCTAACTGCTAAGAAAATACTTGTTAAGCAACTGTGGAAATGTATGTACTAAAACATAAATGAAACATGTATTTTCAGTGTTTTTAATGACTATATAAGAATAATGTAGGAACTGCAAGTGCCTGCCATAAAGAAACCAAGGCTTTGCAGTCTGTGTGTTGTTTACTTACAGTAACTTGTTCAAAATGTCTGGAAACACTTTAGCTTAGTTTCAAATGATAAGGTGTATGCAGTTTGCTCCCATAAAAGGGATTATAAAACTTAGGGTGTGTCTCAGGCAATCAGGTTTCCAGGTAGAGCAGTCACTATCACCTGTTGGACGTGTTGCCTAATAATGCAAATGAGGAAATGGTTAATAACTCTTCCTGTAAATGTGACCTGGCTGTTACCTAACTGCCTGCTAACTGCTGAGAAAATGTGTGCAACAGTGGAAATGCTTTGTAAGCATTAAGCACTTGTTAGACCTTAGCATTTACAAAACACTCCATAATCAGTGTACGGCCGAAATATACAAATTATGAAAAGTTTATTTTTTATACGCTTAGCAAATGTGTATACTAACTGCTACTATTAATCTGTCATAGTTCCCTCTTATAGATTCATTGAAATAAAAGACATTTTCACTGCACTCCTTACACTGTTTACTGGTAGTTTTCCTTGTTAAAGTGGTGTGGTTAGGCACTGATAAGTACTCTGCCTCAACAATAAATGTAATTGATACCCAAACATGAGTGGTCAATGTTGGTTTAGCATAACATTTTGCAAACCAAAACGAAATCATATGTCTGTGTAAAATTAATATAGTGCATGTAGGATGGAGCGAATGAAACAGAAGAATGATTCGTTCAATATATGCTTGGTAGTTGTTAGTTTAGTTTATTTTTATTCTCTATTAATGAAAAGGCAAGAGAGAGTAAGACCGTTATTTTGTTTTTATGAAAAATAAGGGAAGTTATTAAAAACAATTAAGGGAAGTTAGCAGGTTCGTGTTGCTGCAGGGCCATGCTGCACTTGTACCCTGATGCAGATGATAATGCACCCATGCACCGTGCCAGAAGCATGACAGAGACTTCAGGCATCTTTCATGGCCACCACAATCCCCAGATCTCAATCCAATTGAAGAGATTTGGTGGTAGCTTGAATGATGCATTCATCACTCCAGCTTGTTGAGTCTATGTATTGCAAATTTTTTTTCAACTCGATACAGGGTGCAGGTCCTAATAACATGTCAGGGTAAAGTAGGTCACAATGATCTACTTTTCATGTTACTGATGGATGTCATTTTAAATTTACATCCGGCCATGCTTATTATTTCTGCTGAAGAAATAAAGACCACAAATACATGTCCAGACCACAGTAGCGCTTCAATGCACGCTGCCCTTACAGCTGTATTTTCAGCTGTAAATCACTTCCAGAGGTGGTCTCATAACATCGTAAAACAAGCCTGCACTGATTGGTCCCAATGTGTGAATGTGAAAGTCAGAAGGAACAGGGGCAGCTCTTCCTCTCTTCATTAGAGGACTAGCTATGGACATGCAACACGTTTACCCTGGGCTGCAGATTCCAAGTCAGGATAAACAGCCTGGAAGACACACAGGTAATTAATGATCCTGGATTTTCTCATTCATATATATATATATACAGATGATAAATGCTTTACACAAGTTAACAGTTTAGTCACAGACAATTTCACATACAGTGGTAGTGACTGTTGGGGTGATAATCAATAATTCTATAATCTCACGCTAAAAGGGGTTCATAATACAAAATACTACATTTATATATTATCGCGATGATTGCCATATTATGTAATAATGTACACAATCAAAGAAACACTATAATGAATGCCTGTTTGATCTGTAGAAACATCAACCTGAATCTATCCCATGTGTGTAATAACCAAAAGAAAATACCTGCAAACTCCACGGGCAAAATTCCACAAGTTCATAATGCTTAAAGTAGCTGTAATATTTGGTTAATTGACTCCAGATTAAGTATTCTCAGGAGCTTGTTATAGGTGTTCATAATGTAAAAATATTCTCACTTGCTTTATCACTAGCCTGTTTACACACACACACACACACACACACACACACACACACATACACCGCATTTGCTCGAAATAGCCAGGTTATTATTTTCTCAGTCTTCTCTTCTCTGGTTGGTTATTTGGATAGGGGCTTCTATTTGACAGTAGGTGCTAACTGACCCCTGTGAAATCATCGATGCAGCACCACTTAAGTTTTGTGTTACAGTTAATTTGTAAAATCAGTAAATCTATAAATTATCCAGTAAGACGTACATTTACCAGCCCATCGGGAGCCGCAGAGGCAGGAGGGACATCGCCCCACCAGCTCTGAGTCTCTTCAGACATATAACAGGTATATCTGTATATTAAAGATTGGATCGATTTCCTTTAACCTGAAAAATACCGAAATACAGTATTTTCTTTTATGTAGACTTTTTTTCTGCTTGATGAAAGAAAATCTCTGTTCTGTACACACCCTCTGAATGCTGTCTGTCAACATCAGCAGCAACACAGTACTCCCAACAAGAATAACAACTAGTCTCTGCTTTGAATGACAAGCTGTAGAAATGCAGACTGCAGACTGATTACTTTGAATACACTTTATGTACACACTGTAAACAAGTTACTGAACAAACAGCATGATCACCACTAAGACACATAGACTACTAGATATTTTTAATTACTAAAACCCTTTTTTTTCATTTTACTTTCGCTAATAAATGTTAGCACCTTCACAATATTCATTCAACTCCTAATTATAAAATAAAAAATCACTAGTACTATTATTCTTAAAAGTTCACAAACCATGTTCGCGTTTATGTAGGAGGTACCTGAACTGAAGTGAAACGCTGTTACACATATTTGGGTACATTTATGTAAATAATATGAATGTATTATTTATTTTTTATGAAGCTTGAGCATTAGTTCTCTTTAAATATTATTATTATTATTATTATTATTATTATTATTATTATTATTATTATTATTATTATTATTATTTATTTATTTATTTATAATACATCTAGCAATATTAAAATATTTTAATACATTACTTTAATCTTGATACATTACTTTAGAACAGATATTAATACAGACATTTGAATCGATCTAAACTTCCCTGCATCCCTTCTTGTAATATTATTATTATTATTATTATTATTATTATTATTATTATTATTATTATTATTATTATTATTATTATTATTATAGTAGTCTGGCTAAGAGGACACCCCTCGGGAAGCAGGCAAAGTGTTCTCTTAGCTCAGAGTTGACCACCGTACACAATATGCCAAACACAATATGAATCAATAAATACAAATGTATTTATTACTTATGTCATGATACACGTGCATCAACATATGAGATGAACAGAATAAATAAAATAAAAGCAATAGATAAGTGTATGTTAATAAACTATAATAACAAGCTTAAAAACTATAATAACATTAATAAACTAACTTAAACTCACTTAATACATGTAATAATAATAATAATAATAATAATAATAATAATAATAATAATAATAATAATATCGCAAGTTCAGAAAGATTTGTCAAATGTATATAATAATAATAATAATAATAATAATAATAATAATAATAACAATAATAATGTTTTGTCCCCTAATATAACCTAAGGAGGTATAACTGCAGTGTACACAAATGAAGTTATTTTTTATTGTATTTATTTGGATGAATTTTGCATGTACTTGCAAACTGAGGAAATACAGTAAATGAAACCCCCCTTTTTCTGCCATTGAACAGTGAATTGTATTTTCAATTAGTGATACATGATTAAAGTTAATTATTTGACAAAGTTTTCATTTTTTTGGATGTATGCAAAATGTTTAAATTATTTAAAAAAATAAATAAAAAATAACTGTTTTTAAAGTGAAATTATATATGTATATTCAAATTATTCCACACCTTCAAATAATTCACTTGAAATCAGACCACAAATCTCAACACATATCAATTATTGCAATTTATTTGTATTGCCAAAAAAAGACTCTTGTGTTAACTAGGCCTACAAGAATACAATCGTTTTTGACACATATACAGTATTTTTCAATATTAATAAAATGCACATGTAGGACTAGAACCCCATGAAAGTAATAAAATATAATTGACAATTAAAATGACTTCAAGTCAAGTACACATCAAAAAAGGGTTTGTTTGAGACACTCAAATATGAGTTTTGTACCACTTTAGAAATACACGCGCCAAACATTATAATCCTCTGGCAAGCAGCCAGCCTTAAAGAGAAAAAGGTTATTATCACATTTTGACCAGGTTCTCACATTCTGCACCAGGCAGACATCTGTTGAACATAAACACCCACGGATATCATCAGCAAATAGCATGCTGTGTACACCTGATGTAAACTTAAAGGTTACCATGTACATAAGTGGGACTAACTGCGCAAATTGTGTAGGTAAAATAGTGCCAACTTTAGAGAGTGTTTATTAATTAGTCACTGTTCTTTGATCTGCACTGTACCGCACCTCCTGGAGCCAACTGCCCAGGTAAACCAGGAGCCAAAATCTCACGTTGAGTTTAGTGGTAAACACCTGTAACAAGCTACGAGGCATAGCCAACAAAACCACAAGAGAAAAGCCTTGATGACTTCATCTTATCTTTTGATATAAGTAGCAGGAGTGTGTATATTTCTTGTTTATATTCTTTGTTTAATCTCTGCATAAATATGACTTATAGTGTTACAAAACTGGGCAGACACATGGCAAATTACATTTAATAGAGAACAATCTCAACCATAATTTATCCAGATTACCAAAAAATGAACTCGATTTGTGTTTCTTTTTTTTCTTTTTTTCTTTTAATGTGCCGCTACCAGACCAGGCAAGCGCCATGGCTTCACATGTAACAACAGCTGGAGGGTTTGTTATCGTTACTCACAAGTACCCCCTGAGCAATGCTGGCCAGGCTGCACCAGGAACAGTGGCAAGCCAGCTGCCAGGGCCGCTGCAGACATTTCTACGAGGACAGCCCAAAGCTTTGGGGGTAAGTCAGCAATTATATACACATGGTGTGCAGCGATTTCTTAAGCTTAGAGAGCACAGTACTGGCAGAAATACTGTAGTACTGTATATGGTATGCGATGTAAAGTGTTTCTTCCATGGGTTGTACAGCAGGAAAGCAATATATTGAAATGTTTAAACTGCATATATAGTACAGAAAATGTAATGTTCTCATCTCAGTGAATTCCATCCAGTAAAATGAAAAAAACATGAGTCTCTTTAGACATGTTTTTATTTTTGTTATTTTTTTATTCACCTAAATAACACATGTTCAAAAGTTTTATAAGATGCAGTACTTGAATACTATACTGTATATGTAAAAAAATACAGATCAAACCCTTGTTAACAGCTGTTCAATAACTGAAACAGTGCACAGCAATCCAGTTGGTAGCAGGTAAGTCAAGCACAGGAGATGAATGTGAAACTGATTGGATTATTGATGACACAATGTGTCCCAGTCTGTGTCTCAGGTCTTAAAGAGCTATAAATCTTGAGCCTTTCAATGTCGCTTCAATGTTATAATACAAAAGCTTGAACTGGAATTCAAAGATCATGAATAACACGCAGATAAAATAATCATTCATATTTTAAACGCGGCCAATTCTACTTTTAAAAATCCAATTCCCAGATGCCCCTTTCACCCCAAGCGCGTCACGTCAAAACATCAGCGTCCGGCGCAACACTCCTTCATTAGGATGTCATGGAGGCTTTCACACTGGCCACATGGCATTCATTCAACATTATACAAAACAGATCTATAAATGTATTTCTCTAACCAATCACAGTCCAGCACGCTACCCCTCACATCATCATCATGACAATGAACAGCATCATGAGCACCATTAGAAGTGATGAATGTCCAGCTGGGCAGTTTTCAAAATTTCAAAAATGATAATTCTATAGAGAGAAAAGAAGACTGGTTGAGATCAACACTGAGGTTATAAATCATGTAAAACCATTTTAATCTAGTAAACAGGGTTTCAAACAGTGGCTTATGGTATTTAGCCTGTGAATAAATCATCTTTATATCTACAAATGCATATATATGACGGAAACACTACATTTTAGTGTGGGTGCATTTGTTACAGTAGTCTAGTTAAATAAAAAAAAAACATATTGGCTATGGCTTGAAGCAGTTGTTGCGGCGCACAGCCACAGTTCCAAGTCAGTAGACAGCTCTGCCTTGCACTCACATGGAGCACAGACTGGCAATCAGAACACGCTGAGCCCATTTAGGGACAAGTGCTTGCTTTTCATGCAAGTATACTGGTTTGCATTGATTAAAAAAAAAAGGTTTAATAAATGGAATCCAGAGCTTGCATTAAAATAACATGTACCATCAAAGTTAAGAAACAACAAATTCAAAATGTTGAATTTAATTGCACTACATATATTTAATAATGATAGTGGAACATTGTATCTTTAATAAAAGATGTGGTTACACTGTAAGTAGACTTGTATTCTATTAGGGGGCGCTACAGAACACTAATGTGCAGTCGACTGTGTAAATATGTATATGTATAGTACTCTCCTCAAGTAGACGGACAGACACTGTCTGGACTGACAGACTCTCAATAGTTGGTATTTCTTCTTTTTTTAATGTTTGGACCAACCATGTCAAGTTGCTCAGCAAACCTGTCTCTGCTCATTCTGAAAAATGTAAAAAAATAAAAATATCACTGTCCAGATCCAGCTCCTGCACAGGCCCATGCTATTCACCCAGCATTTTCAATGTTATAAACCCCAAATCCACAAAGACAACATCTTTTACGACACCGCTGTCCCACATATAACAATGATATGTCTTCATCGCTGCCTCCTTCTTGATCTCTTGTGCTTCACAGATTTACCTTCTCTTTGCAGTCCAACGATTTTAAAGCATTTGCCAGACGCTGACGCTTTGACACTTAGTGTGAAATGTCCTTTACTCTCAAGTTGCAAGGACACAGAAACAGGGCAGACTTACCAACACAATTCTAGCTGAGTCTGTAAAATCTTGGAAACAAGTGCTTTTCATAGTCTGAGTGGACCCTAGAGTATAGATCCTACATCCTACAGCTCTAATACAATCTAAATCAACATTTGAATTCATCGTTTATCTCTACGATTTATACAACAATGTGTAATACCAATGAAATGTTTTATTTATTCGCAAAATGTGTGAAATGTTAAAATTCCTGAGTATTCTTATCCTGAAATCTGCTTTTGTTTTGTAAGGTTGTGCAAATAATAATTGGGATTGTGAGTCTGCTGTTTGGTCCTGTCCTGGTGAATCCGTACACATTTGCAGGAGCCATTGGATTACCTTTCTGGACTGGTGTATGGGTAAGGAAAATAAGTAATACCTTCGTTTCTTCATGGATTTTACCCCAGATTTTCATCACAATTTGAAATGTCCAATTCAAATGTTCCAGAGTATGCTCCAAACAGGGCAGAGAGATAAAATAGCCCTTACATCCAGGATCAGGTTCCAGTAGATACCCAATAGGCCACTCTGTACATTTCTAGAAGATTGCTGTCAATTTACTTGAGGTAGGCACGGAATATCTGGGTTACCGTTCCAGAAATGAAAGCTCACATCCTGCATCTTCAGAAGATTCTCAAGATCCAAGGGTAACAGTCTCATGCATGGTGCTCTGCAGGATCTTACCTTGCTAAATATATTGTTTGTCTTTCATGCAGCCTGTTTTTAGGGGAGCTGAAGAAGAACAGTTGTGCACACACATTTAGCAAGTAACAGTGTTTCCATAAAAATATTTTTCATTGATATAGATTTTTTTAAACCTTAAAGATGGAAACCCAGTTAGTGGTACTTTTCCACTTTAACCAAAATGTACAACAAAAATGTCAATATAATGCAGATAAACTTGTCTAATCATGTGGCCTGGTTTTCCACTGTGGCAAATTGCTCACGTACCTCATTTACTATGGCACTGGCAGTTTGCATTTTGGCCACATTGGAAAATATAGGCCAAGGACTTACTCAGTTATGCAGAAGTAGCAAATATTTTGTTCTGTTCTACTTGGCTTCTTCAACAACAGCCTAGAACAGTTTCACAAATATCACATTCATAATTATTCAAAAAAAATCAACAAATAATTCCAGAGTTAAAGTGTGTGGAAAGGCTCCTGCTGTGGTATGTGGTATTTTTAATAAATACATGTGTGTTCACTTTATATTTTATAATTTCACTAGTTAATTCATTTTGGTAATGTTTACATGTTCATATTGACATTTTAGTGTTGGCTTGTTTAGTTGGTAAGATACTATTGCACTGGAGGGTAAAGGGGCTGCACTGCAGTGTTGATCCTAATTGACTCACTGATCTGTTTGATAGTTCACAATTGTCTTAGTGGTTGTCTTATTTAAACAGGCTTGGCCCAATCACTCCAGGGTAAAGAGGGGAGGGCACAGGCTGAAGTGAGGCGAGGCGAGGCGTAGGCTCTGTGGATTTGACCCAGATGGTCTCTTGTCTATTTGGACTGAGAGTTCTGCCATGTTGTATTTATTTTTCTAACTACTTTAGTGTATATATTTCAATCTCAGCCATTTCAATTAAATCTATACTTCGGGATATATTTGAGGTTAAATTAGAGAGACTGTATATTGTAGGGAATCGTATTTTATAACCTACGATTCAAGTTCAAACAATGATTAAGAGTTTAATATACTGTAGTTCCCTTTATGGTTACACACATATTAGTAACATTATCATTAGCAACTAGCCATTACAGAAGTCGGGTATTGATCAGTTTGGCCTTTCCCTCGGGGGGCACTGGCACACACCTTCCAAGTGAACAGGATGGACTTGAGATGCGTCTCAAATAGACAGCTGCTCTGCTGGTATTTATACCCAGCTATCCCAGAGCCTACCTGAGTTTTAACTCATTTGCTGTCTTCCTAATTCTAGCGGACATCAGTAGTCTGGCAAGCCACTTGCTTCTCTGTTCTGCTAAATGTGTTCTTCTAGTTATCTGGAAATGTCCCAACAACAAGGTATAACTGTCGTTGCCTTAGCAACCTATTTTTGTCAGCGTCTGTTCAGCTAAGACTGGTTTCCTGTTCAGAGTAGAGTTGTTTGCTGAGCAGACCTTATTAGCAGACCTGTTGCTGAGCATTATCATTGCTATCCTTACATAGATTTGAACTACAAACATGTTTCTCTCTATAAATGGCACCATCTGATACTTTTCAAAAGGTATTTCCCTACAATATTAAGTGTCTATTTAAGTGATGTTGCTTGTCGATGTTTTTATTAAACAAATGTTTTACATAAGAACATAAGAAAGTTTACAAACGAGAGGAGGCCATTCAGCCCATCTTGCTTGTTTGGTTGTTAGTAGCTTATTGATCCCAGAATCTCATCAAGCAGCTTCTTGAAGGATCCCAGGGTGTCAGCTTCAACATCCTTACTGGGGAGTTGGTTCCAGACCCTCACAATTCTCTGTAAAAAAGTGCCTCCTATTTTCTGTTCTGAATGCCTGTGGCGGAGTGTCCCGCCCCTATTATTATTTGTATTATTGTTTGCGGCGCGGATAAAAGCGCAGCGTCTTTTATTATTATATTTAAAAACCCCGTGAGGATGCATGACTGATCAGCTACTGATTATTTAAGTAGCTGACAGTCATGCATCCTTACCAAACGCGTGCAGACTCTGGCCGAGAGGTAATAAGATAATTAACAACTAGTTAACCCCTCGGCCAGAGTATAAGAAGCAGCAGCTGTCCGTTCTGCAGGGTTGGAGTGTACAGAGGAGAGTACGGGGAGCGGAGAGAAAGAACGACATTTAAAAACAATTGCTAAAACGTGCTGGAGTATCCAGCACGACACTTACTTGTTTGTTTGTTTATTCGTTTGGCCCTCGTGCCCTTTGGTTTCTGTTTTGTTGTTTTTGTTTAAATCTTTTGTTTTGTTTGTTTGTTAATAAATCCACGCTGAATGCAGTTGCATTCAGCTTCACCCGGCTATCCACTGTTTTGGTTTCAATTACTTCCTGGTCCGTGACGTCACCACACCTCACCACTGCGAGCCATCCTGTCACAATGCCCCTTTATCTAGTCTCCATTTGTGACCCCTGGACCCCTTGTTTCTTTTTTCAGGTCGAAAAAGTTCCCTGGGTCGACATTTTCTATACCTTTTAGAATTTTGAATGCTTGATTCATATCGCCGAGTAGTCTTCTTTGCATACGACATGCTTTTTAAACCCGGGATAATTCTGGTCGCTCTTCTTTGCACTCTTTCTAGAGCAGCAATATCCTTTTTGTAACGAGGTGACCAGAACTGAACACAATATTCTAGATGAGGTCTTACTAATGCATTGTGGAGTTTTAACATTACTTGATTTAAATTCAACACTTTTCACAATATTTCCGAGCATCTTGTTGGCCTTTTTTATAGCTTCCCCACATTATCTAGATGAAGACATTTCTGAGACAACATAAACTCTTAGGTGTTTTTCATAGATTCCTTCTTCAATTTCAGTATCTCCCATATGATATTTATAATACACATTTTTATTGCATGTGTGCAGTACCTTACACTTTTCTCTATTAAATGTAATTTGCCATGTGTCTGACCAGTTCTGTAGAGTTGCTTATAGTTTATCTGAACAGTGCCAGATATCTGAACAGCACAATGTTACTGAGCGCCAGTCAAGCTGACAGACTATGATTGGTTGACTCTGCAGGTACAGGATTGGTTGCTTTGGTAAGTGCAAAGAATTGATTGACTGGTTTTGCTCAATAATAAAATATATTTGGACCAATTGTCTCTGTTTAGTATTTTCTGTCCAATAGATATGTACTGAGCTTTCATTAAGGCAAGTCAAAATGATAAAGCTGGCACTTGCGCGGATTGATTTTGTTTGATTCACAGTAGATACCGTGACATTCCAGAGGGCATCTACTGTCTGATAGAAGCCAGCTAGAGCTGGAAGCTGATTGGCTGATGGTACTAAAGTGTTTTCTAATATTTGCTTCAGAACTGCTATTTATAATCTATATCCTATTTATATTCAATGCTTAAATGTGATGTATGTTTATTGCATTACAGGTTGTTTATTAAGTCTTACCAATTAAGAGAATAGATTCAAGTATTTCAGTTCTATTAATTATATGGAATACACATTTCCATGCTTAAAGCCTTAAATACATGTATTAGTATGTGTAGAGTTATTTATTGGTGTCTTCACTAAGGTAGTTCTTTTACATGCTTTGAGAACTATTATTATTGTATAAGTGTGTCTGTGAACTTGGCCTCTCCCATGAGCTTTAACTAATTTGATTGTTTCTTTCAGTGCTGTATTGACTGTGTCCTGCCTGTTGGAAGTCCCAGACTACCGGATCTAGATTTTTATAACTGCAATTAATCTGATTGTATGCTGTATTGATTATTGAGTGCTAGACATTTAAGATTTAAACCTAGCCCTTTGCAGTCCATTTATTAAGTGCGTGTCAGGCGCGTCAGGTCCAATTTATTTTCACACACTCAGTTAATTTTAGACGCACTGTTTAAAAGTATTTTTTCCACAGTCAAACGGGTTTAAAAGGCCCTGTATATCAACAAAGCACTCACTAGGCATCTCCAGCCCCGCCCCACCCTTTCGTTCGCTACAGCTTTCACATATGCTAAGAAATAAATAATAATAATAATAATAGTCGTACATACCGATCAATCATCGCCTGATCACTCGTTTTATCACCAAATGCCTCAATAATGTGATCCAAATCATTATTTTATTAGTATAACATCTCAAAAAAGCTCTGCAAATGTTTGTGATGTTCTCTGAGCGCTGATGCAGTTACAGCCAGCTTGTTTCCTTATGACCGCCGTTATCTGATGCCAGGGGCAAGTACGACTATTCATGAGATATGCCCTTTTTATTTTTTTCAGCTTGTCTCGGCTCCTGTCACTCCCACTCCCACTTGGCCATTGAATGTTTTTTTTTGACATTTTCCGTAGAAAAAACGACTAGAAACCTGTTTTTTGTGTCTTTTTGATGATGTCAGACAGGGTCCGACATTGGACCGGATAGGAATAATTGCAATGTCGGACCAGGTCCGACATAGGACCGCAAAGGGCTTAGATTTTTTTTTTTTTTTAATAACTGTCAGTAAATGACTAATTGGCTGTATAATAGAACATCTTGAATTGTGTGATTTTATTATTCTTTGTTGACCAAACCAACCACCATCATCTATTGCAAATATTATTATTATTATTATTTATTTCTTAGCAGACGCCCTTATCCAGGGCGACTTACAATTGTTACAAGATATCACATTATTTTTACATACAATTACCCATTTTACAGTTGGGTTTTTACTGGAGCAATCTAGGTAAAGTACCTTGCTCAAGGGTACAACAGCAGTGTCCCCACTGGGGATTGAACCCACAACCCTCCGGTCAAGAGTCCAGAGCCCTAACCACTACTCCACACTGCTGCCCAAATAACCTGGTATTAAACATTTTGGAGTAAAGTTCAAATCTATAAATAATATTCTGGGTGTGGGCCCTTCCCAATGCTGTAGTCGGCTACTGGCTTGTTCTGCTAATTTGGGTCATTATTAATCTCGCACTAATCATGGCTTACAATGGAAATCTTGTATCTCTTACAGTATATTGTCTCTGGATCACTGGCTGTTGCAGCTGAGAATACCACCAGAAGAGATCTGGTCAGTAAATTGATATACAAATAGAAATACCTGCAATCTGTAACAAACACTTTTTGTGTAACTGAACTAGAAATGGGTTTTAATGGAAACCCATTTTTTCTGTATGTACACAGCATTTGCCGAATTTTATATATGCAGAACCGTTTATTTTCTTCGACATTTCAGTGAAAGCATAGACATAATTACTGTCGCAAATAAGATGGATGAGAAGAGACTTTAGTAGTGTGACATGAAAATAGTGGTAAGGAATAATATTATTTTTGTTAGTGATGGGACAAATTTCCAGATATTCTAACAAACATTGCTCCATCTCTATTTGAAGGCAATAATCCATGTCTGTGTCCACCATAAATTACATAGCTGATAGATATTAGAAAGACAGATCTCAAATTAAAACTGTTCATTACTGTTCATACATACCTCTGCTTAACTTGCCAGCACTTGGACAGCACACTGTCATCTTTGTAAACACTCATATGTGCAGCTGTCCGCATAACTTTCACATGTCATTGTACAGTGTGTCAGTCGAGGTGAAGTGTTGCTTACAACTTTAGGAAGTCTGCATTGGCACCTTAATACAAATGAAAGGGTACATTTATGCAAATAGTTAAAAAGGAGAAAAGATACCTGTAACAATAGCCAACGACTTCTGGCACCCAGAATGCAGCGTTCTTCTAGAATTGTGATGTCATCATATCGTTATCTTACTATAATTTTCTAGATTTTGGAAACATGGCTGACTAAGTTATCGTACTTGTCTTACTATAATTATAGTAGCTATGACCTTTCTTTGACAAAGTAATTGATTTGGAATAAAGAATTATAGATCTTTTACCAGAAAAATGTTATTTTACTTAAAGCTGTACAAGTTTGACAAAGAGTTGTATTCATATTCCAGTGAATTGCTATTGATACTGCTGATCTCATTGCTGATGAGGGTTAATTAACCACATGAAACACATTAACAGCACACATGCAATTAGTAGTAATGGAAACGTTTAACAAATAATGACATGTAACCATCCTCTGAGACCAGTAGAACGAGCCAGTTCCACCTGGTAACCTGGATGGACACTACAGACGTGCTCAAATTTGTTGGTACTCTTACAGCTCATTGAAATAATGCTTCATTCCTCCTGAAAAGTGATGAAATTAAAAGCTATTGTATCATGTATACTTGCATGCCTTTGGTATGTCATAGAATAAAGCAAAGAAGCTGTGAGAAGAGATGAATTATTGCTTATTCTACAAAGATATTCTAAAATGGCCTGGACACATTTGTTGGTACCCCTTAGAAAAGATAATAAATAATTGGATTATAGTGATATTTCAAACTAATTAGTTTCTTTAATTAGTATCACACATGTCTCCAATCTTGTAATCAGTCATTCAGCCTATTTAAATGGAGAAAAGTAGTCACTGTGCTGTTTGGTATCATTGTGTGCACCACACTGAACATGGACCAGAGAAAGCAAAGGAGGGAGTTGTCTGAGGAGATCAGAAAGAAAATAATAGATAAGCATGGTAAAGGTAAAGGCTACAAGACCATCTCCAAGCAGCTTGATGTTCCTGTGACAACAGTTGCAAATATTATTAAGAATTTAAAGGTCCATGGAACTGTAGCCAACCTCCCTGGGTGCGGCCGCAAGAGGAAAATCGACCCCAGAGTGAACAGAAGGATTGCGAATGGTAGAAAAAGAACCAAGGATAACTGCCAAAGAGATACAAGCTGAACTCCAAGGTGAAGGTACGTCAGTTTCTGATCGCACCATCCGTCGCTTTTTGAGCGAAAGTGGGCTCCATGGAAGAAGACCCAGGAGGACTCCACTTTTGACAGAAAAACATAAAAAGCCAGACTGGAATTTGCTAAAATGCATATTGACAAGCCACAATCCTTCTGGGAGAATGTCCTTTGGACAGATGAGTCAAAACTGGAGCTTTTTGGCAAGTCACATCAGCTCTATGTTCACAGACGAAAAAATGAAGCTTTCAAAGAAAAGAACACCATACCTACAGTGAAACATGGAGGAGGCTCGGTTATGTTTTGGGGCTGCTTTGCTGCGCCTGGCACAGGGTGCCTTGAATCTGTGCAGGGCACAATGAAATCTCAAGACTATCAAGGCATTCTGGAGCGAAACGTACTGCCCAGTGTCAGAAAGCTCTGTCTCAGTTGCAGGTCATGGGTCCTCCAACAGGATAATGACCCAAAACACACAGCTAAAAGCACCCAAGAATGGATAAGAACAAAACATTGGACTATTCTGAAGTGGCCTTCTATGAGTCCTGATCTGAATCCTATCGAACATCTATGGAAAGAGCTGAAACTTGCAGTCTGGAGAAGGCACTCATCAAACCTGAGACAGCTGGAGCAGTTTGCTTAGGAAGAGTGGGCCAAACTACCTGTTAACAGGTGCAGAAGTCTCATTGAGAGCTACAGAAAACGTTTGATTGCAGTGATTGCCTCTAAAGGTTGTGCAACAAAATATTAGGTTAGCGGTCCCATCATTTTTGTCCATGCCATTTTCATTTGTTTTATTATTTACAATATTATGTTGAATAAAAAATCAAAAGCAAAGTCTGATTTCTATTAAATATGGAATAAACAATGGTGGATGCCAATTACTTTTGTCAGTTTCAAGTTAATTCAGAGAAAATTGTGCATTCTTTGTTTTTTGTGGAGGGGTACCAACAAATTTGAGCATGTCTGTATTAGGTAAGTACAATGAGAACTAGTGTAATATCATTCTCACGTCATGTTTAATCCCATGTCACAATAAAAAAAGGACAAGGGTCAAGTAGATTCTTTTTCAGTGTGCTTGTTGTAATTTATCACTTATATGTGATCATATAAGAGGTAACGTAGACCTAGTTCTGAATGTATTGATCTGATTATGAATAAAACTTGTATTTGTAATGTTGTTGTTTTATTTCACTTACAGATGAAGGCATGTTTAGGAATGAACATTGTCAGTTCTATTTTTGCTGGAGTTGGATTTATTATCTATTCAGTAAACCTGTCCACAGTAACTTCAGGTCATTATTACCCCCATAGTTCGACAATCCAAGTAAGTGTTTGCACCGCCTGCAATCTTCAACCTCTCTTCTTTTATCATTTAATTTTTTTCCTTTTTATTACCTCCTTTTCAACTCTTGTCTCATTCAGGTGCTTCTCTTTCACTGTTTCGCTGTCACTCCCTCACATACAGCACCAGAACTTCTGTTTTTGTCAGATTTTTACCAGTTTATTTTCTATATAATTTCTACATATTTAAAGAATAAGTAGCGGGGTTCCGATACATATAGTGTCACACGTCCCCACATGTTGCTACAACTGTTTAAATAACGTACCTGGAAATGATCTTTTCATTGCTAACATCCTGACAGCTGTTTACACTTATAACGTCAAAGCGCTTTTCAAAACTGCCACTCTAGTTCACAGTAAGGATTGTTGTTCAGAGGTAACAAAGCAATAACGATCCATGATGTGGTATAGAACAGAAAAGCCAGAGCACTTGTTTTTATGTTTGTTTGTTTTTTTTCATCACTCTTCCTGCAGTGATTTAGAGGACAGTTCTCAAACTCCAGTGCACTTCAGCAGACATTTTGAAAAGAGCTTTGAAACAGACTTTAAAGTGTAAAACATTGTCAGGATGTTAACAATGAAAAGAACATTTACAGGTATGTTATTTAAACAGTTTTAGCAACATGTGGGGATGTAATGCTGTATCTTTAGGAACCCTGCTAGTTACTCTTTAAAATTGAGTTTTATAGTTAATAATAGTGATAATTATTGTAGTTAAAATCCCATTGTATTATTATAACTGCCTTGTATGTAATATTTAATATTATCTATAATCTTACTATACTAGGATGCATAGGACGGACGTAACACCCCTTACATGCAGTCGAATCTGTAACTATTGCTTAAAGTTAAGATCATTGTTGAGAAAGGACTACTCCACAAAGTCCTGCATCAGATCTCCGGATTCACCATCTTATAATGGACCCCAGCATCCAGTATTCAATATATCCATAATAGGCTTCATTCTTGTTATAATGTGCTGTCTAGACAATGGCTTTTGAATGAACTGATTTGTGTTTTACAGCATGTAGGCATTCTGGCAGTTCTTCTGGTGCTGAACATTTTGGAGATGTGCATCGCTATCACTACATCAGCCTTCGGATGCAAATCTGAATGCAGTTACATTGACATGGTAAATGTGTATCATATTCTACATAAACATGCACCATCATCCTATTCACACTACCTGAACAATGGGTGAATAATCATGCTGTTGTGTGTTTTCTTTAAGTGTAATGTAACAAACTTAATAATATGGCTCTGCTGTTCATTTCTATGTAAGAGCCTGGGGTTTGGCTAGGATAAAGGGCAATTGAAAATATTTACACACCTATGGAAAAAAGTAGAAAGCAGGGATTGTGTATGATTATAGATGAGAATGACAGAGAGAGAAACTCTTCTAAGTTTAGTAATGTGCATTTCATTGTCTTTTTCAGCCGGAGGTTGCTTTTCAACAGCCATGAATCCAGTGACCTGGGTGCAGATTTGCTCAATCGAACTATAAGAAGCATGCAGTCAAGAAGACAACTGTCCCTCCGCCTCCTCTAGCAAAGCTTAGCCAGCGCTAAAGACTTCATTTCTGCAAGGTGTTATTATCAGAACAAGTTAAACAACAATGAAATCCTCCCATGTGTAAACTGTCGGGGAATTTGTATTGATACAAAAATGAAATCGTGTTCATTTGCTTTGGATCATTTGCTTGTTTTGCTTATATTTTCAATAAGATCATTTGTATTTAAAAGCTGAAATGTTTCACATGTTCAGTTATGATATTGGTTTTATATTTTAATGTTTTCAGTAACAATAATGAAAAAGAAACATGGTAGGCAAATGGTATATGGAAGTGATACATTGAGATATGTTTTGGTGTTTATTGCTTTGCTTAATAAAAAAAATAAAAAAAATATCTTAGAATTTCCATCTATCATCCCAGGCAAACACTTTTAGTCTAGTTCTATTTGTATCTAAAGGTAATTTATATCTTTTTACCTGTTAAACCTGGGGTGGAATAGCCCTCCAGGACCGTGATTGGACCCCTGCTCTAACACTAGGGCACAATGTGCATGCACCTCATTTTGATGAGCAAACTGCCTTTGCCCTGTAATGCAATTGTGGTGACATGCTTTGCCCCATCCTTAACTGTCTGCGTTGGTGCCAGTAGTCGGCATAACTCTCAGGGTGTGGCCTCATTTGCATGATGTCTTTGAGTGATTTCGATGACAGACTTGAGTAACTGAATATCAAACTAACCAGGTAAGGGGAAGTTTATCTGAAACACAGGGGCAGCTGATGCCATTACAAATTCTAGCTAAAAAAGGGTGCTCTCAACATTACAGGATGAGGTAATGCTTATTGGATTGATTATTGTTGACACCTGCTGGTAGTTTGATAATTGTGAGCCCTATCAATGGGACAGGTTTTACCCAGCTGGGGAGGGGGAGGAGATTGTTGGAAATCAAAAGAGAAGGGAACTCTGTGAAGTTGGGATGTTTTATTGCCCTACAGATCTGGAAGTAAATAAATAATGGAAGATCTGGTAAGAGCTCTGATGCAAGCTTCAGCTGCCACCAGATGTAACGTGGTGATTCTGTGGTGCAGTATGCTGGTGCAATAAACACAGACTGGCAACTTCAGATAGGGTGTAACGACACTCACGATGCCCTTTATTTTAAATAAAGAAAACACAAACAGAAGAAAACAAACAAAAACCTGTCTTCATAAGAAGATGCTAACTATACTTTATAGGCCGGAGGTACCCTACTTACCACCTGGGACAGCTAAGCTGTTAACCCAGTGCAGTTAAACAAGCAACAAAAAAAACACCCAACTTCACAGAGTTCCCTTCTCTTTTGATTTCCAACAAACTCACTCCTCACAGTACCACACCCAGTCTTCCCTTCCCCCCAGCTGGGTAAAACCTGTCCCATTGATAGGGCTCACAATTATCAAACTACCAGCAGGTGTCAACAATAATCAATCCAATAAGCATTACCTCATCCTGTAATGTTGAGAGCACCCTCTAGTGGCTCTGATAATGCTACACAGGGAAAAGATACTTTGACAGGCGCTGGCTCACATAATGACCCTGTATGACCTTATTACAATATATATATTTCACAGGGCAGGAGCCAGAGCTGAGATAGGAAGGGAATGTTTTTGCAACTTAGGATTGGAGGCTTGGCTTCTGGAACAGGAGAGAGAGAAAAGGACGGGCCAGACTCCAACCGAGAGAGCCTTCCTTATGGAGTTGAGGCTAGCCCTATCCGCCTCCGGGCCCCTGAAAATACAGTCCTCTGACTTCTCAGAGAGTCGTTACAGGCAGAGCCTCAGGACTGGCTCCCAGTTACCAGCCGGGTTCGACTCTCAGACGATGGAACGGCTCATATGAAGCCTTGATGTAAGGAAGATATGAGAATCTGAAACACACAAATAATTGATAGTTATGGGACTCAAGCACTAAGAGTATGAGGTCCACGTCCCAGGAGGATAACTGAGGAAGTAAGACAGAGCCTTCTTTCTTGAGGCAAGATGTAATAATTCCATTCACCTATTAACAGAGAGCAAGATTTCAAGCAGTTAAACAAGGTTCACATGAATGAGGTCATGTATTAAACTGCAAATGCAACAACACTGCTACCCAGCAATAAAGTGGAGATACACATTCAAAGACACAGTAAAACTGTCCATAAAAACAATACCACTGGACAAAAGTACAAATACCCACACACCACACACACACACACACACACACACACACACACACACACAATGTCCGTGCAGGGGAGGGAACACAGAGAGAGCGAGAGAGAAACCAACATCGCAATATAGCCTATTCCGTGCACTTCTTAAATTCCAATCGACTACCAAATAGGCTAAAAACACTCGGGTCGTTCGCACTCATTATTCAACACCGGAATACAATCAGCCCAATACTTACTGGTCCATTTCCGTCTCTCTCACGCGTTCCCACTCCTGCTCAGACATACAAACCTCAGGATGGCCATCCCGTTTGTAAAAACATGTGCTATTTATATTCAGGTGCGTAAATTGATCAAATAACTTTTTCCAACAAAACATATTCTAGCGTTATTTTAAGACGACTGTGAACGAGCCAGTAATCAATAAAATAGCAGTATATCCAAACATTTTAATAAATCAATTACCGGTATGTAAGATTTATGAGTTTGATTAATAACTTGATTTATTTAATATTGAAACATACATCAAAGAACTCCAATATTTTAAATGTTAATAGCTACTTGGTGACAAACGTATTCATCTTAGGCATCAATTTAATTTTTTAATAAAAGTTATTACAAAAGTTAGTATGAAAACGTTACTACAAAAGGAAAAACCCATTCCAGCACCTCAAAGCTGAGCCCACGGTACAAATGCATTCAAACTCCTGCAGCTGCCTTTTTTGTTCTTTATACTTTGCAAAACGTATTCTTTGGTAGCGGATTCGTCATATTGTAATTTTATTAATACTGAACACACTTTTTACATCTGCCAGCAGAGCGATCACATGACCTTAACACCGCCCTATTGTCAGAGCTCTCGCTCTACATCCCGCCTACAGGTAGGCAATCTGTTAGCTCTGATGTGTGAATTTCTGCTTTGATTGACAGTCCGCCAATACTCCCTTGCTACACTTTATTTTTCTACAATTACAGCTGCCGCCAACGCCCGCTTCTCGCTATTAATAGAAAAAAACACATAGAATGTCATTGCTCCCGCGGACCACAGTGTGGGAACCCCTGGGACCTACAACATTTGTTCAGTAATTAAGGGATCCAGGATATACCAGGAGAACATGCCCTACATCATGGCGATGCCAGATCCAATGAATGGGGGAAGACAGCTGCTAATAAAACCTGGCCAAGCACTGTCTGCTGCAGGTGACGTTCAGTCAGCATCTTCAGCAAGATCACACTCCTTCTACTGTCCAATTACAAGCAACTTTCCCAGAAGCATTATTATTAATAATAATAATAATAATAATAATAATAATAATAATAATAATAATAATAATAATAACTGCTCAATATCTGGAAATATTCAAATCCATTACCAAGGAAAATACAATAATAATAATAATAATAATAATAATAATAATAATCGTGACAGAACGAAGTAAAGGCGGAGTCGAGTATCTTGGTCATAGATAAATAATTTATTTGGACAAAACCCAGATTTCTTTTCCCAGATTTATTTTTTCAGATTTAATTGCTAACCTCAAAGATGTATTTCGGATTTCTCTGTCAGCTAAATGTTGACTGGCCAAGTGTAAAAATCTGATTTAATTTTAATGATTTTTTTCATGGCTTGATTTGTTACATTCCCAGATTAATAAACCAGCTAAATGTTGACTTGCGACTGTAATAAATTTTTTTTTTAAAAATCCAGATTTAATTATCAGCTTCATTTTAGATGTTGCATTTGTGACAAGCGTTTTCAATATTTATAAATTATATCTGAAATCTAAATTCTCTGGGTGTATGCCAACTGTACATTTCATTGAGGTAGGTGAATGGGGTCGCTGTGTTGTGCGTGTGGTAATTGTGACTTGTACTATATAACGTTTGTTTTCTGTTTTTCTTTTAGACTGTGGGCCGACTGTTTGATGTCTTCAACAGCAGAAACATAAGAACATAAGAAAGTTTACAAACGAGAGGAGGCCATTCAGCCCATCTTGCTCGTTTGGTTGTTAGTAGCTTATTGATCCCAGAATCTCATCAAGCAGCTTCTTGAAGGATCCCAGGGTGTAAGCTTCAACAACATTACTGGGGAGTTGGTTCCAGACCCTCACAATTCTCTGTCTAAAAAAGTTCTATTCTGAATGCCCCTTTATCAAATCTCCATTTGTGACCCATTTTTTCAGGTCAAAAAAGTCCCCTGGGTCGACATTGTCTATACCTTTTATATAGCTGTTTCTGTTTCAGTTAATGATTGTGTTTCAACCTACATATTGAATTGATGATCATTAGCACCTGTTTGGTATAATTGTTTAATCATACACCTGACTATATGCCTACAAAATCCCTGACTTTGTGCAAGTGTACCTAGAAGAATTGATGCTGTTTTGAAGGCAAAGGGTGGTCACACCAAATATTGATTTGATGTAGATTTTTCTTCTGTTCACTCACTTTGCATTTTGTTATTTGATAAATATAAACTATTAACATGTCTATTTTTGAAAGCATTCTTACTTTACAGCATTTTTTCACACCTGCCTAAAACTTTTGCACAGTACTGTATATATATATATATATATATATATATATATATATATATATATATATATATATATATGCATGCTTTGGTTGTTCAGATGTTTATGATGTACTCAATTAAACAGAAACTAATTACATCCGACTGTTTCTCCTTTACAGTGTTTTGAATACAGCTGTCAGAAAGATGGCTGCGGGGCTTCTAGGTATGAGTATATCTCCAGTCCTTCTAGTGTTAATGTGGTAGACAGTGCCTTGCTCTCTGTAGGCACAAGGGTCCTTGAGGGTGTAAGTTCACACCGCTAACCTCTTAGGTTACTTACCGTAACCCTGGTTCCCTGAAAGAGAAGACGACCACTAACCGCGAGGTCACATCGGTTGCCCTCACGGGTTCGACTGAAAAAGAGAAATGTCTTCCTTTGGATAGCAGTTTTATCCCCTAGGTGGGCAGGACTGAGTGCATCATCCAAGGAAGGGGTCTACTGGCAGCTCTGGTATAGAGAGTTCAGCAATTACCTACCCAACGGGCAGGCGTATCCCATACGTAATGTCTTTGGTGGTTGTCTTCTCTTTCAGGGAACCAGGGTTACGGTAGGTAACCTAACGTTTTGCAAAGAACAGAAAACACAGCTGCAGGAGTTTGAATGCATTTGTACCGTGGGCTCAGTTTTGAGGTGCTGGAACATTTTTTTTCTTTTGTAGAATCGTTTTCATACTAACTTTTGTAATAACATTCATTTAAAAATTCAATTGATGCCTATGATGAATATGTTTTTTTTCACTAAGTAGCTATTAACATTTAAAATATTGAGTACTTTGATGTATGTTTAAATATTAACTAAATCAAATTATGAATCAAACTGATAAATCTTGTTACATACCTGTAATTGATTTATTAAAATGTTTGGATATACTGCTATTTTATTGATTACTGGCTCGCTCACAGTCGTCTTAAAATAATGCTAGAATATTTTTTGTTGGAAAATAATAATATTAAAAAAAAAAAAAAACATTTTTTGACTGATTCAAATTTCGCTGCAGATGGATTTATTTTTGTAAGTTTTCTTTTGGTTAAGCGGCGCAGCTGCGCTCCGATTTATTTTTTTTTGGAGGGGGGGGGGGGGGGTGTTGCAAGCCCACTGAATGTGATTTTGCAAGTTGTATTTAGTTGTACAGAGTAGTTGTGAAAAAATTAACTTCCGCAAGGCTCTCGTTTCCTTCTGCATTGTGTGCATGACAGTTATCGTATGAGGTGACAGCTGGATGTTTTAGTTACACGGTGTTCGGAAATTAGGATTTAAGAGTTATGTTTTTGTGCACGTTGTACTGGTTTTGCTCAAAAGTGATTCCTGTTCAGGTATTTATGAATGAGAATAATAAGAGACATGCACTTTCTTGTTTGACCAAAAAAAATAGAATTTTCATTTATACAAAAGATACCTAATTTAAAAGTTTGAAAAACGTCTGTTTAGTTTTTGCAATTTATTTTATTCACTATAATTAAAGTGTTTACATTTTTTTTTCACTCAGTGCATATTCTATGTGATTTCCATCTTTCACAATATTTATTCAAATGAATAAATGACAGTTTAGATTAGCTTAATGTACAATGTTACAGGTTTAAACATATACAATGTTTTTAATTTGACATTTTCCCAAGGAGTGCTAACAGTGGGCCTCAGTGCCTAATGCAGCTGAACAGGTGGGCCTCAGGTAAAAAAAAAAAAAGGCTGGGAACCCCTGCAATGAATTGGCTTGTTGTCTTTTGTCTTTAAGGATAACAAATAGGCTCTTGTTGCCTGCAGAAAACCACTGATGCTATGCATGTTGATGTGGCAGAGTGCGGCTTGTGTCCTCCAGTCTGGGGGTTTCTGCTGTTGAAGACATCACACAGTCAACCCACAGTCTAAAAGAAAGACAGAAGACAAACGTTATATACTACAAGTCACAATTACCATACGCACAACACAATGACCCCATTCGCCTACCTCAATGAAATGTACAGTTGGCATACACCTGGAGAATTTAGATTTCAGATATAATTCAACATTTAACTGGCATGTTAATCTGGGAATATAATAAATCAAACCATGAAAAAATACATTAAACTTAAATCAGATTCTTACATTTGGCCAGTCAACATTTAGCTGACAGATAAATCCGAAATAAATCTTTGAGGTTAGCAATTGAATCTGAAAAAAGAAATCTGGGAAAATAAATCTGGGTTTTGTCCAAATAAATTATTTATCTATGACCAAGGTACTCGACTCTTTACTTCATTCTGTCACACTGCGTGCAAAGGGTTGTGAGATAAGGAGAGAGCACATTTCGCAATTTGAAGCTGTCTCTTCTTATCTGTTTCGTTCTTTGCTTGTTTGGTATTTTTTCCATTTCGTAATTTGAGCAGAATGATTTGCTCAAAGACCGAAATAACCTTTAATTTCGTTCTTTGATAATTTGTAAATGCTCAAATTGCGAAATGGTTATTTATATATATATATACAGACGTGCTCAAATTTGTTGGTACCCCTCCACAAAAAACGAAGAATGCACAATTTTCTCTGAAATAACTTGAAACTGACAAAAGTAATTGGCATCCACCATTGTTTATTCCATATTTAACAGAAATCAGACTTTGCTTTTGATTTTTTATTCAACATAATATTGTAAATAATAAAACAAATGAAAATGGCATGGACAAAAATGATGGGACCGCTAACCTAATATTTTGATGCACAACCTTTAGAGGCAATCACTGCAATCAAACATTTTCTGTAGCTCTCAATGAGACTTCTGCACCTGTTAACAGGTAGTTTGGCCCACTCTTCCTGAGCAAACTGCTCCAGCTGTCTCAGGTTTGATGGGTGCCTACTCCAGACTGCAAGTTTCAGCTCTTTCCATAGATGTTCGATAGGATTCAGATCAGGACTCATAGAAGGCCACTTCAGAATAGTCCAATGTTTTGTTCTTATCCATTCTTGGGTGCTTCTAGCTGTGTGTTTTGGGTCATTATCCTGTTGGAGGACCCATGACCTGCGACTGAGACAGAGCTTTCTGACACTGGGCAGTACGTTTCGCTCCAGAATGCCTTGATAGTCTTGAGATTTCATTGTGCCCTGCACAGATTCAAGGCACCCTGTGCCAGGCGCAGCAAAGCAGCCCCAAAACATAACCAAGCCTCCTCCATGTTTCACTGTAGGTATGGTGTTCTTTTCTTTGAAACCTTCATTTTTTCGTCTGTGAACATAGAGCTGATGTGACTTGCCAAAAAGCTCCAGTTTTGACTCATCTGTCCAAAGGACATTCTCCCAGAAGGATTGTGGCTTGTCAATATGCATTTTAGCAAATTCCAGTCTGGCTTTTTTAAGTTTTTCTGTCAAAAGTGGAGTCCTCCTGGGTCTTCTTCCATGGAGCCCACTTTCGCTCAAAAAGCGACGGATGGTGCGATCATAAACTGACGTACCTTCACCTTGGAGTTCAGCTTGTATCTCTTTGGCAGTTATCCTTGGTTCTTTTTCTACCATTCGCACTATCCTTCTGTTCAATCTGGGGTCGATTTTCCTCTTGCGGCCGCGCCCAGGGAGGTTGGCTACAGTTCCATGGACCTTAAACTTCTTAATAATATTTGCAACTGTTGTCACAGGAACATCAAGCTGCTTGGAGATAGTCTTGTAGCCTTTACCTTTACCATGCTTGTCTATTATTTTCTTTCTGATCTCCTCAGACAACTCTCTCCTTTGCTTTCTCTGGTCCATGTTCAGTGTGGTGCACACAATGATACCAAACAGCACAGTGACTACTTTTCTCCATTTAAATAGGCTGAATGACTGATTACAAGATTGGAGACATGTGTGATACTAATTAAAGAAACTAATTAGTTTGAAATATCACTATAATCCAATTATTTATTATCTTTTCTAAGGGGTACCAACAAATGTGTCCAGGCCATTTTAGAATATCTTTGTAGAATAAGCAATAATTCATCTATTTTCACAGCTTCTTTGCTTTATTCTATGACATATGTGGCAAAGTGCCCGCCCCTGTGTGTATTTTGTGTGTTGTGTGCGTGCGTGTGTAAATGTTGGTGTATAGTCATTGGTACACGGGATGTAAACGGGTCTGTGTTTCACGTGTATTTAAAAAGTGTAGATTTGTATTTAGGCACGAGGAGAGCACAAGTCACTTCACGTGCTGGTTAAATGTAATATGTGAGCACGGGGTTGCACAGAATTAATTCACGTGCTGGGATTCAAGTGAATAATTAATTAGTAATTGAATCCCAGCACAACAGTATATATAGATGCACATTTGCACTCAGTCGGGGTTAGGTGTTCGGTGAGTGGAGAATGAGTGTGGAGAAGGAGAAATTAAATAATAAGAAAGAACGTAAATATAAAAGTGAATAACTGTCTCACTCACCGTGTTTCGTTTGTCTGTCTGTGCACTGTCTGTTTACTGTGTAGTCCGTTTTGTTTGTCTTTTTTATTTTGGCGTGTAGTGCCGTGTCCCGTGTTTTTGTGTTTAAAACCTTTTATTTTCTGTTAATTATTAAATGCTGAGCGCGATCACGCGCCCAGCTTATACCAAACCACATCTCTCTGTTTATTCCTTCCTGCTTCTGGTCTGACGCAACCCACTCTGGCCGTCTTTGTGACACGTGGTGTCAGAAGTGGGATAGCCGCGCCTCCAAGCGTCAGACCAGGAGGGGTTTTGTTTAAAAAAAAAATAAATAAAAAAAATATTATGGCAGAAGACGCCATCAAACTGCGGGACTGGGTCCTGGAGAATGCTGGGCTGGAGGCCCAGTCTCTGCCCATAGTGGTCCGGGCCCTGTGGATGATGGACAGTGAGAGATGGGAGGCATATCAGGAGGAACACACCCCAAACACCTTGGAGGAAGGTGTGGAGTTTGTCCTCAGCTACCTGGAGGCAACCATAAAAGGAACAGCAGCCCAGGTAGCAGGCCCACCAGCAGAGGGTGAATGCCTGCTGTCCCCATCTCCACCAGCAGAGGGTGAGTACCTGCTGTCCCCATCTCCACCAGCAGAGGGTGAGTACCTGCTGTCCCCATCTCCACCAGCAGAGGGTGAATGCCTGCTGGTTTTGCCTTCACAGCCCAAGCGGGAGGCAGAGACGGATAAAGAGGTGAAGGACAGGGAGGAGGAGTGCCGCCTAAGGGCCAGGCATCCACGGCGATGTAACAAGCCATCGCCGGGGTGCCTCCTCTGCGACCAGGATCACCTGTTCGCCCACTGTCCCTTCCGCAGTTATGGGGAGGAGCCTGAGCGTCCACAGCCCAAGCGGGAGGAGCCTGAGCGTCCACAGCCCAAGCGGGAGGAGCCTGAGCGTCCACAGCCCAAATGGGAGGAGCCTGAGCGTCCACAGCCCAAATGGGAGGAGCCTGAGCGTCCATAGCCCAAATGGGAGGAGCCTGAGCGTCCACAGCCCAAATGGGAGGAGCCTGAGCGTCCACAGCCCAAGCAGAAGGAGCCTGAACGTCCTACGCCTGAGTGGGAGGAGCCCGAACGTCCTACGCCTGAGTGGGAGGAGCCCGAACGTCCTACGCCTGAGTGGGAGGAGCCCGAACGTCCTACGCCTGAGTGGGAGGAGCCCGAACGTCCTACGCCTGAGTGGGAGGAGCCCGAACGTCCTACGCCTGAGTGGGAGGAGCCCGAACGTCCTACGCCTGAGTGGGAGGAGCCCGAACGTCCTACGCCTGAGTGGGGGGAGCCCGAACGTCCACAGCCCAAGAGGGGGGAGTCGGTGCGTCCACAGCCCAAAAGGGAGGAGTCTGTGCGTCCACAGCCCAAAAGGGAGGAGTCGGTGCGTCCACAGCCCAAAAGGGAGGAGTCGGTGCGTCCACAGCCCAAAGGGAGGCAAGTCGGGGCTTCCACAGCTCTGGGACCCAAGCCACCAGCAGAGGGAAAATGCCTGCTGGTTCAGCCCCAAGAGCCGGAAGGGGAGGAGTTACAGGCCCAACCCCCTGAAAATTTTTGGGGGGGAGAGGGGCAGGAGGCTGGTGTCCCCCAGCAGCCTCTATTCATGCTGCTGAAGGCAGCACGGCGCGCACCAGCCCAGCCGCCACAGCGGAGGGAGCCAGCGCCGCCAGGAGCAGAGGAGCTGCCTCTGCCTCCGCCACCTCCACCGCTTCCTCCACTAGGGGCAGAGGAGCAGGAGCTGCCTCTGCCTCCACCACCACCAGGAGCAGAGGAGCTGGAGCTGCCTCTGTTTCCGCCACCGCCCGGAGCAGAGGAGCAGGAGCTGCCTCTGCTGCCCGTACCTCCACAGGGAGTACGGTGGCCGGAGCCCCAGAAA
Organism: Acipenser ruthenus; assembly: GCF_902713425.1. Taxonomy (NCBI): domain Eukaryota; kingdom Metazoa; phylum Chordata; class Actinopteri; order Acipenseriformes; family Acipenseridae; genus Acipenser; species Acipenser ruthenus. The sequence continues at coordinate 2,865,112 of NC_081238.1, forward strand.
GGGGAGCTGCCGGCCACGAAGAAGGGGGACGAGGTCTGGAGACCACTTTCCCCAGCAGCAGTTTCGCTGCAGGAGTTCTTGTGGCCGGAGCCCCACAGGAGGGAGCTGCCGGCTACGAAGAAGGGGGAGGTTGGGGGACCACCTGCCCCCGCAGCTTTTTCGCTGCAGGACTGGACCGGCATGCTGTCAGCCGTGCCACTACCGGCAGGGGTGCTGACAGCAGTGCCAGCATTGGGCCCACTGAAGCCTCCCTTCCCAGCCCGAGACTTTGGCCTGGACTGCTGGGTATTTAAGGGGGGAGGTGGCCGTTGAGGCCATGTGTGCTTTGCACAGGGGGGGGTATATGTGGCAAAGTGCCCGCCCCTGTGTGTATTTTGTGTGTTGTGTGCGTGCGTGTGTAAATGTTGGTGTATAGTCATTGGTACACGGGATGTAAACGGGTCTGTGTTTCACGTGTATTTAAAAAGTGTAGATTTGTATTTAGGCACGAGGAGAGCACAAGTCACTTCACGTGCTGGTTAAATGTAATATGTGAGCACGGGGTTGCACAGAATTAATTCACGTGCTGGGATTCAAGTGAATAATTAATTAGTAATTGAATCCCAGCACAACAGTATATATAGATGCACATTTGCACTCAGTCGGGGTTAGGTGTTCGGTGAGTGGAGAACGAGTGTGGAGAAGGAGAAATTAAATAATAAGAAAGAACGTAAATATAAAAGTGAATAACTGTCTCACTCACCGTGTTTCGTTTGTCTGTCTGTGCACTGTCTGTTTACTGTGTAGTCCGTTTTGTTTGTCTTTTTTATTTTGGCGTGTAGTGCCGTGTCCCGTGTTTTTGTGTTTAAAACCTTTTATTTTCTGTTAATTATTAAATGCTGAGCGCGATCACGCGCCCAGCTTATACCAAACCACATCTCTCTGTTTATTCCTTCCTGCTTCTGGTCTGACGCAACCCACTCTGGCCGTCTTTGTGACACATACCAAAGACATGCAAGTATACATGATAAAATAGCTTTTAATTTCATCACTTTTCAGGAGGAATGAAGTATTATTTCAATGAGCTGTAAGGGTACCAACAAATTTGAGCACGTCTGTATATATATATATATATATATATATATATATATATATATATATATATATACATACATACATACATACATACATACATACATACATACATACATACATACATACATACATACATACACTGAGTGTACAAAACATTAGGAACACCTTCTTAATATTGAGTTGCACCCCCTTTTGCCCTCAGAACAGCCTCAGTTTGTCGGGGCATGGACTCTACAAGGTGTCGAAAGCGTTCCACAGGGATGCTGAACTCATAGCTCAATCGTAATTAATGTACTCTGGAAATGTAGTTTATTGGTGTCCAGTGCCCACTGTTAATCACACATTAAAAGCTACAAATCCCATACCCTGCCAATTTCACTGATTTATCAGTGTGATGGCTACTAGTTTCCAGACAGTTTTTCAAACCAAAATGAGGAAAATAACAAATTCAATAATGTGGGCGTCTTTACACGAAATGATCAATGCAGGTATGTCAAAAGATGAAAGCGAACAGGGAACTTCGAGTTAGTTACAGCGTGTTCATAGTTGTAACCAACATTGGCTGAAAGATTTCCCCTGGCTTAAGTTTGACAATGTCTCATGTTTTGTACGTTTTATCAGGATGCAGGGGGACTGATGGCAGGCAAGACTGCATTTTTAACAGGGAGCCAGAAGTTCAAACATGAAAATATATTAAACACAGTGCTTCAAAATGGCACGCAATGTGCGGAGAGGCAGCCCAGCTCGCTACCATAAACAGGCAAGCAGCACAATCTGAGGAACATGCTACCAGGCAGCTAAAAAAAAAGTTGTCCATTTTAATTTTGTTGATGCAAAAGTATTGAACTGCTATTGAAGTATTGAAGTGTTATGTAAGAAACGAAGGAAAAAAAGGATCTGTAGATATTCAACAATACATTTGAGCAAAAATTGTATTATTATCATTATTTTTTTTTGTTTGTGTGCCCCTAAATATATCTTTTTTTTTTTTTTTTTTAACTTGGGTGCACATGTGCCTAAAAAAAGTTAGCGTAGAGCGCTTGTTACGTTTTTGTTGTTGTTTTATTATTGCTGTTACGTTGGACACGATTATATTAAATCCCGCTAATAATTGTTGGTCATAGCTTACTGGTGGATCGTGGAGCCCGTTGAGATCCACCAAAATGGATAGCAGTGTTTCTGTGTCATCCAGAGCAGGTCTTCCTTCGCAATTCTACACTCCTCATTCTTTTAGAATAGGGGCAGCCACTTCAGCCGCAAAAGCCAACATTAACCAGCATTTCACTGGGCGTGAGCTGGGGGGGAAGGATAAGGCAGAAGAAGTAGCAAGGAGCAGTTAGTAGGACAGAATGTGGTCACCGACTGGGGCCGACGCTGTCGACATCCCAGGGGCGGAGGACCCGGCAACCGGAAACAGGATAGAAAAGAGGTCACCGACTGGGGCCGACGCTGTCGACATCCCAGGGGCGGAGGACCCGGCAACCTGAAAACACATATGAGGGTTATGACTTGGAAAGCCGTCCCTCGGGAGGAGATGAGAGAGGTACCCAGCATCTGAGGCTTCTGTAAGGGGCGCTCGTAAAACCCCTGATTGGCCGAGACATCACGCTGCCTGGGACCTGAAAATAAGGACAAAGCATTGAGGTTAGTATAGGACTCGGCACGAGTGACCACGCCCTGAAGAGAGGCAGAATAGAAGAGAGCCTCGAGTGAGATGAGCGCAGGAGCTGCGACAGGACAGAGTTTGGCCGGGGGTCCGCTCTGACTCACGCAGTGAGAACCCCTGAAGGTAAGGGAGGCGGCTGCCTAGCCCTGAGGTCGGTGAAGTGAGCCTCACTTGCCCCCCAAAGGATGGACCCCCGGCACCTCACGAAAACTCCCACACCGTGAGACAAACAAGACAGCACATGCCAACGCATAACATACACAAAAGACCAGAATGACGAACAGGACGAACAGAGGGAGATTAGTAAATTTGTTAGTAGGATGCGACTATGTGTATACCTGCCACTCAGTGGAGAGGAAAAAACCCCTTGAGGCAGATTAGGGGAAAACCTCTGGTGGCCCCGGCGAACAGGTAGCCCCCACTCCGGGCATGCTAGCTATTTTAAAATGGGCTGCAACTATATCGGAGGAGATGAATGAACGTAATAATCTACTGCGGAAGAGGACCAGCGGCCCATGGTCTTGATCAGACTGTGGTTGATGCTGGCTCTTGCAGCGGAGGTAGCTGCACCTATACGAAATGAATGGGGAGAATACAGCTGAGGAGGGAGGCCTGCTCTAGAAATGAGGGTGGAGAGGTTGGCTGATTAGGAGATCGTCATCGCTGCAGGGAAGCTTGAAGCTGAAGAAACTGTGTATTCTGAGCTTCTGAGGAAGCCGAAGAAGGCTGTGAGTGATGTTGGCCCTCGCAGCAGAGGGGGCTGTGCCTACGGAATGATTGGGGGGGGGGGAGGCCCGCTCTGGAGGCCCACTCTGGAGGCCCGCTCTGGAGGCGAGGTAGGTTGGAATCCAGTGACGAGTGATCCTAGGAGCGAGAGAAATCAATGAGGGGGTGGAGTAGAGGAGGGAGGCTTGCTCTGGAGGGTGGAAGGTGGGTTGAGAACCAGCGATGAGTGATGATAGGAGCGAGAGGACTCAATGAACTGAGGGTCCTGGGGGGGGTAGAGTAGAGGAGGAGGAGGAGGAGGGGGGGGTTCTTGCTGGGGAGATACCTTGCTGATGAAAGGGGCAGATAGGGGACTCTTCTTGACAGCTGAATGGACTAACCACGTTGAAATTGATCCCTCTTGGAGGTACGACCGAATGGTGAAGTAAATTAGAAGCAGAAGAAACTGCGAGTTCTGAACGTAATAATCTACTGCGGAAGAGGACCAGCGGCCCATGGTCTTGATCAGACTGTGGTTGATGCTGGCTCTTGCAGCGGAGGTAGCTGCACCTATACGAAATGAATGGGGAGAATACAGCTAAGGAGGGAGGCCTGCTCTAGAAAGGAGGGTGGAGAGGTTGGCTGATTAGGAGATCTTCGTCACTGCAGGGAAGCTTGAAGCTGAAGGAACTGTGAATTCTGAGCTTCTGAGGAAGCCGAAGAAGGCCGAGAAGCAGATGAGATACCTTGACGTTGAAAATAAGGGGCAGATAGGGGAATCTGCTTGACAGCTGAATTAACTGACCGCGCTGAAATGGATCCGTCTGGAGGTACACAACTGAATGATGGAGTAAATTAGAACTGTGAATTCTGAGCTCCTAAGGAGACCGAAGAGGGCTCAGATGCAGATGATCTCCATAGGTAGATCCTTGTATGGGGAGAAGTGGCGTTTCCGAAGAGTAGAATGAGCAAACTGAGAATGGTCATTGATGCGGACAGCGGGAAGGTGAGGCAGAAGGGAAGGCTCTTAGAATCAGCCGTTAGGCAGATGGTCTCCATGAGGAGATCTTCGTAAGGGGACAACCAAACTTTCCGAAGAGTAGAGATGAGTGAATGGAGAATGTCTGTTGATATGGGCAGGCGGGAAGGTGCAGCGGGGGGGTGGGAAGAACAATCCCTAGCTGGACGATGAAAGCCATGATCTGGTTTGATTTGAAGGAATAGGATGAATCCGATTCTGGCACAGAACGTTTAAAACACTGACCAAGCTGTACAATATGAAGCTTTCGAAGGAGGGAGAGAGCTGCAGATATGAAATGCTGAGCAGATTGAAGGAGGTTACTGAGAGTATGATTCAGTCAAATGACAGCTGGTGAAGCTGGGGAAGCGGGGGGGGGGGGGGAGGGGGGGCGGGCACGCAGCAGACGGGACCAGTCGGCGGAACTTGAATACTAAAAGTGGAGGCCGAAGGGGAGCTGGAACTGACAGTTGAGGTAGCAGCTGGAACTGAACGAACGTGTGTAAATCGACTGCTGGGGAAGCTCAGCACGCTTTGTGCTCCATTTTCTGGAATGGAGAGCAGAGATGAGATGTTGACTATCCTATGTGTCAGTTAATACGGGATCGATCTGCGGTCTGCTACTATCATGTGAGAGACTGGGTTTCACAACTCCAGTTATTCTCCTAAAGTGGAACTCCTTAACTCATAAACAAGACAGATTTCCAGTCTCACCGCGTCTCTCACCATGTATTAATGCTGTAATATTTGAGAGGATGTGTGGACATATGAATAGATTGCTGAGAAAGACAAGCACCTCGTATTTTTGATTAGATGGGGATTAGCATTAGCCTTGACTGTGGAATGCTTCCACGATCTGCGTATTGGAGGAAAGCGGAAGCGTTGGAAG